>NW_022436950.1:29184414-29642231 GCF_009761245.1 Sapajus apella
AAAAAAAAAAAAAAATGTGCTTTGTTTCAGACCAGCCAGGCCAACATGGTGAAACCCTGTCTCTGCTAAAAAATACAAAAATTAGCCCGGTGTAGTGGTGGGTGCCTACAATCCCAGCTGAGGCAATGGAGAGTCGCTTGAACCCGGGGGGCCAAGGTTGCAGTGAGCTGAGATCACGCCACTTCACTCCAGCCTGCGCAAAAGAGTGAAGCTGTCTCAAAAAAAAGAAAATGTGCTTTATTGGTTTCTGTCTATAGTATCTGGAAGATCGCCTGGCATATAGGCATGTATAAGGCTTTCAATAAATATTTGTTGAATGAATTAATAGACAAGCAGATGAGTGAGATAGAGAAGTCTACAAATAGATCGAAATACATAAGGTAGTACAAATGATAGAGGTCATATTTTAAATCAGTAGAAAACATTGATTATTGCAATGAACTGAATGCTTCAATTCCCCTGGAAATTCATGTATTGAGAAATCCTAACTCCCAATGATACAGAAAGGCTGGACTCCTGGGTAAACTGCACCCTTAAGCCTGAAACCTTGGCCCTAAGTGAAAACAACTGACTCTGTTTTTCTGCCCAAATGTTGCCTTTTGGGGCAGACTTATGCCCATAAAAGACTAAAGCTGGCAGAGCAACACAACTGGCTGAGTGTCAATGACACAAGTGGCTGAGAGGCAAACAGAAAAACAACTGTCAGAGACTGCAGATAGACACAACTAACTTCAAACCCTGTGGCTTCAGAAAGGGGCCCGGCTGAAGAGGGCTGGGCTTCAGGGAAAAATCACCTTCCCAGCCGCTTTCCAGTTTCCCTTTCCACTGAGAGCCACCCACCACTCAGTGAAGTCTTCCGTATTCATCACCTTTCAAACAGTTTGTCTGACCTGATTCTCCCTGGATGCCAGGCAAGAACCTCGGTGCCGAGAGGGCAGGCAGGTGCAGTCCTGAATGGCAGAGCTGAAAGAGCCTGGCCAATATGGCAAAACCTCGTCTCTACTAAAAAAAAATACAAAAATTAGCCAGGCGTGGTGGCACGTGCCTGTAATCCCAGCTACTCAGGATGCTGAGGCAGGAAAATCGCTTGAATCCAGGAGGTGGATATTGCAGTGAGCCTAGATTTCACCATTGCACTCCAGCCTGGGCAACAGGGTGAGACTCCGTCTAAAAAAAAAAGGAAATATATTTGGTCTTTGTTCCTGATTCCTGTTACAGAGTTTGTAAAACCCTTGAAATTTCCTGAATGATGGAAATGTCTTTAGTTACTTACAATGAGCCCCATCCTAACACTTGAGTTTACACTAATGAGGTGATTTATGGTGGGCCCCTAGCTAGCCCAGGCTGAGGCTAGTCATCAGAAAAATCAAGAGCTTAGAGGATTAGAAGGTTGGAATTTACAGCCTCACCCACCAATCTCCAGGAAGGAGGAAAGGTGGACATGAAGCTCTATAAAAACAAGATTTGATTAACTTGGAAGCTTTGCAGCCCCCCTCCTTCCACCCCCACCAAGTACCCTCCTTTATGCATCTCTCCAGTATGGCTGTTCCTGAGATAGATTGTTTTATAATAAACTGGCAAACACAGTAAAGTGTTTCCCTGAGTTCTATGAGCCATCCTGGCAAATTATGGAACACATCGAGAAAGGGTTGTGGGAACCCCAGTTTATAGCTGGCTGGTCAGAAGTTGCATTCACAACCTGGGACTTGCCATTGGCTTGTTAAGTGGGGGTAGTCTTGTGTAATGGAGCCCTTAGCTTGTGGAATCTGACATTACTCCAGATATGTGGCATCAGGATTGAATTTAATTGAATTGTAGGACATCAAGTTAGTATTCACTGGAAAATTTCCTGTTATGTGGAGGAAAAAAAGGATCCCACACATTTTGGTCACTGAAGTGGAGTGTGTTGATTACGAGTAGAGAGAAAAACAGATTTGTATGCTCCTTTACAGGTTCCTTATTGGCTTCACACTGGTAGGTTACTTGATCAGCTAATTATCACCTTGAAAGACCAAGAGTTTTGTTAACAACTGTTGTGAAACCTCCATTCTTGTCTATGTAGTTTAAAATAACTTAAACAAGAGACAGGCAGCAAAGGAGATGCTGCAGAGTAGAATTTATTGTAAAGGAGAAAGAATACTCTGAGAGAGGTGCAGAATAAACAGTGCACCCTGAAAGACGATTCAGAGGAGGCTGCTGGTGAGGATGAGACAAGATTGACCGTTACTAGGGAAACTCCCTTTGTGGGAGTCTTACATGATTTTTCATAAAGGCGTGGGAAGAGGTGTTATTAGTAAGCATGTTCTGGGTGGTCCTCTGGGTGCACATGTGCAGTAGCTTTCATACAGCTCATGTCTTATTGGCATCTTAAATCTCCATCCCAGGGTGTGAATTTTACCATTATAATGGGCAAAAGGGTCAATCTGAGGACAGGTAAATTAAAATGCTTATACGCTCCATAGGGGATATTCTCCACTAGAGATGGTTTTGCTTGAATGAGCTTACTACAGTGCAAATGCTGGGGCTTATTGTGTTGAAAGTTTGGTTATCATAGCTTCTGCTTTCAGAGACATGGCTACTTCCTTTCCTACCTATCCTGCCTCAGTTTGGTCACAGACTACAGATGGTAGAGGTAGCAACGGCAGGCGCAAGTCCCGAATTCTAGCAAGACTGATGCAGGCTTGTGCTCCCTCTGTCAACTAAAAATATTCACATTCTTCTAATTGTTTATAATATAATTAAAACTTTCTTTTTATTTACGTTATAAAGACAGGGTCTCCCCATGTTGCCCAGGCTGGTCTTGAACTTAGAACCTCAAACTATTCTCCTGCCTTAGCCTCCTAAAATGCTGGGATTACAGGCATGAACCTCCTGCCTAGCCAAAACTTTCTTTTTAAAACTTCCTCTTGGGGAGGATCCAAGATGGCAGAATAGGAACAGCTCTGGAGTGCAGTTCCCAGCAAGAACAACACAGAAGGTGAGTGAGCACTGCATTTCCAAACGAGTTTTCACTGCCCACAGACCAGGAGATTCCCAGGCTAAAAAGTACCACGAGTTTCCAGCACGGCTGTTTCAGCTAGTGCCATAGGTTGCCGCACAGAAACTCAAACAAATCTGGGCAGCTGTTTCAACTGGCACTTGGAACACCTGGTAGACAGAGCCGCCCATTCAACTGAAAGGGAGAGGGCTGAGACAGGGAGCCAGGTGATCTGGCTTGGCGGGTCCCAGACCCACAAAACAAGCAATCTAAAACGATCTGGATTGAGAGTGTTGCAGCAAGTGCAGCTGGACTGGGAAGGTCCAGTTCAGTGAGGGGAATGGTGTTTGCCACTACTGCAAGGAAGTTCACACAGCAGCTGGACAGAGCCCATGGCAGCTCAGCAACACCTCTGCTGGCAGACTGTGACTAGACTATCTCCATGCTGGGCAAGTCATCTATGAAAAAAGGCAGCAGCACATCAGGAACTTATAAATAAAGCCCGACCTTCCTAGGACAGAGCACCTGCAAAAAGAGGCAGTTTTGAGTTCCACTGCAGCAGACTTAAATGTACCTGCCCAGCAGCTCTGCATGGAACAATGGAGCTCCCAGCACAGCATTTGAGCTCCCATAAGAAACAGACTGTCTCCTCAAGCAGCTCCCCGACCCCCATATATCCAAAGAGATACCTCATAAAGGAGAGCTCAGGCCAACATCTGGTGGGTACCCTTCTGGGACAAAGATAACAGAAGAAGAAACGGGCAGCAACCCTTACTGTTCTGCAGCCCTGAGGGTGATCCCCAGGCAAGCAGGGTCTAGATTGGACCTCCAGCAGTCCTGATGCAGAGGGGCCTAACTGTTAGAAGGAAAGCTAGGAAACAGAAAGAAATAGCTTCAACATCAACAAAAAGGATGTCCACTCAGAGACCCCATTCAAAGGTCACCAACTACAAGGACCACAGGTAGATAAATCCATGAAGATGGGAAGAAACCAGCACAAAATAGATGAAAACAACAAAAACCAGAAAGCCTCTGCTCCTCCAAGGGATCATAACTCCTCACCAGCAAGGGAACAAAGCTGGATGGAGAACAAGCCTGATGAATTGACAAAAAACAGGCTTCAGAAAGTGGGTAATAATGAACCTCTCCAAGCAAAAGGATTACTTACCCAATGCAAAGAAACTAAGAACCTTGAAGAAAGATTAGATGAAATGCTAACTAGAATAAACAGCTTAGAGAAGAATATAAATGACTTGATGGAGCTGAAAAACATAGCTCAAGAACTGTGCAAAACATACACAAGTTTCAATGGCTGAATCAACCAGGTAGAAGAAAGGATATCATAGACCAAAGATCAACTCAATGAGAAGGCAAGATTAGAGAAAGAAGAGTGAAAAGAAATGAACAAAGGCTCCCAGAAATATGGGTTTATGTGAAAAGACCTAATCTATGTTTGATAGGTGTACCTGAATGTGATGGAGCAAATGAATCTAAGCTGGAAAACACTCTTCAGGATATTATCCAGGAGAACTTCCCCAACCTAGAAAGGCAGGCCACCATTCAAGTCCAGGAAATACAGAGAACACCACAAAGATATTCCTCAAGAAGAGCAACCCCAAGACACATAATCATCAGATTCACCAGGGTTGAAATGAAGGAAAAAAATGCTAAGCGCAGCCAGAGAGAAAGGTTGGGTTACCCACAAAGGGAAGCCCATCAGACTCACAGCAGATCTCTTGGCAGAAACCCTACAAGCCAGAAGAGAGTGGGGGCCAATATTCAACACCCTTAAAGAAAAGAACTTGCAACCTAGAATTTCATATCCAGTCAAACTAAGCTTCATAAGTGAAGGAGAAATAAAATCCGTTACAGACAAGCAATCGCTGAGAGATTTCATCACCATGAGGCTTGCCTTACAAGAGCTCCTGAAAGAAGCACTAAACAAGGAAAGGAACAAGCAGTGCCAACAACTCCAAAAACATACCAAATGGTAAAGAGCATCAACACAGTGAAGAAAATGTATGAACTAATGGGCAAAACATCCAGCTAGCATCAAAATGGCAGGATCAAATTCACACATAACAGTATTAACCTTAAATATAAATGGGCTGAATGCCCCAATCAAAAGACACGAACAGGCAAATTGGATGAAAAGTCAAGACCCATTGGTGTTCTGTACTCAGGAAACCCATCTCACATGCAAGGACACATATAAGTGAAAAATAAAGGGATGGAGGAAGATTTACCAAGCAACGGAGAGCAAAAAAAGCAGGAGTTGCAATCCTAGTCTCTGATAAAATGGACTTTAAACCAACAAAGATTAAAAGAGACAAAGAAGGGCATTACATAATGGTAAAAGGATTAATCCAACAAGAAGAGCTAACGATCCTAAATATATATACACCCATTACAGGAGCACCCAGATACACAAAGCAAGTTCTTAATGACTTACAAAGAGACTTAGACTCCCACACATTAATAGGGGGAGACTTTAACACTCCACTGTCAATATTAGACAGATCAACAAGACAGAAATTAACAAGGAAATCCAGGACTTAAACTCAGATCTGGACCAAGTGGACCTAATAGACATCTACAGAATTCTCCACCCCAAATCCACAGAATATACATTCTTCTCAGCAACATACTGTGGCTACTCTAAAATTGACCACATAATTGGAAGTAAATCACTCCTCAGCAAATGCAAAAGAATGGAAATGATAACAGATAGTCTCTCAAACTACAGGGCAATCAAATTAGAACTCAGGATTAAGAAACTAACTCAGAAATGCACAAATTCATGAAAACTGAACAACTGGCTCCTGAATGTTGACTGGATAAACAATGAAATGAAGGCAGAGATAAAGATGTTCTTCAAAACCAATGAGAATGAAGACACAATGGACCAGAATCTCTGGGACACATTTAAAGCAATGTCTAGAGGGAAATTTATAACAGTAAATGCCCACATGAGAGGCAAGGAAAGATCTAAAATTGACACTGTATTGCCAAAATTGAAAGAGCTAGATCAAAAAAACACGAAAGCTAGAAGAAGACAAGAAACAACTAAGATCAGAGCAGAACTGAAGGAGATAGAGACACAAAAAATCCTTCAAAAAATCAACAGGAGCTGGTTTTTTGAAAAGATCAACAAAATAGACTGCTAGCCAGATTAATAAAAGAGAAAAGGGAGAAGAATCAAATAGATGCAATAAAAAAACCATAAAGGGGATATCACCACTAATTCCACAGAAATACAAACTGCCATCAGAGATTACTACAAACAACTCTATGCACATAAACCAGTAAACCTGGAAGAAATGGATAAATTCCTGGACACTTGCACCCTCCCAAACCTAAACCAGGAAGAAGTTGAAACCTTGAACAGACTAACAACAAGGGCTGAAGTTGAGGCAGCGATTAATAGCCTACCAACCAAAAAAAAGTCCAGGTCCAGACGGGTTCACAGCCGAATTCTACCAGACATACAAAGAGGAGCTGGTACCATTTCCTCTGAAACTATTCCAAAGAAAACAAAAAGAGGGAATCTTTCCCAAATCATTTTATGAGACCAACATCATCCTGATACCAAAACCCGGCAGAGACTCAACAAGAAAAGAAAACTTCAGGCCAATATCCATGATGAACACAGATGCAAAACTCTTCAATGAAATACTGGCAAATCAATTGCAACAGCACATCAAAAAGTTTATTCATCATGATCAAGTAGGCTTCATCCCAGGGATGCAAGGCTGGTTCAATATATGCAAGTCTATAAATGTAATCCACCACAGAAAAAGAACCAAAGACAAAAACCACATGATCATCTCAATAGATGCAGAAAAGGCCTTTGACAAAATTCAACAGCGCTTTATGCTAAAAACTCTCAATAAACTAGGTATTGAAGGAACGTATCTCAAAATAATAAAAGGAATTTATGACAAACCTACAGCTAATATCATACTGAATGGGCAAAAACAGGAAGCATTCCCTTTGAAATCTGGCACTAGACAAGGATGTCCTCTCTCTCCACTTCTATTCAATATAGTATTGGAAGTTCTAGCCAGAGCAATTAGGCAAGAAAAAAAAAAGAGCATATTCAATTAGGAAAGGAGGAAGTCAGATTGTCTCTATTTGCAGAGGACATGATTGTATATTTAGAAGAACCTATCATCTCAGCTCAAAATCTCCTTAAAATGATAAGCAACTTTAGCAAAGTCTCAGGATACAAAATCAATGTGCAGAAATCACAAGCATTCCTATACACCAATAACAGACTAACAGACAGCCAAATCATGAACGAACTCCCATTCACAATTGCTACAAAGAGAGTAAAATACTAGGAATACAACTAACAAAGGATATAAAGGACCTCTCCAAGGAGAACTACAAACAACTGCTCAAGGAAATAAGAAAGGAAACAAACAGATGGAGAAACATTCCATGCTCATGGTTTGGAAGAATAAATATCGTGAAAATGGCCATATTGCTCAAAGCAATATATAGATTCAACACTATCCCCATCAAGCTACCAATGAACTTCTTCACAGAACTGGAAAAAAACACCCTAAGCTTCATATGGAACCAAAAAGAGAGCCTGCATAGCCGAGACAATCCTAAGCAAAAAGAACAAAGCTGAAGGCATCATACTACGTGACTTCAAACTATACTACAAGGCTACAGTCATCAAAACAGCATGGTACTGGTACCAAAACAGAAATATAGGCCAATGGAACAGAACAGAGGCCTCGGAGGCAATGCCACACGTCTACAACCATCTGATCTTTGACAAACCTCACAAAAACAAGCAATGGGGAAAGGATTCCCTGTTTAATAAATGGTGTCAGGAAAACTGGCTAGCCATGTGCAGAAAGCAGAAACTGTACCCCTTCCTGACAACTTACACTAAAATTAACTCCAGATGGATTAAAGACTTAAACATAAGACCTAACACCATAAAAACCCTAGAAGAAAACCTAGGCAAAACCATTCAGGACATAGGCATAGGCAAAGACTTCATGATTAAAACACCAAAAGCATTGGCAACAAAAGCCAAAATAGACAAATGGGACCTAATTAAACTCCAGAGCTTCTGTACAGCAAAAGAAACAATCATTAGAGTTAACTGGCAACCAACAGAATGGGAAAAAATTTTTGCAATCTACCCATCTGATAAAGGGCTAATATCAAGAATGTACAAAGAACTAAAACAGATTTACAAGAAAAAAACAAAGCCACTCAAAAGCAGGCAAAGGATATGAATAGACACTTTTCAAAAGAAGACATATATGAGGCCAACAAATATATGAAAAAATGGTCATCATCACTGGTCATTAGAGAAATGTAAATCAAAGCCACATTGAGATACCATCTCACGCCAGTTAGAATGGCGATCATTAAAAAATCTGGAGACAACAGATGCTGGAGAGGATGTGGAGAAACAGGGACACTTTTACACTGTTGGTGGGAGTGTAAATTAGTTCAACCATTGTGGAAGAAAGTGTGGCAATCCCTCAAGGACCTAGAAATAGAAATCCCATCTGACCCAGCAATCCCATTACTGGGTATATACCCAAAGGATTATAAATTGTTCTACTGTAAAGACACATGAACACGTATGTTCACTGCAGCACTGTTTACAATAGCAAAGTCCTGGAACCAACCCAAATGCCCATCGATGATAGACTGGACAAGGAAAATGTGGCATATATGCACCATGGAATGCTATGCAGCCATAAAAAAACAATGAATTCGTGGTCTTTGTAGGGACATGGATGAATCTGTAAGCAATCATTCTCAGCAAACTGACACAAGAACAGAAAATCAAACACCACTTGTTCTCACTCATAGGCAGGTGTTGAACAAGGAGAACAGGTAGACACAGGAAGGGGAGCATCACACACTGGGGTCTGTTGGGGGAAGGCTAGGGGAGGGTCAGCCGGGGAGTGGGGAGGTAGGGGAGGGATAACATGGGGAGACATGCCATATATAGGTGACAGGGGGATGGAGGCAGCAAACCACATTGCCGTGTATGTACCTATGCAACAATCCTGCATGATCTGCACATGTACCCCAGAACCTAAAGTACAATTTTAAAAAAAAACAAAAAACTTCCTCTTATGTTCTACTTTCAGTTAGTTAGTAGTTGATTTCTAACACAAAATGCCTCTTTTTCACTTCTACCATTTCAGGTTCATGGTAACTGTCCTTGATTAGTAAAATGGCCTTAACTCCTTGCTTTACCTCCTTTGAAATCCACTCCACATTCTTTCAAGTTCAAACGTCTTCAGATATTTTCCATACAAAAAAATTCATAAATCTCAAGAGCTCAGACTTCATTGAAATGAAATGCAGAAACACTATTGGTGACTTGAGTGAAAAGGTAATGGCAAGGACTGAATTCAAGTCAAGTATTACTGGAAAACTGAACTAACGTCGCGGTTTTTATTTGCATATTATATATTTTTTAATTTTTTTCAGGAGCCAGCCACTAATTTTTTTCAGAAAAAAATGACAAGGGCACAATTCATTTAAATAGTTGCCTAATTTAAGTAAATCAATTTCCAACGGTACAAAATAAGCTTCATGTACATTTTTATGGTTACGTATTTGGGTGGATCTGGGGGCTCCATAGCTGACTTCCATAACTCAAAGGGATTCAGGACCGTTAAAAGGCTCAGAACTGCTTCCATAAACAAGAAAGAATGCTGCAAAGAAAGGCAGCAGTTTTGCTGTAAAATCCTACTGTTGACAGCCAAGAGGGACGTGTTGCTTCGCGACACTCAGCCCGTGGGGTCGTGGCGGCTCCAGTAGGGCGCACGCGGCGCCTTTATCTGGGCACGTGCGAGTGTTTTTTCGGGAGGACACCGCGGGTGGACGCGTCAGCTGACCGTCCTCCAGCCTCGCGCCGCGCCCTGCCCCGAGTCGCCAAGTAGCCGCGGAGTCGCCTCCGCTGCCCCCGCGCCCCTAGTGTTCCAGCCTTGGCCGCTCGCCTCCTCCGAGGGTGCCTACTCGTCCTGGGCGGCCGCCGCCCGCCGCGCGGTGAGTGCCAGCCGGGGCTTCCGCGGCGCGTGCCTGGAGGCTGCGGGGCGGGACAGCCAGTCACTCGGGTGGCTGGTTTGAAGCGGGATGTGCGTGCGCTGCTGGTAGTGCGCCCCTACTCTGGCACGGGGTAGGGCTGGCATTGTTTCCCCGATCTCGCGGCCTGGGCGCAACCAGCTTCAGGGCGGAGAAAAAAGGGGTGTCAGCCGTGCTGCCCGGACGGAGCCCACCCGGGGGAAAACCGAGTTTCCCAGAAGCTCACTCCGGAGTCTCAGTACTGCCCATCTAGTTCAACAGCCTGCAGTGGGACTCGGGAGCCTGCGTTTTGGGAGGAGGTGGTCACCCCCTGGGCCCGGCTGCAGGAGAGAGGGCTGCGAAATGTACATGAAGCTTATTTTGTAACGTTGGAAATTGATTTACTTAAAGTAGGCAACTATTTAAATGAATTGTGCCCTTGTCATTTTTTTCTTTAAAAAATTAGTGGCTAGCTCTTTGTCCCAGTTCGAACTGTGAACCCGGCGCCCCCGCGGCTTAGACCCTCCGCGCGGTGGTGAACCTGGGAGCAGGACTCAGTGCCCGGGTTGCGGCGCGGACCAAAAGTGTCCAGGACAAGCCAGGATAGAAATGACCTGGGGAGGGTTCCATCAGACAATGAAATTAGCTTTGGATTTATCAACAAATCCTTTAAATACAGAGGATTAATGAACGGAGAGTCTAAGTGGCTCAGTGACTATTAAGGTGGTCTTTATAATGTGATCAAAAGTTTCAGATACCATCTGATGCATAAAGCCTATTCACTGGGTAGACAAATTGGAAGCATGGAGAATTCATTATTTAATAAGAGTGAAGGAACTGGCAAATTAGCGAATGACAGCATTGGTGTAAAGTACTCTAATTTGCTTTGAGAGCTACGAGATAAAATGCCTCTTCTTCCTGGGGTGGCATGGGAAGGCTTCATTGAAAAGGTGACTTTCTCTTTAAGTATGTATCTTTAGGATACATACTTTACTCTTCCCTGAAACATTATAAGAAGTGATCCTCAAACTTTTTTTTTTTGTTTTGTTTTGTTTTGAGGCAGAGTCTCACTCTTGCCCAGGACGGAGGGCCGTGGTGCCATCTCTGCTCACTGCAACCTCCGCTTCCGGGTTCAAGCGATTCTCCTGCCTCAGCCTCCTCAGTACCTGGGATTACAGGCGCCCGCCACCACACCTGGCTAATTTTTGTATTTTTTTTTAGTAAAGACGGGGTTTCACCATATTGGCCAGGCTGGTGCTGAACCCCTGACCTCGTGATCCACCTGCCTCAGCCTCCCAAGGTACTGCCTCAAACTTTTTAATAATAGGACTCCCTTATGCTCTTAAACTTAGAGGCTCCAAAGCCCTTTTGTTTATGTAGGTTATATCCATCTGTCTGTCTTATCAAAAGGTATCTACAAAACTGATAAACTTTACAAATATTTAGTTTATTTAAAAGTTACAATAATAAGCTCATTACATGTTAACATAACAGTTTTTGTGAAAAATAACTTATCCTGAACAAACAGAAAAAAAGTGAAAAGAACGACATGTTTTACATTTTTGCAACTCCCTTAACGTCTGGCTTAATAGAAGATAGGCAGATAATTATATCTGCTTCTGTATTATCCATTGGCATGAGTTAGTTTGATTGAAGCATGGCAAGAAAATCTACTCTCAAATAGAGAACACTGGAAAAAGGGAGATCTGAGAGACCCTCTGAATGGGCTGGGGGGCTACAGATTTGTTGTAATAGCTTCTTGACCTTTAATGTGCATAGGAAATCACTTGAGAATCTTGTTGAAATACAGCTTCTGATTCAGTGGGTCTGGGATGGGGCCTGAGACTGTATTTATAACCAGCTTCCAGGTGTTGTGGATGGTGCTGGTGGAGATTGTCTCCCTTTTAAAAAGTAAAGGAGGCTTTAAAAAAAATTAACAGCTTAGCCAGTAAGATTAGTTGGAGTTTATTGCCTTAGAGTAAAAAATTCCAATTTTTCCAATACAGATTTCTTCATCTTTAGACTAAGAAATGCATGTTGCGATAAGCTTGCTGCCAAGTGTTTTGATTTTCTTCCTTCTGCATATTCTCTCGATTACCTTTGACTGATCTGAAAGTCTTTATTCTTTTGGCATT
This sequence comes from Sapajus apella, assembly GCF_009761245.1. Lineage (NCBI taxonomy): Eukaryota > Metazoa > Chordata > Mammalia > Primates > Cebidae > Sapajus > Sapajus apella. The sequence goes on from NW_022436950.1 coordinate 29,196,583, forward strand.
TCTTTTGCTTTCCTGTGTCTTAATGTATTTTACTTAGAAATATTGCAGAGATTTCCTTAACACAGTATAGGCTATTCAATTTTAAGATCCAGTAGATTCTATTTTAAATTATGGCTGTATTATTTACTCATTATGTTGACAAATAATTCAGTGTCTTATGGCCCTAGTTTCTGATCTCACCATATTTTTTCCTGAGGAAAAATCTCAAGTATGGAAAATCTGTATGGACAAATATGTGCTTTATAGTTTTATTTCTACTAGCAAGAAAAAGGAGCCAATCATTTCCATTCTACAGATAAAATAAATGTTTATTTGATGCAGCAGGACAATGGTCAAGGTCCCCTGCATGTCCTGGTCCCCTGTTATCTCTGACCTCAGCCACTCTTCTCAGTCCACTCTGGCTACACTTGCCTCCTTGCTCTTTCTAGAACACATCAGACACCATTCAGACATACAGCCTTTGCTCTAGTTTCCCTTTTGTCCTAAAATTATTTTACTCTAGTGGTATGCCTCTGTCACCCTCAAGGGTTTGCTCTAATCTCACCTTTCTGGTTTAACCTACCCTGGCTGTGGCTTCTTTCTTTCTTTCTCTTTTCTTTCTTTCTTTTTTTTTTTTTTTTTCGGACAGAAAGAACATCTAGAAACTTCTGCTAAAAAGTTAACAGATATAGGAATTAGAAAAATATTTCTTCAGAGCATGACATTTTCCAGGAAAGTGTAAGGAAGTTTTTTTTCAAGAAGTGATTCCTTAGAACTCAGAGTAAGTAGCACATTTTCCTCTAATGTAGTAAATATTAGGGGTATGATAGGACCATTCCCTAGAATGTCATACATTGCTATACAGAAAACATACTATGTTTGGGACTTTATTCACGTTTTTACTGCTCTTCACCATAACATTGTAAAATCCCGGGATTCTTAGAGATTTTTTTTAATGAATTTTAAAATGTACTATACACAAATAAGAAAATTTGAAAATTTGCAACTTAGCCTAAGAGTAGTATTTTTTTAAACCATGGGTAAGTGACAACAAAATACTAGTCAATTTCATAGTCTTTTTTTTTCTCCTTCATGGATTAATTAAACTAAAAGCTCAAAAAGTCAGCATAATACAAACCTTGGTAAACAATTGGTTACCTCTGGATATTTCTTGATTAATTACTATTACTTTATTGACCAAAAACCTATCATTTCTATTACAATAAGATTTTGCTTCATTTCCAAAATTTACTCAGTGCCAATACAGATACTCCTCAATTTAGGATGGGGCTACAAGTTGAAAATATCATAAATCAAAAATGCATTGTTATTATTTTAACACATTATTATAAAAACAAAAAAATTCTCAGCATTGTTATGTTAGAAGCAGAAATTAGAAGATTAGTAAAAATGAAGAGAGAAATGGTTCAGGAACATCATAGCTTTGTGAGGTTTTATACACCTACCCTGCTAAATGCCATAGTTTAGGCCAGCCTGCATGCTCAAAACAATTATATAAGCCTACAGTTAGGCAAAGTCATCTAACGCAATGTCTGCTTTGCAATAAAGTACTAAATAACTCGTGTAATGTATTAAATACTCTAATGAAAAACAAAATGGTTATATGGATGCTTGAAGTAAGTATGTTTTTGACTGATCATGAATTGCTTTTGCACCATACGTAAAAAAAATTGTAAGTTGAACTGTCTTAAGTCACAGACATTTGTACTTTACGATGTTTAGAATGGTTTTTAAATAGAATTAAAAGTTATTTCCATTAAGTTTTTACTAATACCTTCTTGGTAAGAATGACCAAAATTAGCTAAACTCAGAAGCCAAAAGCCATGACTAGTCTTTGGTGAAAAGCAACTAACTTCTGTTTTTTAGTTTTTTGGTTTTTGGTTTTTGGTTTTGAGATATGGTATCATTCTGTTGCCCAGGCTAGAGTGTAGTGGCATTGATCATAGCTCACTGCAGCCTTGAACTTCTGGGCTCAAGCGACCCTCCTGCCTCAGCCTCCCAAAGTGCTGGGATTACAGGAGTGAACCTGCATCTGGCCTCAACTAGCTTCTTAAAGACAAGAGAGACATAGTACACTTTGCTCTAATAGAATCTCTTTTGTTTATTTCTTCACTGCTTTTAAACTTTGTTCCAGAAAAAAATGTTGAGAAGGCTTTGAAATAAAATAATAGGAGCTGACAAATTTTAAGTCAATAATAAAAATATTTCCAAAGCTACTGGAGGCAACAACTGTGTTCAAACCACACCTGATAATCCAACTCTTAAATTTTTTGTAGTGTCTATAACTACCTTCAATCAGTATCTTCAAATGCCCTATATCTTATTAATTATAATCCACTTAAAAATACAAAAATTTTCAGATTTTTTTTCACTATCTCCAACTAGCCATCTATTTCCTCATCCTGCCATTCTTATTTTTAAAGAAAAGCTGAGGATGCCTATCCTACACAAATGTCTAACGTTTTCAGAAGTTCATTTGATATAGAGCTATGGTGCAAGGTGCTTCTGCTCTCCTGGTGTTCCTGTTTAAACTGTAATGAGGTTCCCTACTTTGTCAGCTTCTGTATGCTTGTCCCATAAGTTCAGCACTTTAAGGAAATATGCCAAGGAGAATTGCCTTTTACTATAACAGGTTAGGCAAATTCCCATGATGACATAGCATAACTAAGCTTGTATGTAAGAGCACAAGCTGAGCAAAACTACGTCAATGAATATCAGTGGGTATAATTTTCAAGCCCAATAAATAGTCAAGATGGGGAAAGGAAATGGCAAACATAAAGAAGCAGAGAAGGCTGGGTGCTATGGCTCATACTTGTAATGCTAGTGGTTTGGGAGGCTAAGGTTTGAGGACTGCTTGAGGCCAAGAGTTTAAGATCAGCCTGGGCATCATAATAAGGCCCCAGCTCTACAAAAAAAAAAAAAAAAAAATTTTTTTTTTTAATTAGCCTGGCCTTGTGGCACATGCCTTAAGTCTCAGCTGCTCAAGAGGCTGAGATGAGAGGATTGTTTGAACCCAGGGTTTTGAGGCTGCAGTGAGCTATGATTGTGCCATTGCACACCAGCCTGGGTGACAGCCCTGTCTCTTAAGAAAAAAAAAAAAAACAAATAAACACAAAGCAAAACAAAAACAGAAAAAAAGAGGAGGAGAAATGATAAAAGAGAGGCAAATAGAAGCATATGGGTAATGTAAATAATTACCTTAAATTAAGAATGCATTTCTGCACAAAATCATTCATTAAGTTCAAAATTGTGGTCATTTAAATAATATGAAAAAAATTCTCTGATTTTAAAATATTTATTATTTATAGATGGGAGAAAGCTAGAGAAGTAAGTAGGGAGGTCTGGGAAAAAGCTGGAAAACAAGGAGTGCTTGGTGTCAATATTGCAGAGCGTCATGGTGGGATTGGAGGGGATTTGCCCCAGAAGCTGTTGTCTGGGAGGAGCAGTAAGTATGGAGACCTTTAGGTTGAGTCTTGTTTTGTAAACACACCGCTCACCTTTCTGAGATGACCAAAAAAAAAAAAAATGCTTTTTAATCTTCTTGGAAGATTGAAAATTCAGTGTAAAATGTAAAAGATTATACCATTCATGTACTCTTGCAGGTTTTTTGAATGTGGGATAATAAGAAAATCCCTTTAAGTTGCTGAAATAGGTGCTATTGAAAATTAAAGAGAAAGTTTTTTTTCTTTTGATGCTTATGATTACTTTTCCCCCTTAGAAAAGATAGTTGAAAGAGAACAGTGGAGTAGAAAAACATTTCCATCAAATATACTAGAATTTTAATATTCAAAAACAAATAAACATTGCAGCTGAAAAATGGGTAAAGAATTTGAAGCAATAATTCATCAAAAAAGAAATGCAAATGGGTTTTTTAAATGAGAAAAGTTTATCCTCAGTACCAATCAAATGCAAATTAAACTGATCTGGAGGTATCATTTTGAGTATCTATAAAGCTAGTGAAAATCAAAAGTCCTAATACCCAGTGCTGACAAGATTGCAGTGAAAGTGTCATACACTAATGGTGGCATTATAAATTGGAACAATAAATCTTTTGGGGACTAGAAAGGCAAAAAAGTTAAAAAAAAAAAAAAAAAAGTTCCTGCTCCTTTACCTAGAATGCCACTTTGGGGAATTTATCTTAAAATAATTTAATAGGAAAAATAGATACTGTGTTCAGAAATCATTGTCACGTTAGGTCATAATTCTCCAAATTTTGAAGCAATCTAAATGTCCAGAAGTGGGAGAATGGATAAGAAAATTATGGTAAATAAACAACTTGTAGTATTTTCCAGCTATTTAAGATTAAAATCTATGTAAAAATACAATTTTGTTGTATCATATAATTTATTTTTAAATTTAAAATTTGTATTGGTGTGCATATGTGCCATAATTTTAAAAGAAAAGAGCAAAGTACAAAATTTACTGCATGACACCATCTTTTGTTTTGTTTTTTGTTCTTTTTTTCTTCTATTCTATTTGCTGTTTTTTTATTTTTTATTTTTGTTCTTTTGTTTATTTGTTTTAACCGTGACTCCATCTTATTAGAATACATTCTTATGGCAAAGATAATTAGAAGAATACAGTTATTATTCTACTGTGTTATAAGAATATAATTGCAGGTGATTTATATTTTAAAATATTTTATCTCTCAATTAAATAAGTGTTCATTGAACTCTAGTAGAGCCCTGTTATTGTGTTGGAATCAGAAGTTTTAAAATTAGTAAAAATAAAATACTAAGAAAATACTCGGGAATGCCATAGGTTTGTGATGAGATAGGCTACTACCAAACAGTTTGATAGGCTCTTTAATACACTGTTGTTACAATAGTCATTTTTTAATTGCTATTTTATGCTTTAATTTTTCTTCTTTTTTCTTTCTAAGAGCTTATTCAAATTGTTCAGGCCCCGGTTTTGGTGTTCATTCAGCAATTGCCATGCCCTATATTGCAAACTATGGCTCAGAAGAACAGATTAAGCACTTTATTCCTCAGATGACTACAGGCAAATGTATTGGTGAAATAGCAATGACAGAGCCGTGAGCTGGAAGGTAAGTTAATATTTAGCTGGCTTTGGATTCTTGGAAGCAGTGCCTTAACATTTTCTTAGTACTTCGTTAATATATAGACTGAGCTATGTGCTAGGAGGAATGCAACGATGAACATGGGATAATTCATGACCTCAAGTAGGAACATAACAATAAAGCAGATGATAATGTATGCTATGTTTGAGAGACTAACACAGTTTTATTCAAAGATAATGGTAGTATAAGAGTTGAATTTTCAGCGTAATGAATTTTAGATGTAGGGTGAGAGTCACATGTAAAAAATGTCAAGCAGTTTGTTCAACAGGTGTATTTGAAATTGTAGAAATAAGGGTGGAGTAGTAAGGTTTTAAAAGTCTTTCATATCTAAGAATTGATACAATAGGAATGAATAAGATCATGTATTCGGTTATTTGCTGATTATTTAGTATGTGTCTTCAATGTGCCAGGTATACAATAGTGAACAAAACAGATGTGGTCTCTATACTTACTGAGAAGGGCAAGAAATAAGCAAGTATATATATTTGTAATTATAAATTATGATAAGTACTGTGAAGGAAATGAAGCGCTGGGCTATAGACTGATTAATGGTATGTTTGTGTTTGGTGGGATAGGGAAAAGCAAATTTAGGCAAATGCTAACAAAGGCCTATAAACAGTAGTTGTATTTAAACTGAGATTTGACAGATGAGAAGGAACCAGTTTTATAAGAATGGGGGAAAGAGCTTCCACAGAATGGGAACTGATCCTCAAGTGGTAAAATGAAAAAAAGGGACCAAGGAGAAAAATCTGGGCAGTATGTTTCATTTGGAACTGTACAAAAGAAGATGGAGCAACAGAGACAGAAGGATTGAGAGTTTTAAAGAAATCTAGACGTGACTAATTAGAGAAGTCAGTTGCAAAGGCCATAGGAAAGGAGAAAGAAGTTAGTAATGTGAAGGCCACAGTGATATTGAGAATGGAGGAGAGGTCCCGGCAGGCCTAATAATCCTTTGTGATTTCAGCAGGGTGGAGGGGCAGAAGTTACTTTTTATGGGAGTGAGATGGTTGTTGAGAAAACAGAGGCAGAGAACAGAAAGTAATCTTTCTCAGGGCTGAGTGGTGAAAGAAAATGCAGAGAGTGGGCAGTGGTTTGAGGCTAACTGGTAAGGGAAATGATTTATGCTACAGATAGCCGCAGCTTGTGGGTCAACAGAAAACAAATAGAGAAAAGGAAGAACTTAGAGATTCGGAAGAAGTGGTAAGTGAAAATCCAGGAATTGTTTTTGTGGAAGACAGGCCCTCCATTTTTATCATAAGATTTTCTTTTTTGACCATGTTATTTATTTTTAAATCTCTTAATACTCTATAGCATGACTTGCAGTATGTTTACATTGGTATTTGTCTTTTTAAGATGTAAATTTCTATAGGCCAATAATAATACTTAATTTTGTCAAAAATTAAGGTTTCTGTTCACTTCTGTTGCCTACAAGTGTGATCTAAACAAGTGGAAATTTAATCTTCTTCCTTTATAATTGCTTTTAATTTCATTCTGTAAGATAACTACCTGGCTGACTGCCAGTATTCAAATTGAGTTGTATTAGCTCTGTGGTTAGCATGTTCCACTTCCAGCTATTGCATGTTAGCTCTCACAAAGGGGCAATAAAATAAATGAGATTTTGATTTATCTCTAAACTTACACATGCAAACAAAGGTTCATGTGATTTTTGTTTAAATTCTCTGGCCTTAACTGTGGTTAGGTCTATATAATTAAGAAGGAAACCTGAAAATGAAGATGGAGAAAATAAACAGATTTCTTTCTTTCTTTCTTTCTCTTTCTTTCTTTCTTTCTTTCTTTCTTTCTTTCTTTCTTTCTTTCTTTCTTTCTTTTTTAATTGCAAAGTCATTGAAAGTCATGAGAGGATAGTAAATAAGTCAGGTATTTAGGGAGATGAGCAAAGAGCCCATGTGGGTAAGAGAATATAAGAACATAGAAAAGCCACAGATGAAGAATAATAGAATATTGAGGAATTATGGCATGAAATTGGCATGAAATAGGGAAAAACACGTGAGAAGAAAAGAAGATAGAAGATGGAATATGGTTCATTTTGCTTGCTCTCAGAGATGAATTGAGCACTGTCTGTATTTTTACTTGGATTTGGCCTCCACACACACACAAAAATGTTGTGATTTGCTGAAAAACATCCAGAGTTTCACTGGCCCTTTCTCCTTCAATGTACATAGGAGGCTTCATTATACATCATTGTGTATCTTTGTATGTTGTGTTACCTTAGCATTTTATAAATGCTTTCATGTTGATTTTATTTTATTAGGTTTTAAAGAAATAGAAATGAGGACTTGCTATGTTGCCCAGGCTGGTCTCAAACTCCTGGACTCAAGCAATCCTACTGCCTCGGCCTCCCAAAGTGCTAAAATTACAGGTGTGAGCCACTGTGCCTGACCTCATGTTGATTTTTTATTATGTGGCTATTATAATAAGATATATGGAATAGAGATATGATTTCTATGTAAGAAGAAAACAGAAAATAATAAATGAAGTATTTTGACCACGTACATAGAGCAAATTGTTGACAGCTTTAGAGCCAGAGTGTTCTGACACCAGCTTGTAATCTTGGGTAAAAATCTCTGAGCCTCAATGTCTCTATCAGTGAAATTGAGATAATGATACTTAAGATTATTGTGAGGGTCTAAATTGGTGGCTTTACTAAGTGACATACGTTTTCATTTTTAATATTTCATATATACCACTCAAAAATTTAGGAAAAATTTGCAAACTGAGCTATGTGATTATCTTTATTTCCTTTGAATTTTTTTCTTTTTTTTGAGATGGAGTCTCACTCTTGTCACCCAGGCTGGACTGCAATGGTGAAATCTTGGCTCATTGCAACCTCTCCCAGGTTCAGGCTATTCTCCTGCCTCAACCCCCCCAAGTAGCTGGGATTACAGGCATCTGCCACCAAGCCCGGCTATTTTTTGTATTTGTAGTAGAGACAGGGTTAGTAGAGACAGGGTTTCTCCATGTTGAGTCAGGGTTTCTCCATGTTGGTCAGGTTGGTCTTGAACTCCTGACCACATGTGATCTGCCCGCCTCAGCCTCTCAAAGTGCTAGGATTACAGGCATGAGCCACGGCACCCAACCTTAGAAGAATTGTTTTAATAAACTGTGTACAGACTTCAGTTAAAGATACTTTATATGTACTTATGTTGAAAAACATAATGTTAGAATACAATAGCATTCAAGCCGGGTGCCATGGCTCACACCTGTAATCCCATCACTTTGGGAGGCCAAGGCAGGTGGTTCACCTGAGGTCAGGAGTTTGAGACCAGTCTGGCCAACATAGTGAAACTCTATCTCTACTAAAAATACAAAAATTAGCTGGACGTGGGTAGGACATGCATCTGTAATCCCAGTTACTTGGGAGGCTGAGGCAGGAGAATCTCTTGAACCTGGGAGGTGGAGGTTGCAGTGAACTGAGATCGTGCCACCGCACTCCAACCTCAACCACAGAGTGAAACTCCATCTCAAAAACAACAACAAAAAAGAATACAATAGCATTCAGCTTTAAAATGTTCCCAATCTGCATTCGCCCTTTTGATGATAATCAGACTACAGATTGGTTCACATACCTGTGCCATTTAACCTGTGTTTCAGATAGGTGGTTCTGTATTATACAATCTCTTTCTGAAACTTACTGTGATGTTTGAAGTGATTAGATGTGTAATGGATAAGCTTTGAATTCATGTGTTGGGGGTCCCCAAGACTACCACCAGGTTCAAATGATTTGTTAGGAGGACTCACAAGACTCAACATATGGTACCCATGGCTACAATTTATTATAGTAAAGGACACAATGCAAAATTAGCCAGGGGAAACTCTCATGGGTGAAGTCCCATAAAACCAATAGCAGCTTCTAGGAGTTATTTCCCAGTGAGGTCATACAGAACATTCTTAATTCCTTCAGCAAGTTGTGACATGTGTGAAATGTTGTGCACCAAGGTGTAGCTCATTAGAGACTTGGTGCCCAAGGATTTTATTGGAGGTTGGTCATATAGACACCTTCTCCCTGGCATGTACCAAAAGTTGAGATCCCCAGAAGGAAAGCAGATATTCAGCATAAGCCAAATTGTTTGCACAAACGGTTTAGACAGTAAGGCACGCTAATGAGTGCTGGGAATGGTGGGAAGTCTCCTGAAATCCAGATTCTCAGATGCTAGCCACGGGCAATGTTATAACAGACCTTTATAAGGATAGCAGTGTCAGGCCTGCTTTCTTTTCTTTTCTGGATACTTGGCATTTTAGTAACATAATTTAACAAATGTTTATTGAGCGCCTGTTATGTACAAAGCAGTATGCTAGGCTCAGAGCATAGACATGTGATCTTAATACACATCATGTTCTCTAAGAGCTTGAGTCAGATAAGTGTGGTAGGTGGGAAAGGTAATTTCTTTTTATTCTAATTGAAACTCAATGTAAATGCTCCAAGAGAGTATATTTGTTGCCTATGGCATCTGTGACAAATTGTCACAGACTTGGTGGCTTAACACAACAGGAATTTATTCTCTTAGAGTTCTGAAGGCTAGAAGTCCAAAATCAGTATCATTGGGCCCAAATCAAGGTAGCAGCAGGGCCACATTCCCTCCCGAGGTTATAGGGGCAGATCCACTCCTTTCCTCATCTATCTCTTGTTGGCTATTGTTGTTCCTTGCCTTGTTGCATAATCACTGCAGTCTTTGCCTTTGTGGTCACGTTGCCTTCTCTTCTGTGAAATCTCTTTTTACCTCTCTCCTATGAGGACATTACTGATTGAATTTAGGGCTCATTCAGATAATTCATAATAATCTCTTTATCACTACATCCTTAAATTAATCACATTTGCAGGACCCTTTTTCCATGTAAGGTAGCACAGCCTCCAGAGTATAGGAACTGATACCTTTGGAGTCATTATTCAGCCTAATACAGAGAGTGGTTTAATAAAAAATGCAGCCAGGCGCAGTGGCTCACGCCTGTAATCCCAGCACTTTGGGAGGCCAAGGTGGGCAGATCACCTGAAGTCAGGAGTTCAAGACCAGCCTAGCCAACATGGTGAAACCTCATGTCTACTAATAATAAAAAAAAAAAAAAATAGCCAGGCATGGTGGCATACACCTGTAATCCCAGCTACTGGAGACACTGTGGCAGGAGGATTGCTTGAATTGGGGAGGCAAAAGTTGCAGTGAAATGAGATTGTGCCATTGCACTCCAGTGTGAGCAATAAGAGTGAAACTAGGTCTCAAAAAAAAAAAAAAAAAAGCCTAGGAGCATGAAATATAAACACCACTGTCTTAGTCTGTTTTTGCATTGCTATTAAAAAAAATACCTGAGACTGGGTAATTCATAAAGAAAAACGTTTAAGTGATTCACAGTTCCACAGGCTATATAGGAAGCATGGCTGGGGAGGCCTCAGGAAACGTACAATCATGGCAGAAGGCAAATGGGAAGCAGACATGTCCTACATGGCCAGAGAAGAAGGAAGAGAGAGAACGGGGATGTGCTACACACTTTTAAACAACCAGATCTCATGGTAAGTAAATCGCTATCACAAGAACAGCAAGGGGGAAGTTCATCCCCATGATCCAATTACCCAGCAGGCCCCCTTCTCCAACACTGAAAATTATCATTGAACATGAGATTTGGGTCAGAACACAGAGCCAAACCATATCAACCACATAAAGAAGAAGAATTGGAAAAATTTTGCAAGTAATGTGGACTATTTATATACAATGCTGTTTATTATAGGATGTTAATAAAACTTGGGACCTAAGTGTTTTAACAATAGGGGATTATTTTTTTTAATTATGGCAAATCCATGATGATGCTGTGTGCAGCTAATAAGAAGTGTCTTATAGAAAAACATTAGATATTGTTAATAGATCAAAATCATATGGTTTCAATTTTATAAAAATGCTTATATATGTATAGTTAAGTGCAGAGAAAAATATTGGAAAGACACAACTTTAAAATGTTCATTCTAGGAGATAAAATTATTTTTTAAATTATTTTTCTCCTTTGGAATGCTGTTTGTATTCTTAATATTTTATTTACTAACATTTGTTTCTTTTATATTTGGAAAAATAATCTATTCTACATTTAGAGCAGGTTTGTTAGAAAAAATGGCATTTGAGATATACCCTTTTTTTTTTTTTTGAGACAAGATCTCACTGTGTTACCTAGACTAGAGTGCAGTGGCATGATCATGGCTCTCTGCAGCTTCAACCTCCCAGGCCCAAGTGATCCTCTCACTTCAGCCTCTCAAGTAGCTGACACCACAGGCGTGTGCCACCACACCCAACTAATTTTTTAACTTTTTGTGGAGATAGAGTCTAGCTTTGTTGCCCAGGCTAGTCTCAAACTCCTGCATTCAAGCAGTCCTCCTGCCTCAGTCTCCCAAAGTGCTGGATTACAGGCATGACCCACCGTGCCCTGCCTAATGGCTAAATTTTTGATCAGTAGAGACCAGGGAAAGGAGCCAATGTGTTCAAAGGCAGCAAAGTACATGGTGACACGTAATCTCAGGGATACAGTGAGCCTTGAAATGTTATGTGAGTCCCATTTTGGGTCTTGAATGTTAGCGGGGCTTTGTTATACTACTCTATAAAATCTGGCTAGTTTATATAATCTTAATCATATATTCATTTGTATAACTGCTTTAGAATATAATAGATCAGCATGGTTTTTCAGTGCAATTGTGTGAACATTCTTAATATTCAGCAATTTTATAGTGGTGTAGCCAGTTTGAATAATCTCATTTACATACATACTTATAGAATTTGCATAATTTAATTTTTATCATTTGATGAATTTCTTATCCTTTCTCTCAATTGCAGTGACTTAAAAGGAGTAAAAACAAATGCTGAAAAGGAAGGAAGTGGGGCTGGCCTGGTGGCTCACGCCTGTAATCCCAGCACTTTGGGAGGCCGAGGCGGGTGGATCACGAGGTCAAGAGATTGAGACCATCCTGGTCAACATGGTGAAACCCCGTCTCTATGAAAAATACAAAAAATTAGCTGGGCATGGTGGCTCATGCCTGTAATCTCAGCTACTCAGGAGGCTGAGGCAGGAGAATTGCCTGAACCCAGGAGACGGAGGTTGCGGTGAGCCGAGATCGCGCCATTGCACTCCAGCCTGGGTAACAAAAGCAAAACTCCATCTTAGAAAAAAGAAAAAAAAGGAAGGAAGTGACTGAATTCTCAATGGAAGCAAGGTGTATAAAGATGGACTTCTATAGTCCTTCTTTTCAGAGTCATCCCCTGGGTAACAACGTCTCAGAGACAACTCCTTGATTCTGTTAAATCTAGAGACTCATGAAGGAATTGAATTTACCTAAGTTGCTTTGGAGACGATAAATTTACAACATATATTACTTAAGATCTGTGGTAACTTCTTCTATGTTTCATTTTGCATGCCCCCTCACTAATATGGCAAAGGTTGTTTTAGCTTCCAGGCAGCCCTTATCAAACCAGAAAAAGAGAAGGCAAGGCTCATATTGCTCAAATATGGGACAAATATTAATAATACTTAAACTTTATTTTGATGAAAGTTGGGGGAAAAGCTTTCTCAGATAGATCAAGAAGAATTTCAAAAGATTCTAGGAGAAGGCCAGGCACAGTGGCTCATACCTGTAATCCCAGCACTTCGGGAGACTGAAGCAAGAGGATTGCTTGAGCCCAGAAGTTTGAGACCAGCCTGGGCAACAAAGTGAGACCCTGTCTCTACAAAAATAAAAATTTTAACAATTAGCTGGACATGGTGATGTGCACTTTGGTTCCAGCTACTCACTCAGGAGGCTGAAATAGGACAATTGCTTGAGCCAAGGAGGTTGAGAGAGTAAGACCTCCTCTCAAAAAAAAAAAAAAAAAAAATTCTAGGACAGAAAGATATCAGTGATACAGTGATAGAATTTGAGTCCCATTTGAGAACCATTTAGTTCTTCTAACTCAACCAACTCACTGATAGAATTGGAGAACCCTTCCTAGTAAGGTTACAAATGGGCTCAGGAGCCCTGATATCACTGAGGGGAAATGCAGTTGATATCACCAAGGGCAAGTGATATTGCCCACCTAAAATTGTATCTGGTATATACTCAGTAAATATTTGTTGTTGACTGAATGTCATGTGAAGGAAAGATGTTCACTTTCTTTACAGTTCTAAAATAATCTTTCTGAAAATATGTGCCAAGGTCTGTTGAAGAATTAGTTTTTATATGTTTGTTTGGGCTAATATCTCTGTATTTACAAAATTGAATCACTGGTGTTCTTCAAATATACCTTAATAAATATTTGTTTAAATAATTTATCCTAAGAATTATAATTAAATAGATGATAGCTCCAACATATAATCAGTTAACTCCTGGCATACAGAAGGCTGCTTTTGAAAGGATAGTGGGATATTTGGTCAGAAGTGAAAATGGGAACCACATTTTCTTATGCCTCTAGCTCTCTAAGCAGGCCTCGTCTGCTCAGCTGTCGTGTTCTGTGGGAACTACCCAGGAAAACTACCATTGACTCTGTTTCAAAAACTCAGAAATAGCAAAAAAATGAAAACAAGTAAAAGTAAAGGAATGGGTAAGCAAATACAGTGCATCTGAATGAATGTGCAGCGATTAACATTAGCAACACACAGTTTTTAACAGTACAGGAAATAATTATACATTAAGTGAAAAAACGGGTTATAGAATGAAAGTATAGAAAAATTTTTACCCAATGAAAGTTTTTGCCTAATGAGCTGCTTCCTTTCTATTCCATTGTTTATTTACAATCTATAGTTAAAACATGTATGAGACATTTTAAAAGCATACAGTAGATGCTAATTCCTGGATGCTGTATGATTCAAAACAAACAAAAATGCGCTCTTAAAGCATTTCAACTGTGGCAGCTACATAGATGTTAGAAACTACACAGAAGGGTAGGAACTTGTTAGATTTATAAGGTTTTTGAGCAAGGCAGTGGTGTAATGGAGCCATACTGTTGAAAAAATATTTTTGCCAAGATGTATAGAATTTCTTTGAAGAACATCTTTTTCAAAATATATTTTTTAAACATCCTTTGGCCTTCTCTGTGCCAAACAGAATTCTAAGCACTGAGGGTAGATAGATGAGTAGGAAATGGTTAGGAGTTCCTAGTAAGGAGGGATGTTGATGATTTTTTAATGTGTCACCTATAACCGTGCTACTACCACTATCTTCATTTGCTGTTATGTAGACAACACTAACATTATTTGCCCATTTTTCATTATTTGTATGTGTCAGTGCTGTGCATTTTAGGTGATGGGAGTAACTAACATCATTTTATACACCTACTATTTCAAAGGGAGAGAGATAAAAACAGATCATTTGAATACAGTTTGATAAATCTTAAAATCATGGTACATTTGAGGTGTTGTAGGAGCACTTAATGCAGTCTGGAGAATTTGAGACTTTTTGGACAATCTGATGTCTAATCCGTCCAGGATGGGAAGGATTCATTGTAGCAGAGCTGGGAAAGGTCCTTTCCCAAGTAGAAAAAACAAGATTTTCAGACTCAGAGGTCAGGAAAACCTCAAAATGTGACGGACAGCAAGTAATTTAGTAGCACTGACTGGAGAACGGGGAATTGGGAGAAGTGGGACAAGTAATAATGTAGGTAAGGAGTGGTAAGCTAGTTGTTGTTTGTGATAAGTTTTCTGTTTCCTGCTAAGGGTTTTGAATTTATCCTGAAGCCTATTGGGAGCTATTCAAAATTTTTTAAGTGTGAAGGTGATATGATCAGATGACATTTAGAAAGATCTCTCTGACATCATAATGAATGATACAGCTATAGGAAGATGAGTTGTAGGAACTTGAGAAAGGATGAAGGCTGGAAATAAGGTAATTACAATAGACTTGAAAGGAAGTGAATAGATTTCAAAAGTATTAAGATGGATTAGAAAGAACTAGATGCTGAATTGAATATGAAGCAAGATGATAGCGTGATTTATTGAAGCATTCATTGAGATAGAGAAATTGGTTGATAATCAGGATTGGATAGGAGTAAGGGTGGGAAGGAATATGTCCTTCCCATGAGTCATCAGGTGGAATTATCCAGAAGCATGAGTCATCAGGTAGAATTATTATATCCTAAGTATGTATAAATGTCCAGGTCCTATCAAGAAATATGGCTTACCAGGAGTTTGAGGCTGCAGTGAGCTATGATCACACCACTGCACCACTGCCTGGGTGAGAGAAACCCTGTCTCTGAAAAAAAAAAAAAAAGTGAAATGTGGCTTAGATAAATATCTGAATTCATCAGCATGTAGAGGGTGACTCAAGCCATGAAAGTGATTGAGGTGAACCAGGAAAGATGCAGAATGAGAAGAGAATTATTATTGGCTCTGGGTATATTTTGTTTTCTGAATCAATATCATCTAATAATCCCTCTCATTTGGCTTGTTATATTTCCCTCCTTAATCATATTCTCTTATTTAGGCCATTTTGAAGGAAGCAGGATAGCAATTATAAAAATCAAAAATAGTCCTTTTCAAAAACTGATAAATCTGAGAATAAATAGTATAGTGCCATTTATAGCAGATTTTCTCTTTTTGTTTTCCTTTTCTTTTCCAGAGACAGGGTCTCACTCTGTCACCCAGGTTAGTGTGCAGTGGCCCAATCATAATTCACTGCAACCTCAAACTCCTGGGCTCAAGCAATCCTCCTGCATCAGCCTCCTGAGTAGCTTGGACTATAGGTGCACACTACCACACCAGCTAATTTTTCATTTTTTGTCTCTGCTATTTTGGTGAGGCTGGTCTTGAACTCCTAAACTCAAATGATCTCCTTGCCTCTGCCTCCTAAAGTGCTGGTGTTGTAAGTGTGAGCCACCGGGCCCAGCCAGATTTTCTTTTCTTATCAGTCGCTTTCTTCTAAAATACAATTTATTATCATAATAAACAATTTAGTTTCATTTTTAAAGAACATAGTAATCTCTGTTATTATGTGTAATATTAATAATGAAAATAAAATCTATAGGCTTCATTCTTTGAAGCATTAAGTAATTTTTTCCTGATCCTTGATAACGTCATGTGTGAACAGTCAACTCTGCAGATATTTGCTAGGGTACAGAGAGAGGTATCAAACATGTCATCCGTTTTGTTTTCTTGAATGTGCTTTCTCCCAATCATAACTTGCACATAGGCTTGAACTATCCTGATGCATTAATAGGTACTTGGGGTTTTGCAGGTGTTCATCAGTGGTTAAGCGACCTTGTGATTGTAGTTGTGATCACAAATCGTGAGGCTCACTCCCCTGCCCATGGTATTAACCTTTTTCTGGTCGAAAATGGAATGAAAGAATTTATTAAGGGACTAAAGCTACATAAAACGGGATTAAAAGCCCAGGTGAGTGATAATGTAAATCATATTCAGATACTAATTAAGTTTACTATTAATCAGATAGGAGACATATAGAGGATTACATGTGGCACAACTTTACTTCCTATGCTGAATTTCTAAAATATGCTTTTCTGATGTGGTAATGGAGATTTATTCCCATTTATGCTACTTTATCTCTTTCTGATGGTCAGCAATAAAAATGAATCAAGGTATTTTGACTGTCTGCTTTAGAAATGACAAAATTAACTGCATGGTAATAAGCCATCTATTTGTAAAATGTATTAAAGAAAAATATGAAGTAAAAACAGAAAATGTTTTTCTAGATATTACCAAAAATACATGTTTTGCTTAATATGTATTAGAAATCCTTAGTTCCAAGTATCTTGAGAACTGGACAATATTAGAGCTGGAATGATAGTGTATTGCAGTAGGAAAGCCACTAGGTTTAGAATCAGATGGATGTGGGTTCAGATTCCTGGTTTACCACATACTAGTTGTGTCCATTAACCACTCCAGCTTGGCTTCCAATTTGTTTTTTGCTTTTTTGGAAAACATAATATTCACTTCAATATTCACTGGGTGTTTGGAAGATTTAAATGAGATAATTCTCTACATTTTTTGTATGGTCTTTTAGGATCCTGCAGAACTATTCTTTGAAGATGTATGGTTGCCAGCTAGTGCCCTACTTGGAGAAGAGAATAAAGGCTTCTATTATCTCATGAAAGCTTCCACAGGTAAGATTCCATCTTTTGATTGAATAATGAATTGGAATAAAATAATATAGAAACATGCTGTTTCTATATTATTCATGCAAATTTATACATGCAAAACTTGTGAAATAGCTAATCATTTGAGTATTAAATTTGTAATAAACGTATGTGTTTTATAGGCTAGATAGGTAAATAACTGACCTCAGTGAAATCCAATCGAAGCTTATAAAGTGGGTAGGAAAAACAAGTATTTCAGTTCTGTGATTCCTTCTTAGAATGATTTTAGCTTCTTAATTACAATTCAAAACTTTTAGCTCTTTGTAAGGAAATGTCATACAAAACATTTGACAGCTTGCCAGTTTTTAAATAATAACTGTGACTCAAAGGGAAAAGTATAAAGTTCAGACCTAAAAGTTTTAGCCACATAGGGTCAGTCCCTAAATAGCTATGGTTTTGGAGTACGGTTGACAAGTGATTATTGAGCCTCAGATGCCAGCATAAGGGGATACTCCTGCCTAGTGACTGCCAGAGAATCACCAGCATGATGGAATTAAAGTGACTAAGGCTACTTTTACATTAATAGGTAGATTTTAACTTACGCACTTTAAGATGCGTTTTTCCACACATATATTGAGTCATGCAGTGTGCAGAGATCAATAAATTAAAATCAACAACTAGGGATTTTTTTAACTCATATGTGAATAAAGAGAAGAAAAAATTAAATTAATTACATATATATAATGAAGATAGTCATTCATGGGCATGGTGTTATGTGCCTGTTGTCCCAGCTACTCGGGAGGCCAAGGTGGGAAGATAGCTTGAGCCCAGGAATTCCAGGATGTAGTGAACTATGATTGTGCAACTGTACTCCATTTTTGGCAACAGAGTGAGACCTCATATCTTAAAAACTTTAAAAGATTTAAGAAAGGCAGTCATTCATAAAAATAAAGGATTTGCAGGCCGGGCACGGTGGCTCACGCCTGTAATCCCAGCACTTTGGGAGGCCGAGGCGGGTGGATCACGAGGTCAAGAGATCGAGACCATCCTGGTCAACACGGTGAAACCCCGTCTCTACTAAAAATACAAAAAATTAGCTGGGCATGGTGGTGCGTGCCTGTAATCCCAGCTACTCAGGAGGCTGAGGCAGGAGAATTGCCTGAACCCAGGAGGCGGAGGTTGCGGTGAGCCGAGATCGCGCCATTGCACTCCAGCCTGGGTAACAAGAGTGAAGCTCCGTCTCAAAAAAAAATAAATAAATAAATAAAATAAAGGATTTGCTTTAGAGAGTGATTAGAGGTATGTCAAAAGAATCTCATAAATCTCTGCTTTTTTATAAAGAGTTAAGACATAAATTAATCTTTATGAATTTATTATAAAGTTATAGGATTTATCATAATTGAAATTGTGTGAAAATCACTTACAGAATTACAGTAATATTTAAAACCTAATTTTTATGTTATAGGAAAGGCTACTAATTGCTGATATGCAATTTCAGCTAGTGAATTCATGCTTGAAGAAACCAGGAACTATGTTAAACAAAGAAAAGCTTTTGGGAAAACAATTGCCCACCTACAGGTAAGCTTGTCGCTATGGTTTAATATTAGATGATATCAATTTACCCATCTGAAATGGCCTAGAGTAAACAGAAGTTTGGGTTATTTTCATGTAAGATGATATTAGAAACTGTGGAAGTGGATGAGACCACTAAGGGAGAGTGAGTAGAGAGTAAGACAGGAAGAGGTCTTAGGACACAGTCCTCGAGGAAAACTACAAGATTTAAAGGTAGAATTTATATTTGGAATTCATATTGTCTGAAAAAGAGGAGTCTGTAAGATAACTGAGAGTGAATGAACAGTTAGAAAGGAGAAAGCAAATCAGGAGAGCTTTGTCACAGAAGCTGGAAGGAAAGAGGATTTCATGGAGTAGGGAGTGGGACCAAATGCTGCTTAAAGGAAAGATAAGATGAAGGGCAAAGAGTGCTCATTGAACACAATGATACGGACATTATTTAGTAAGAGCCATTACAGAGGTGGAGGGTGACAGACCCCAGTGAGTAGACAGAAATGAGGAAGTAAAACAATACTGAGGGTAGGCAACTCTTTCCTGAGTTTGGCTATGAATGGTAGTTGAGAGAATGGGTAGTAAGGGAAGAGAGGAGGGTAAGGAGATTTGAGAGTCAAGGGAGATATTTGGGAGTTATTAATTTTTTGTTGTTATTGTTAGGATGGAGATGTGGGTGCATATTTTAACACCTAGAGAAAGGATTTAATAAAGAGTGAAAGGTTGTAGATAGAAAGGGGATAATCAACTGCATAAGGTCTTTGAGAAAGGGTGAGCCTGTGGGTGCTGACCCATGGAAAGATACAGAAAAGGGATTCCTCCATTTGCACAGGAAGAAAGGACCAAAGAATGTATATGAATTCAGACAGATACATCACTCTGTTGGTAGAAAACTACAAAAAATATATTTATAGAAGACTTCTATTTCTTTAAATAACATGGCCAGGTACAGCGACTCATGCCTGTAATCTCAGCACTTCGGGAGGCCAAGGCCAGTGGATCATTTGAGGTCAGGAGTTCAAGACCAGCCTGGCCAACACGGCAAAACCCTGTCTCTACTAAAAATATAAAAATTGGCCAGGCACAGTGGTGGGTGCCTGTATTCCCAGCTACTCAGAAGGCTGAGGCAGGAGAATCACTTGAACCCAGGAGGCAAAGGTTGCAGTGAACCAAGACCATGCCTGCACCACAGCCTGGGCTACATAGCGAGATTCCATCCTAAAAATAAATAAATAGGCTGGGAGTGGTGGCTCACACCTGTAACTCCAGCACTTTGGGAGGCAGAGGTAGGCAGATCACGAGGTCAGGAGATCAAGACCATCCTGGCCAACATAGTGAAACCCTGTCTCTATTAAAAATACAAAAAATTAGCTGGGTGTGGTGGTGCACACCTATAATCCCAGCTGAGGCAGGAGAATCGCTTGAACACGAGAGGTGGAGATTGCAGTGAGCTGAGATTGCGCCACTGCACTTCAGCCTAGCGACAGATCGAGACTCTGACTCAAATAAATAAATAAATAAATAAATAAATAAATAACAATAATAGGGAAAGTTTGTCCCTGAAAGACAGGTGAGTGAAAGAGGCATGGAGGTGTTGGAGAGAGTGAGAGAAGTACAAAATACCTTCTTCAGAATGAGAAACTAACTACCTTCTGCTTTTTGTATATGAATCAGCCTTATGATAAGAGTTTAGCTTCCCAGGTACAAACATATAGAAAAGACAGATGATTGTGTTTATCCAGGGTGAAGTTTTCCCCGGAACTTGAGGGTATTTGCAAAAGAACTGAGTATATGGTGTCCACAGTCATTCAACATGCTAATTAAATTTTAGACCCTATAGTTTCTTTTTAAATGAAGGAATAGTTTATAATTCCCTCATGCAGTCATCATATTGGCAAAACATCTCACCAACAAAAAACCTGGAGTGGGGATTTGACTTTAAAAATTTTAAGTAGAATGACTGGCTGAAAGGTTTTGTGAAGGTAAATGTCGAAATGAAACAGCTTGGTGGCTTCTCAGGACCAACATTATAGAAATTACGTTCAACTATGGTTTATGTTCTAACACAGCTACTTGGATCTCTGTAGTCTAGGCAAGTTGTGTTCTCTCTCTCAAAAATGTTTCCTATTTGTAAATTTATGTGTTTGAATTGCAAAATTGTAAAATCTTACGATTACAAATCTTTAGGATTTGTAACATTTGTACATATTTATAAAATATTTTCCTATTTGCAAATATCAAGGACTGCCTCTTAGGGTTACTGTGAGGATTATGTTGTAGAAAAAGCTCAGTTCCTGTCACACTACCAGGATGAACTAGGCACGCAGACACATTGTAGGGTGAGTAGGGCAGGGTTTAATGAATGAAAAGGGAAATGGAACTCTTAGTAAAGCCAGAGAAAATCCGGCTAGCAGGTCTTCATTCCGCCTTACAGATTGAATCCTAGGTCACCACACGGGAACAGGAGAGTCCAGGCTCCTCTCCTCTGCAAAGATGTGAACTTCCTGAGGCTCCACCCCGTCTTCCCAGTATACAAGTGGGCATTATTCAGAAAGAATCAGTCAGGAAAGGGCAGGCTTCATCTGAGACCAGTAGCCAGGTTTTTCAGCCTTCAGGCTGTTTAGGCTTGAAGGTGGGCTTTCACCAGGGACCTTTAGCTGTCTCCTATATCTATCAATTAGATGGGGTAATATACATAAAATGCTTCAAATATTGCCTGGCAAAGTAAGCCCTCATTAAAATTAGCTGTCATCCTTATTTTGCATATTCCTTACATAATGCCTTGTTCCATTTTGTTTCAATATGGGAGACCTTTTTATCGTCTTCTTACTCTTGCTCTTGATCTAGGCTTTTTCTGTGTCATTTTAGGAACTGTTTGCTACCTGTGTGGTTATCAAATTAAGTTTCTCCATCCTGAAAAAAATTCTTTACATCCTAACTTTTCGTATTGTCATAATAAACTATTGAATAAAACTATTGAATAAAACTATTCAGTTGAAATAGAAGAGCTTTAAATGTTACAGTATATTTGGCCACATGTAATTTTATAACTATATAACTATTCAGTTTCCATTCTCTTTGTTATCCTTGAATTTTGAACATTTTGAGGCTGTCTGACCATTTGAAATGCATGGCACAAAATTTATTTTCTTTTTAAAATAGAAACCTACCATATGGATGTAGCAATAGTTATTGGGTTTTTAAAAAATCTATACTCTATAGTTTGTCAATCTTGTGTCTTATGTCAATCTAATTTTATAGATTATGTTCTGAATCTATAAAAATGAGGCACATAATGAAGAAAACATTTAACAAAATTGGGATTTTTAAAAATCTATACTCTCTAGCTTATGTCAATCTTATGTCAGTGTAATTTTATAGATTATGTTCTGAATCTATAAAAACGAGGCACACACTCAATGAAGAAAACATTTAACAAAACAGTATAACTTGGCTTGCCTAAATTGTGATTTCCTTAAGAGCAGGGATGTTATACTTTATATTCCCTTTTATTTATGGACCACTGATTTACACATATCAGTGGTTCTCAATGAATGCCCTTTCCCCCAGGCATTTAGAAATGTCAGGAATGGGGTGGGGTTGGGTGTGCATAGTTGACTGGAGGTATAACTTGTGTAGTGCCCTTGAGGACAGTGTTGTTAAATGTCCTGTAATTCACATTTGGATTACAACTAATTGTCTCACTCAAAAAATCAATAATTTCCCATTGAGAAATACTGACATATATGATTTATTCCTTTCTGCTTCGCTGAACAAATATATATTGATTGCCTCCTAAGGGTAATGTGTTCAACTGTAATTTTATGGGTGTGACTCTGGAAACATACCAGGCTCCTGGCAACATGAAGGAAGGGATACCACTTGATATCACTCTGATTTTCTCAACTGTACACAAAATGGTGTCAGTATCATTTGCTTCTGAAATCCAACCACCATCATTTTCACATCAAAAATGTTTACTGAAACAATTATATCAAGGCCAGGCATGGTGGCTCACACATGTAATCCCAGCACTTTGGGAGGCTGAGGCAGACAGATTGCTTGAGCCCAGGATTTTGAGACCAGACTAGGCAACCTGGCAAAACCTCATCTCCACAAAAAATACAAAAATTAGTCTAGTGTGGTGGTGTGCGCCTGTAGTCCCAGCTACTCAGAAGGCTGAGGTGGGAGGATCGCTTGAGCCCTGGAGGCAGAGGTTGCAGTGAGCTGAGATTGCACCATTGCACTCTAGCCTGAGTGACAGAGCAAGACCCTGACTCCCCACTCCCCACAAAAACAAAAACAAAAACAAAAATATACCTTTAGCCTTATTTTGGCTGAAGGTATAACAGTTGAACCAACAGACATATTTCCATTCCTTTGGAAATTTACATTTCCTGTGTTTATGGACTTCATACTAGATTACAACAAAGATGACTATAATATTACCCAGATTGCCTGAATGGCTCAGAAACCATGCAATTTGACATTTAACCATTAAGGAAATAGAAAAGTGGTCCATATTGTTTTCCCATAGGGGAAAAGGATTCTTTTAAAATATATATTTATTGTATTTTAGCTGCAAAAAATAAATAATTTTTAATCATTCCTTTTTAAAGAAGTGTCGTTTTATTGTTGCCTCCTTTCAAAGGTAGTTCCCTAAAATTTCCATAGGTGGCAGTAGCGTTCTACTTCCACAGGTTACATTATTGATAGCTGATAGTATTGTTTTTCAAGTAAGTGTGTATGTTTTGAGATTTCTGAGATATGTCTTCTGATATTCCCATTTTATCTAAATAAATACATTGGAATAATATTTTCATATTTCAAGCTAGGAGTATATTCAGAGACAATGAATGACCAATATTACACATTCCTATACCGTGTATTACCGAACTGGTTACACTCTGGTTCTAGTTATTCAATTGAAATAGAAGAGCTTTAAATGTTACAATATACTTGGCCACATGTAATTTTATAGTTATATAACTATTCAGTTTCCATTCTCTTTGTTGTCCTTGAATTTTGAACATATTGGGGCTTTCTGATCATTTGAAATGCATTTCACAAAATTTATTTCCTTTTTAGAATAGAAGCCTACCATACAGATGTAGCAATAGTTATTGGATTTTTAAAATCTATACTATCCATAGTTTATGTCAATCTTATGATTTTCCATGGAATAGACAATAAAATAGTAAAATCCAGATGTTAAATAATAATAATGACTCTCATTGCTTGACTGCTCTCTATCTGCCACGGCTAAGTGAATTGTCTCATTCTTTTTCTTCACAAATCTATATAATACTTTCATTATTTTTATTTTACAGTTAAGGAAATTGAGGTGTAGAGAGGTTAACTTGCCCCAAATTACACCCGTATTCTAATTCCTGAACCTATACTCTTCACCTGTATACTGTTATTACTGCCCAGAAGTGCAAAGTAGATGGACCTTTTTTCTTTTCCTATTTCCTTCACTCAGTGGGCAATGAAGTGAAAATGGAATGTTTATTTTTCTAATCTAATGAGAGCTCTTGCTTAGTCATTTCCTGTGTGGTATGTTCTTAATTCTAAGGGCACAAAGTATTCGGGAAAGGACTAGAGAGGGAAAAAAATAATAATACTTCTTCTCGGCATGTCTCTAAAACAGGAATATCCAGTTCTTAACACCTTGAGCATGGGATTAATTAACTGTCAAATAGCAAACCTCATGTGTTTGTTTGTTTTTTTTATTTAAATCCTGATATATGAGAATAACTGATGCTGTTGTTTAAGTGAATACTGGGCTAAATAATCTCTCCAAGCTGTTTTCCAGTTCCATCATTCTATGATTCTAAGAATTCTGTCATTCACAACTCTGAAAAAGACTCCATCCAGCCCACTTAGTAACTTCAGAAGAATTTTTTTAATGCTAGCTGTAGTATTATTTATAAACACATATAAGGAGTACTTGACTAATAATGTGTGTTGCAATTTTTAGTTGCCATTGATTAGAGGATGATTTCAGAAAACATAATGCAGTGTCTGCAGTGAAAAGCAAAGACCAAATCTGTTTAGTAACGCTCAACCCAATGGCAAGAATATGTGCATTTTTAAATCTTTTTATCCCCAGAGAGTAAATTATGTACTCTTGGAGACATTATTCTCTCAGACCTCTGGACTTCACTGAATGCACTGATGCAAGAATTCTAAATCATTCCATTCTTTTCTGAAGTTTTACTTCAACTTCTAGAAGTTTCCAGCATTTACAAAGGAACAGCTCTTGTATGAGAGAATCAGAAACCATACAAGAACAGCTCTTGTATGAGAGAATTTTTTTTTAGACTTTTAAATTTTATTAATAAAATACAAAACAGCGCAGACATTGGTGATAAGGGATGGAAAAGTCAAAGGATCAATCCAGGCTTAGAGATATTTATTCTTTCACATTGTAAAAATAGTGCATAAATTCTCAAATATGGCATCATGTAGGCAAAAACATACCTTGAGACTTGTTAGAGCCACCATTATTTTCCAAATAAAGTATCATACATAGTGTCATTGAGCTAAACTAGGACTAAACTTAGAAACCATCTTCAGGGATTTTCATGGAATATTCATCTGTTTTCAATATATAGATTATTTCCCCGTTTATTTTCTTTTGTTGTTGTTGTTCCATCTTTAGATTGTCTGTGAGTAAACTTGAATGTGTGGGGTGGGAGTGGGAAACTTAGTGCTGATTAAACACAACAATGACACTGAAAGAATCAGTTTTATAACCTGAGAATTGCTGTAGCCAGCATTAAAAGCAAGTCCTGCATCTTCTGAGAATCTGGCCGCCCCCCTCCTCTGAGAACACAGCTGTGGCTTTGGACTTGACAGTACATAGATGGGGTGTATTTATAATTTCTAGTTTGAGTTTCACTGCACAACCTTTGTCAGTAACTTTCCATGTGTATGCTTTCTATTAGCCACAGTGAAGTTCTCACTTATTTCACAGCAGAATGATCAGAACTCTGCTTCTATCTGAATTTTCACAAAGAAGATAGGGCCAGCTGACCATATCTGTGCCTCGAACCTAAGAAATCAACTAGAATGGGGTGTACTCTTGAAGGCTACCCAAAGTGGGAAGCCAGTATTTCAAGTTCAAGCCAATTTCCTGGGGGAGGCTCAAGAGTCAGTGAAAAAGAGAACAGATATAAACTCCAAGTTCAGAGTGTGAGAGCCTAGAGCCAGGAATGAAATAAAGCTTGATTGAAGCAAGAGCAGTCAGGAACAATTGAGAATGGTCTAAATAGAATGATTTCCAAAAATACTAATGGGTTGTCCATGGCCAGCGCGAGGAGGTAGGTATATAGCTATATTAACAATGATAATCCCAGACCATTCAGTGCAAGCTAGAGACTGCTAAACAAGCTATTGAGAGATATTGGAGGTGTATTTATCCATTTTCATACTGCTATAAAGAAATATCTGAGACTGGGTAATTAATAAAGAAAAAGAGTTGTAATAGACTCACAGTTCCACATGGCTGGGGAGGCCTCATAATCATCATGCAAGGTGAAGGAAGAACAACAGCACATCTTACATGGTGGCAGGCAGAAGAGCATGTGCAGGGAAACTGCTCTTTATAAAACCATCAGATCTCATGATCCCAACTATCACAAGAACAGCGTGGGACAAACCTGTCCCTATGATTCAATTATCTCTCACCAGGTCCCTCCCACAACATACGGGGATTGTGGGAGCTACAATTCAAGATGAGATTTGAGTGGGGACACAGCCAAACCATATAAGGAGGGATAATGTGAAGGGATGAAAGAGGATCAGGGTACTGGACTTTGATCTCTTTAGTACTCTGATTTTATTCTATTGCATTCTACAAATCTATATTAAATACTGTGCAATATTTAATATCTTATAGATATTTTGATGTGTTTATGAACATATATATAACCCCCTTGTCCCTCCAAATGTTAGAAGCAGAGTAGCAAAATCTGTATACTTAATTTAATTAATAGAGAAAAAAATCTTCAAGGATTTAGTCTCTGGAGGAAAATAGGTGTTTTCAACAGCTGCACCTAAATAAGTGTACCACCAGATGGCGTTCACACATTAAAGTCATGCTGTTTTCATGCAGTTTGCCTTGTCTAAATTTTAGAATCTGAAATAAGACATTATTGATGTTTTTAACTATTTTTACATCTTTTAGTACAAATGTCCTTAGCAATGAAATATAGTGGGTTTTAAAATAAGCTGATTTGGTAACATATGCCCTCTTTATGGAGGAAAAAAACCAACAATTTCACTTTTGTTTGCCCTAAAGATCTTTTTTTGTGTGATTTCTGATATGCAAAGTGGGTTAAAGTTTATATATCTACCATGCTCACATTTTTCTTTTATTTCCTTTAAATTCAAGACAGTGCAACATAAATTAGCAGAATTAAAAACACATATATGTGTAACCAGAGCATTTGTGGACAGCTGTCTCCAGCTGCACGAAAGGAAATGTATAGACTCTGCCACTGCTTGCATGGCGAAATATTGGTATGCATGCTACAGTAATTAGAGTGTGGTGTATGCTCAGACTGATATGGAATTCTGCCAATTTTAAGCTCAGCCTTGAGGGTCTTAAAAGAAGTCTGTGAAATGAAAAATAAAAGTAAAATTCAACTTTTTTAAAAATGCTGAAAAGTCCCATTAAACATGTATAACGTGCTAAAAAATATTCAAGTTGGCATTGAATTTTTTTTATCCTACTAGGCAAGCAAAGTTAGTATCTAATTCTTAACTTGCTATTGAAAATAAAATATTAAGAGAAGGATAATGAAGACTAATATTGATAGAATAATCATCAATATTAACATTAGTTCATTCAAGTCATAGTTTAATTTCAAATCATCTGAAGTGTGGCAGTATAGTGAGGGTGAAAGAGAACAGTAAAATTTAGGAACCTTAAGATAGAGTCCCAATTCTTTTATTAAATAACTATAATTAAACATCCAGGAAAATGTTTTTGTTATCTGTGAAATGACTAAGTTGGACAGGATTCTTCTATTTAAGGTGCTTTCCAGATGTAAGAAAAAATTCACAAAGAACTGGCTGTCGAAAGTTTTGCAGGCTCTAATAAGTGAAAGGAAACTAAAAATCCTATTAAGTTTAGAAAGACTTTGATTTGAATTAAAGATTATTAGCAATGGTACTAAAGATGAGTTGATCAAAAAAAGATCCCTGTATGTAAGACTTTTGTGTATTTTAAGACTTAAGAATATATAGTCTAAATCAGATTTTGGAGGTAGTTTTGGTTTCCTTATTTTAAAAACAAACATTCTCACATATCATTAGCTCAAGAGTAACCTGTAAAAAAATTCCCGTCATTACTCATTAACTTGTGTTCAGTTGAGTTACAAGTAGGACAGGAGAAATATTTTGTGCTTTATACAATGATCCCACAATAATAAAATTGCTAGGTTGAAAAGTAATGTGGAATTACTAGGAACTTGTACTTTTGGGGAGACTTTTTATATTTACATTTACAACAAGTTCTTTGACTAGTGGAAAAAAGTGTAAAAAATTTTTTACATACAGGTATTGACCGACTTACGACCTATGCAACTTACGACCATTCGACTTTATGACCATAATCGCTAGCCACGACTGCTCCGCATCTGGCAGCGCAAACGTTGCCCTGCTGGGCGTACGACAGTGGGGACCAGCTTCCGGCAGCACTACCATCTCCGCGTGTACCATTTCAACTGTTATCCCAGACTCGGTACAGCAATTTGTGTTTTGTGTCTTGGATATTTTTCATCAAACCCCTCCCAATAAACTTCTTATACATTTCGAAGCAATGGACCCAAACATCGAACGATTTGCAAGGACTGAACGGATGCCGAACGATGTGTTTCGTCCGTATCGTGAAATTTATGAAGAAAAAAAGAAACATACAATTCAGACAAAGCTCACCATGTTTATGAAAAAACCAACTCCGGTAACCCCAACTGCTGCCTCAGATGATGACATCAACGATCCGCAGCCAAGCACCAGCGGCCAATAAAATGTTTTGTACATGTTTATATATTTTGATATGTTTTGCAATTGGGAAAATGTTTCCTATGGTATTTCTTACACCTGTATTTTGTATTTTTGTATGCACCTGTATTTTGTAATTTTGTATGTTTTGCAAATATTAAACCAGTTGTACTGGTAATGCAGTGTTTTACTTAAACCTGGCGAATGTAAAAATAAGAAACAAAATGGTGTAGAGATGATACAAATGGCATAAAATGAACAAAGAAAATTATGATATATAACAATAATGAAAGAAAATTATGATAAAATATGACTTAAAGATTTTTATATCATTTCACAATGCTGTACTGTACATGTAGCCTACTCAACTTACAACCAAATCGTGTTACGACCGGTCTGTCGGAACCAATCGTGGCCGTAAGTCGAGCACTAGCTGTATTTTTGGAAAAAGAGAGATTTGGATAGCCATTGACCTTGTTATTTGAAAACCCCAGGTTTATAGACATGATGGTATTTCACATTGAAGCACAGGAGACAACTAGTTACAGCCCAGTAAATATTTCACTAAAATACTTACCAAAAATAAAAAATTATCAAATTTCAAATATTGTCTCCAAAGCCCTGTCTATTGATAATTATATTGTTGGCCAGGCATGGTGGCTCATGCCTGTAATCCTAGCGCTTTGGGAGGCTGAAGCCAGCAGATCACAAGATCAGGAGTTCAACACCAGCCTGGCCAATATGGTGAAACCCTGTCCCTACTAAAAATAAAATAAAATTAGCCGAGCATGGTGGCGCATGCCTGTAATCCCAGCTACTCAGGAGGCTGAGGCAGGAGAATTGCTTGATCCCTGGAGGCAGAGGTTGCAGTGAACCGAGATTGCCCCACTGCACTTTAACTTGAGCGACAAGAGTGAGACTCCATCTCAAAAAAAAAAATTTATTGTTAATATATGGCTTAGAAACATCCTCAGCTGTCATATAGCTTGAGTTTTAAATTATTTTAAATTTTAAAAAGTATCTATCCTTATCTTTGCTTTATGTTTCCCACTATTGCAAAATAAGTAGCAGAGTGCTGTAGCTTACAACTGTAATCACTCCTACTCCAGAGGCTGAAGTGAGAGGATCCTTTGAGCCCTCAAGGAGTTCAAGACTGTAATGACCTTTGATTGTGCCACTCTACCCAGCCTGGGCCATAGAGTGAGTGAGACTCCATCACTAAAATAAATACACTAACAAACAAAGAAATAAAGAAAAGAAAAATAAACAGAAAAGAATTTTGAACTAACATATTTTTATGTTAAGGTGAATAAAATCTGTATCGTGAATTTTAATAATAGTCAGAATTGTGATATAATCAGAAAAGAATTTTTCTCAAGCACTGCATGTTTATATATGTATACATACATTATATGTAATACTCATACACACACTTCAGAAATATTAATCTCTATATAATTTTCTAATGTTTTCTATATGATAGCATATAGTTTGTTAGTCTGCCCTCTTGGGTTTTCACTTTTACCTTTGATTTATTTCTGAAAAGTCAGAACGCTAAAAAATTGCTTTTTTATACTGAAATTCAGAATCGTGATCTTCAAGTAGAAAGTGACATCATTGGAGAAAAAAAGCATATTACAAGGGCAAAAAGAACTAGGTGGCTGAGTAATTTAGATCATATAAAGAATCCAAATAAATTAGAACATATTCAAGTCTTTACTGTATCTTTTTCTAGCCTTTTGAAACCTAATCATGTTTTCTAACTTTTGTTTCTAGCCTAACAAAAACCTAGCAAGAAATGTAATTGATGAAGAAGGTATTCTTATATGAAAATTCTCTTGAAATTTATTTCATATGTGATTTTTATCATCTCCTTTGCTTAGCTAATATGCCATTTTAATTGCTTAATAAATGTGCACATTTAAACAATTATACATAATTGGTTTTCTGGTTTTGAAGCACCTCATGAAAATCCATTTCAAACATTTCTTTCTGCCCCCCCCTTTTTTTTTTTTTTTTGGTCATTTAGGACATCTGATTTACAAAATAGTGTAGCTTATGAGTATGTACAGCTCCTTGGAGGTTGGGGATGCATATGGGAGTACCCAATTGCAAAGTAAGTATGGTTGTTCTGACACACTATTCTTTATGATATGAAGAAAAAGGAAAATTACTTTGTACATCAAATGTAGAGGGAAAGGAGATGTGCAATCTTTTGAATTTTTCAGCTGAATAGAGACAGAATGTGTTCAAGCAAATGGAAACAGCTTTTTTTATCAACTCACTACTGGGATTTTATCTTTCTTAAAGAAAGTAAAGAGACCAGTATACCAAAGCTTGATGCTTGACCTTATTTGAATTGTCATGTAGAAGGACAAGTACTACTTTTAAAATTTTTGTATTCTTTATTTTACTTTGAGACAGCTTCGCTCTGTCACCCAGGTTGGAGTGTACTGGCATGATCTGGGCTCACTGCACCTTCTGCCTTCCAGGTGCAAATAATTCTTGTGCCTCAATCTCCAGAGTAGCTGGAATTAACAGGTGCATGCTATTTTTTTTTGTATTTTTAGTAGGGGTGTGGTTTTGCCATGTTGGCCAGGCTGGTCTCCAACTCCTGGCCTCAAGTGTTCAGCCTGCCTTGGCCTCCCAAAGTGCTGGGATCACAAGCGTGAGCCACCGTGTCTGGCTAAATACTACTTTAGAAAAAAAAAAACAGTACAGAAACGTTAACTGGCATATACAAAGGATGCAAGTTGTCACATATCTTAAATATCTGATTGTTTTGCTCTAAAAAATAAATCAAAAATCTTTATTTTTCTAAATACATTTTTATTTCCTTCAAATGGAAAGAAATCAAATATATCTTTTTTATTTATCATATTATATATGAATATTCTTATCAGTTTGAAGCAGTACTAATTTGTATAGGCAGTGTCCTCACCCACGTTTCCTCCTTAATCTCCAGAATTTCCTTTTCTCTTAGCATAGTCTTTTGCCTCAGAAGCCTGCCCATAGCATTTCTCCTCATCACCCTAGAAAATACATCTTTCTCATTACTTAGCAATGTTTTTGGTTTAGAAAATTTTCTCAAGGACATTTTTTATTTATACAGAAAAGTTCAATTTGGTCTGAATCTG
This sequence comes from Sapajus apella, assembly GCF_009761245.1. Lineage (NCBI taxonomy): Eukaryota > Metazoa > Chordata > Mammalia > Primates > Cebidae > Sapajus > Sapajus apella. Next base: position 29,228,421 of record NW_022436950.1, read on the forward strand.
AGAGTAAGAATGCTGTAGGCGTCTAAAAATGTTTTAAGATTTTTATCTTAATGCAAAGTATCTAAAGGGAAAAATTATGAAACCCACATTCAAACTGGCAGCCTAATGATTTCAAATTTACCTTTTCGGTAAGTATAATTGAAAACATTTAATGTATTTATAGTCCTTAGTGAGAAAAAGAAATATTTTACTAAAATTACATTAAGACCAGAAGCTATGTAGTGGCTCAATGTTTGTGTGGTTTAATTCACATTCTAAGAAAGGCCTATTAGGTGGGGAGAAGGCAACCATCTAAATGGCTTAAGATTAGAGTGTGGCATAAGCCTTGGTCTCTTTTCTCAGAGTCAACTTCTTCAAGCTGATACCAAGCAAACATTGTAGCTTGATGGCTTATTTGAAATCTTTGGTTTCAGTTTAAGAGACTTATATTACCTTTAAGAAACAATAACTACCTTCCTTGGCCAGTTTGTTAGTTCAAAGATTGTATCAATTTTTAAAGTAGCCTACTATTTCTCTTTCCATGTATCACTTAATACCAAAAAAACCACTTAGGCCAGGCACATTGGCTCATGCCTGTAATCCCAGCACTTTGAGAAGCCTAGGTGGGTGGATTGCCTGAGCTCAGGAGTTTGAGACCAGCCTGGACAACATGGCGAAACCCTGTTTCTACTAAAAATACAAAAAATTTAGACAGGCATGGTTGCGGGCACCTGTAGTCCCAGCAACTCAGAGGACACAAGAACTGCTTGAACCCGGGAGGCAGAGATTGCAGTAAGCTGAGATCACCCCACTGCACTCCAGCCTGGTCGACAGAGTAAGACTCTGTCTCAGAAAACAAAAAGTCACATAGACACATTAGGCAATATGTGGATGTAATGTATAAACTTTGATTTGATAGAAAAAAAATCATTCTAATTGTGTTTTTTATATCCCGCAGACTAAACTACATTAGTTTATATATTATGTTGCTGAGTCTTGGTTTCATAGATAAATGAGGTGCTTTCTCTGCTTTTTTATTTTACTTTTTTTGTTTTTGTCTTTTTAAATAATTGGTCTTTAGCATGTGGGTTTATTTCAGTCTTACTCATTAGGTTCGAGCCTGAGGAGAGAGGTTGAAGGTTTGCCATTTGAGGATTTTCTCTACCATGCTAGGAAGAGCAGCCTTAGATATATAACTTCATTGCAGTGTGGTTAAACATTTCTGCTGCTGCCTTTTACTGTTAATTTTAGTTGATGACTAAATTTAATTAGTAACATATAAAAGGTCTACTAATCTCTGTCTTTGTCTACTCCATTGGCACTTCTTTAATGTGAAAAGAAGTCTAGTCCATTAAAAAAAAATCTAAACGCCTTGGGATTGCTGAAATAGGCTTACACTAGGTAAGTCTTCAAAATGCAGGTGCTAGATTTTGTAGAGCAGAGCAAAATCTGTTTAGAAAAAAAAATGTTTGCAAACAAATGTCTCAAGCTTTTAAAGCTTTCTGCAGAAAGTACCGAGATTCTAAACTTCCTTTGTAATATAGTAAATCATATCAATAAACATTTACTGAGCGCCCATTTCTTTGTAGGGAACTCTGATGAATATGGAGAAGAATAAGTTCAAATCTGGTATGTTCTTAGAGAGCCTGTAACCCCAGCACTTTGGGAGGCTCAGGCGGGCAGATCACGAGGTCAAGAGATCGAGACTATCCTGGCCAACATGGTGAAACCCCGTCTCTACTAAAAATACAAAAATTCGCTGGGCTTGGTGGCATGCATCTGTAGTCCCATCTACTCAGGAGGCTGAGGCAGGAGAATTGCTTGAACCTGGGAGGCAGAGGTTACAGTGAGCCAAGATCGCTCCACTGCACTCCAGCCTGGCACCTGGCAACAAATCGAGACACCGTCTCAAAAAAAAAAAAAAAAAAAAGATCAAATTTAAACAAAGCAAAACACCATGATTATACTTGAGGAAAAAAAAAAAACGTTTGAATGTGTCTACTAAGAAAGTCCAAAGTTCAATAACTAGTGCTTTTGGCCAATGAAAGTGTTGTGATACACAAAAAAGACATTTGAAAAAGAGGCAGGATACCTACATCCTCATTCCAGTTTGCCAATGATGTGTTCATGACAATTAAATAGCAACCATTAATTAGGAAATGTATTAACTTCTCTGTACTTCAGTTCCTTTACCAGGAAAACAGTATTAACATTTAACCCTCCTCAATCCCAGAGCTAAGAGGATAAAATGAGATGAGACAAGATAAAAACAGCTGTACAATGGCATGGTTGTTATCATGACTATCAAAAATGAACTTCTGATGATATTTGGGGCTTTTCTTTGGTGTGAGTATGGCAATGGACTCAACCACTTAGTATTTTAACTCCACACATCGCTGAAGTTAATTATTAACCATTTCCATAAAACAAGTTACTTGCTAACTTTCTGGGAAATAATATTTGCTAAAGCATCGGTTTATATTCCTGATAGTGGTGGTGGGAGTGCTAGAATATATGTATTTTTTTCTTTTGTTTTCTGCAAAACAAATGGATTTCAACTTTTTTAGAAAACATATAAGAAACTAAAACAGTCTGTGCATTTCCTAATCAAAACAGACTTTTGAAGAGTGTTATATGTGCTGAATTTTACAAAATTAAATCAGATGAAACATACTTGTTATTTCAAATTTATAATATCTTTAATCAAATTAAAATAAAGCTATACAGATTATTAACATCTTAATAGTTTTTTTTTTTACTGTTATTCCAATTTAGAATGAATGCTATATTGAAAAAACAAGTAATTTATGAAGGACTTTTATTGTTTGTATTTCATTAAATTGATAGTTTAATTAATAGTTACCTGGTGAGACAAAATTTACAGTTTCTAGTATCTTTTATTTATTTATTAAATAATCTTCCGATTTATCCAGAGCTTATGTGGAAGCCTGAGTTCAGCCAATCTATGGTGGTGCAAATGAAATAGTGAAGGAGCTGATTGCAAGATATATTGTCTGTGACAAGTAGACATCTGCCCACATCTTGGAATCCTATTACAGCTAATCTGGTTTTAAATCTACTCAAGATAAAATGTAACTTGGAAAGCAAAGAAACACTGAACATGTTTTTATATGCTCTCTCTATAAAGAAGGAAATAAAATATAAATATAAGATTAACACAGTAGAAGGAGAAATCTTTGAAGCCAAAATTCTCATTTTCCAATATAATGTTTAACTTACAGTATTTTTTATATAGCCAAAGGTAAAAGATTTTCAGTTTGATTTATCTCCAAAATTCTAAAAAACATAAATTGTCCAAATCTTCAAACCAAGGCAGAAATAATTTTATGTCATTATAGTATAAAATCACTATTAAGACAGCACATTAACTTTTAAAGGGAAAAATATAACTTAGAATGTAAACTCATTTCAGCTACCTTTTGCTCCAAATTCCCTAAAACAGTGTTTTTTTTTTTTTTTTATCACTGTACTGCAACCTCCTGTTTTTAAGCAATGGAACTTTTTCTTCAAACAAAAGTTTATGCAGAACATCTCTGTGAAACACTGTTGAGTGAGAATTGCTTTGATTGAAGCAGGAAGCCATCATGCCTTACTACCTTGAAACCCCTAGGACTCAGCTAAGCATTTACCTAATCCTGACCAGGGAATGCCTTGGTTCTGTCAATTGCTGACACCCAAGAACACAGAATAGTCCATCATTCTTTAATTTCAAGATATTGGTACATGTTATAGGTATCAAAGCAATGGCTTTTATTTTGTAACAGTTAGTGTATTTATTAACGGTTATTTTATGTCTTCTATAAACCAGCCTCTTAATGCAATGATGACAAACAAACTGGCAAGATAACTAAAAAATAAGTGAATAAACAAATAAGCAGTACTAAATAAAGAAGTAAATAAGTAAAAGAGATAATTTAAAGCATAAGTGCAATTTAAATAATAAAGCATTTAAAATTGAAAAGTGAAGAAATGACATTCGATTTGAGACTTAAAAGAGATTATAAAAAATAAACAATTAATTTAAAGTAGATTTAAAAAGAAAATAAATGTATTCTTACTCAACTTCGAAAACAAACATTTTATTTGGTATTGTTGATATTAAACATTATTTTTTAATACAACCATTACAACTGGAGAGAGCAGAAGGAAGAAAAAATATTTTGATACTATTCTTTTTTTCATTACTATTATACTTTAAGTTCTGGGATACATGTGCAGAACATGCAAGTTTGTTACATAGGTACACATGTGCCATAGTGGTTTGCTGCACCAATCAACCTGTCATCTACATTAGGTATTTCTCCTAAAGCTATCCCTCCCCTAGCCCCCACCCCACCACAGGCCCCAGTGTGTGATGTTTCCCTCCCTGTGTCCATGTGTTCTCATTGTTCAACTCCCACTTATGAGTGAGGACATGCAGTGTTTGGTTTTCTGTTTCTGTGTTTGTTTGCTGAAAATGATGGTTTCCAGCTACATCCATGTCCCTGCAAAAGACATGAACTCATCCTTTTTTATGGCTGCATAGTATTCCATGGTGCATATGTGTCACATTTTCTTTATCCAGTCTACCATTGATGGGCATTTGGGTTGGTCCCAAGTCTTTGCTATTGTGAATAGTGCTGCAATAAACATACGTGTGCATTTGTCTTTATAGGAGAATGATTTATAATCATGGGATTACTAGGTCAAATGGTATTTCTGGTTCTAGATCCTTGAGGAATTGCCACAGTGTCTTCCACAATGACTGAACTAATTTACACTCCCACCAACAGTGTAAAAGTGTTCCAATTTGTCCACGTTCTCTTCAGCATCTGTTGTTTCCTGACTTTTTAATGATCACCATTCTAACTGGCATGAGATGGCATTTCATTGTGGTTTTGATTTGCATTTCTCCAGTGACCAGTGATGATTAGCTTTTTTTGAGATTTGTTTCTCTTTTGAGAAGTGTCTGTTCGTATCCTTTGCCTGCTTTTTGATGGGGTTGTTTTTTTTCTTGTAAATTTGTTTAAGTTTCTTATAGATTCTGGATATTAGCCCTTTGTCAGATGGATAGATTGAAAAAATTTTCTCCAATTCTGTAGGTTGCCTGTTCACTCTGATGATAGTTTCTTTTGCTGTGCAGAAGTTATTTCATTTAATTAGATCCCATTAGTCAATTTTGGCTTTTGTTGCCCTTGCTTTTGATGTTTAAGTCATGAAGCTTTTGTCCATGCCTATGTCCTGAATGGTATTGCCTAGGTTTTATTCTAGGGTTTTTAAGGTTTTGGTTCTCACATTTAAATCTTTAATCCATTATGAGTTAATTTTTGTGTAAGTATAAGAAAGGGGTCCAGTTTCAGTTTTCTGCATATGGCTGGCCAGTTTTCCCAATACCATTTATTAAATAGGCAATCCTTTCCCCATTGCTTGTTTTTGTCTGGTTTGTCAAAGATCAGATGGTTGTAGATGTGTGGTGTTATTTCTGAAGCCTCTGTTCAGTTCCATTGGTCTATATCTCTGTTTTGGTACCAGTACCATGTTGTTTTGGTTACTGTAGCCTTGTAGTATAGTTTCAAGTCAGGTAGTGTGATGCCTCCAAGTTAGTTATTTTTGCTAAGGATTGTCTTGGCTATAAGGGCTCTTTTTGTTTCCATATGAAATTTAAAGCCTTTGTTTTTGTTTTTGTTTTCTAATTCTGCAAAGAAAGTCAATGGTAGCTTGATGGGAATAGCATTGAATCAATAAATTGTTTTGGGCAGAATGGCCATTTTCTTGATATTTATTCTTCCTATCCATGAGCATGGAATGTTTTTCCATTTCTTTGTGTCCTCTCTTATTTCCTTGAGCAGCGATTTGTAGTTCTCCTTGACGAGGTCCTGGCTTGAGATGGCATCTCATTGTGATACAACTTACATCCCTTGTAAGTTGTATTCCTAGGTATTTTATTCTCTTTGTAGCAACTGTGAATGGGAGTTCACTTATGATTTGACTCTGTCTATTAGTGGTGTACAGGAACACTTGTGACTTTTGCACATTGATGTTGTATCCTGAGACTTTGCTGAAGTTGCTTATCAGCTTAAGGAGACAATGGGGTTTTCTAAATATACAATCATGTCATCTGCAAACATAGATAATTTGACTTCCTCTCTTCCTATTTGAATACTATTTATTTTTTTCTCTTACCTGATTACCCTGGCCAAAACTGCCAATACTGTGTTGAATAGGAGTAGTTAGAGAGGGCATCCTTGTCTTATGCTGGTATTCAAAGGGAATGCTTCCAGCTTTTACTCAGTATGGTATTGGCTATGAGTTTGTCATAAATAGCTTTTATTATTTTGAGCTACATCCCATCAATATATAGTTTATGGAAAGTTTTTAGCATGGAAGCGTGTTGAATTTTATTGAAGGCCTTTTCTGCATCTATTGAGATAATCAGGTGGTTTTTGTCATTGTTTCTGTTTATGTGATGGATTACTTTTATTGATTTGCATATGTTGAACCAGCCTTGCATCCCAGGGATGGAGCCAACTTGATTGTGGTGGATAAGGTTTTTTACATGCTGCTGGATTTGGTTTGCCAGTATTTTACTGAGGATTTTAAAAATTGCTGAAAAGAATGAATATTCTATCTGTTTGGGGTGGAGAGTTCTGTAGATGTGTAATAGGTTCACTTGGTCCAGAGCAAAGTTCAAGTCCTGAATATCCTTGTTAATTTTCTCTCTCATTGGTCTGTCTAATATTGGCAGTCGGATGTTAAAGCCTCTCACTATCATTGTGTGGGAGTCTAATTCTCTTTGTAGTTCTTTAAAAACTTGCTTTATGAATCTGTGTGTTCCTGTACTGGGTGCATATATATTTGAGATAGTTAGCTCTTCTTGTTGCCTTGATCTCTTTACCATTATGTAATGCCCTTGTTTGTCTCTTTTGATCTTTGTTGGTTTAAAGTCTGTTTTATCAGAGACTAGGACTGCAACCCCTGCTTTTCTTTGCTTTTCCTTTGCTTGGTAAATATTCCTCCATCCCTTTATGTTGAGTCTATGTACACCTTTGCACATGAAATTGGTCTGCTGAATACAGCACACTGATAGGTCTTGACTCTTTATCCAATCTGCCAGTCTGTGTCTTTTAATTGGGGCATCTAGCCCATTTACATTTAAGGTTAATATTATTATGTGTGAATTGGATCCTGTCATTATGATGCGAGCTGGTGTTTTGCCTGTTAGTTGATGCAGTTTCTTCATAGTGTTGATGGTCTTTACAATTTGGTATGTGTTTGCAGTGGCTGGTACTGGTTTTTCCTTTCCATATTTAGTGCTTCCTTCAGAAGCTCTTGTAAGGCAGGTCTGGTGCTGACAAAAATCTCTCAGCATTTGCTTGTCTGTAAAGGATTTTTGTTTCTCCTTCACTTGTGAAGTTTAGTTTGGCTGGATATGAAATTCTGGGTTGAAAACTCTTTTCTTTAAGAATGTTGAATATCGGCCCCCACTGTCTTCTGGCTTGTAGGGTTTCTCCAGAGAGATCTACTGTTAGTCTGATGGGCTTCCTTTTGTGGATAACCCAATCTTTCTCTCTGGCTGCCCTTAACATTTGTTCCTTCATTTCAACCTTGGTGAATCTGATGAATATGTGTCTTGAGGTTGCTCTTCTCAAGGAGTATCTTTGTGTTATTCTCTGTATTTCCTGAATTTGAATGTTGGCCTGTCTTGCTAGGTTGGGAAGTTCTCCTGGATAATACAACTTGGTTCCATTTTCCCTGTCACTTTCAAGTACAACAATCAAAAGTAGGTTTGGTCTTTTCACAAAGTCCCATATTTCTTGGAGGCTTTGTTAGTTCCTTTTTAATCTTTTTTCTTTAATCTTGTCCTCATGCTTTATTTCATTAAGTTTATCTTCAGTCTCTGATATATTTTCTTGATCGATTTGATTATTTATACTTGTATATGTTTCACAAAGTTCTCATGCTATGTTTTTCAGCTCCATTAGGTCATTTATGTTCTTCTCTAAACTGGTTATTCTAGTTAGCAATTCCTCTAACCTTCTTTCAAGGTTCTTAGCTTCCTTGCATTGGGTTAGAACATGCTCCTCTAGCTTGGAGGAGTTTGTTATTACCCACCTTCTTAAGCCTACTTTTCTCAATTCATCGAATTCATTCTCCATCCGGTTTTGCTCCCTTGCTGGTGAGGAATTGTGATCCTTTGGAGGAGAAGAGGCATTCTGGTTTTTGGAATTTTCAGCCTTTCTGTGATGGTTTTTTTCTCATCTTTGTGGATTTATCTACCTTTGGTCTTTGATGTTGGTGACCTTTGGATGGGATTTCTATGTGGACGTCTTGTTTGATATTGATGCTATTCCTTTCTGTTTTCCTTCCAACAGTCAGACCTCTCTGCTGCAGGTCTGCTGGAGTTCCAATCCAGACCCTGTTTCCCTGGGTATCACCAGTGGAGGCTGCAGAACAGCCAAGATTACTGCCTGTTTCTTCCTCTGGAAGCTTCATCCCAGAGGGGCACCTGCCAGATGCCAGCCAGAGTTCTCCTGTATGAGGTGTCTGTCGACTCCTGCTGGGAGGAGTCTCCTAGTCAGGAGGCACAGGGGTCAGGGAACAACTTCAGGAGGCAGTCTGTCCCTTAGCAGAGCTCTAGCTCTGTGCTGGTAGATCTGCTGCCCTCTTCAGAGCTGGCAGGCAGGAACATTTAAGTCTGCTGAAGCTGCACCGACAGCCACCCCTTCCCCAAGGTGCTCTGTTTCAGGCATATGGGAGTTTTATCTATAACTGGGGCTGCTGCCTTTCTTTCAGAGATGCTCTGCCCAGAGAGTGGGGATGGCTACAGCGACTTTGGTGAGCTGTGGTGAGCTCCACCCAATCTGAGCTTCCCCGTGGCTTTGTTTACACTGTGAGCTGTGAGGGGAAAACCACCTACTCAAGTCTCAGTAATGGCAGATGCTCCTCCCCCCACCAAGCTCTAGTGTCCCAAGTCAACGTCAAACTGCTATGCTGGCAGCAAGAACTTCAAGCCAGTGGATCTTAGCTTGCTGGGCTCCATGGAGGTGGGATCTGCTGAGCTAGACCACTTAGCTCCCTGGCTCCAGCCTCCTTGCCAGGGAAGTGAACAGTTCTGTGTCACCAGGTTATGGAAAAAAACTCCTGCAGCTAGCTCGATGTCTGCCCAAATGGGTGCCCAGTTTTGTGCTTGAAACCCAGGACCCTAGAGGTGTAGGCACCCAAGGAAATCTGCTCTGTGCATTGCAACAACCATGGAAAAAGCATAGTTTCTGGGCTGGAATGCACCATTCCTCACAGCACAGTCCCTCACAGCTTCCCTTGGCTAGGGGAGGGAGTTCCCTGACCCCTCGCGCTTCCCAGGTGAGGTGACGCCCCACCCTGTTCAGCTCACCCTCTGTGGGTGCACCCATTGTCTAACCAGTCTCAATGAAATGAACTGGGTACCTCAGTTGGAAATGCAGAAATCACCTGCCTTCAGTGTTTATCTCGCTGGGAGCTGCAAACTGAAGCTGTTCCTATTAGGCCATCTTGCCAGCTACCATTACCATTCTTTTCTAGAATTAAACAGCTTTGATTTGCTCTTGGGCAGAAGTTTGTATAATTGCCATCTTAGGATCTTTCTCATATGCAAAGTGGATTAAAATAATTTATTATATTTTACTGTATTTGTGATTTTCACTTCCCTCCTACTGCCCGAAATTGATATAGGACTTGATGGACCCTTTCCATACTGCCACAGTTCATTGCAGCCTCTTTCCCTTTTACTCCTAATCTTGAAGAAAACTAGATTTTAGGAATAAAATATCTGTAGGATAAAAAAGTAAATTAGCAGAGTAGGAAAAGCCCATTGTATAGAGAAGGACAGAGTTAGGTTTGAATGACTACCATTTAGGAGCCACTGAACCTTGGACATGTTGTTTACCTTCCCGGGATTTTGTCAGGTGAACATGACGAAAGAAACCCCATTGAAACTACTCTAAGCAAAAACTTAAGTATAGTTGCTTAAAATTATTGCAGAGCAGCTCATATAAAGACCTGTAGGACGTGGGGTCTCAAGGGCCTGTTTCTGGAGCTTAGAACTGCCAGCATTTATGCTATATCCATTTATTTCTACTTTTCTTTGCAAATTGGCCTAATGGACTCTGTAGAAGACCTTCATTATGAGTCCTGTAAAAATGACCTTGTGCTGCTTCAGGCCTGCGCCTGTTATTATGAGGTAGGTGAGAAGTGGACTATGATGGACAATTCCATTAGGAATATGTGGACTGGGAGAAGCAGTCCCTGAAGCAGTGTGGTATTATCAAAAGAAAGGGAACAAAAAAGGCTGCTGGGCAAACCTAAATCTCTCTCCTCTCTTCCTCTCTCACACACATACACAGTGATTACAGTCCTCTAGAGCTAGGAATAGGTTCTAGCAATTTTTGTATGCAGAAACTGAAAAGATTTCTAAGGTAGGATATTTTCTTGCAATGATCACTGGGATATTTTCTATCTCTTCTAAGCCAGTGGTTTTATCTTACCAACTACAGTCTTGTTTTACACCCCCAAAAGAAGCATGTTTTCTATCATGGGCTTAAAGCTGAAACAAACCAAAAAAGGGAATTCACAATGTGCTTCTTAATCTTTCATTTGGTTTTCATTTCTTAAACAGCTAATCTTTGTGTTTTGCTTGTGTGTCTTTGATTGTTGTGCCCTAGGGAGGGAACTTATCATCTATATCTCATGCAGTGCTGAATGCTTAAGAAATGGTAAATAATAATAATGCCCAAAAGAACAGGCTGGACCAGCAAGAAAGAAACACTGTGTAAATATAAATGAGACTTTAAAAGCCTGAGTAATTTTGTTTTTTGGCTGAGATTTTTAGGATCATGATTGCTTTAAAATTACTCTTGCCCTTTGTTTCTTTGATGGTGTCATTGAAAACTGTTTTGATTTGCTATTTTAAAATCTAATTCTTCAAATTTTTACTAATCTAGTAATTCTAGTAGCTTATTACTCAAAGTATACAATTTCTAGTAGACTGTTTTTCTCATGTCAATATTATTTTTGGCACACACAGCATTTATTTATTTGGAGTCATTGGAAAGATTTGACATTGAGATTGAAACCAACTATAGGTCTATGTCTGCTGCTTTACAATAAATGTGGAAAAGAAGTTATATTCTAATTTTTAACATGTCATTTTTACAAAAAAATTATGGAAAACTTCAAATATGCTAAAAAACAGAGTACAATATCATGAACTTCAGCTTCAACATTTGCTAATCTTTCCTTTTTCCTCACATATTATAAGACAAATCCAAGACTTAATGCTACTTCACAAGCACAAATATATTTCAGAATATGTATCTAGCTAAGGTTATTATCATACTTTAACAACACTTAAATTTAATATATAATTCCAAGTTCACATTGAATTTTCCTTGACTACATCAAAAATGCCTTTCTTTAGTTAGTTTATTCAAATCAGAATCTGAACAAGGTCCACAAATTGTATTTTGCTGTGTTGTCTCCTAAGTCTCTTTCTCTTTTTAAATAGCAATCCTCCCTTTTTTCCTTTTTCTTTTTATAAATTTTATTTTAAAAGTTTACATATAGCATATTTTTCCTTTTTGGTAGTTGTACATACAGTAAAATTGCCTTTTTTTGGTTCTCTGAATTTTAGCATTTATAGATTGATGTGATCACCACCACAATTAGGATATACAACAGTCCTATCACCCTCAAAAAACTCCCTCAACAGTCTTTTCACCTAAAAAATTCTGCCCTTTACAGTCAAACCCTTTCCAAGTGTATTACTGATGGCACTCACTGATCTAATCTCTGTCTTTACAGTTTTGTCATTTTGAGATGGTCATAAAAATGGAATCATACGTGTATGTAACCTTTCGACAATGATTCCTTTCTCTTAGCAAAATACATTTATGATCCGTGCATGTCACATGAGTCAATAGCTTGTTGCTTTTTTGGTGCTAACTGTAGGCATGTACCACAGTTTATTCATTCACCTGTTTACAGACACATTGGTTAAGATTAAATCTTAACTTCTTGTTAAGGTTAAATATCCAGCAGAGGACTTATTGTGTCACATGGTAAGTGTGTGTTTAAACTTAAAAGAAACTGCCAAACTGTTTTTCCAGAGTGCCCATACCACTTTGCTGACCAACCAGAAATGTAAGAGTTCCAGCTACTTTGAATCATCTCCAGCACTTAGATTTTTTATTTTTGCCATTCTAATAGGTATGTAATAGTATGTCACCATGGTTTTAATCATGTAGAACAATATATCATGTGCTTACTTGCCTTTCACTGATTACCTTCTAATAGGTATATAATAGTATTAAATTAAATTAAATCTTGACATCTTAAGGTTAAATATCCAGGTGAGGACTTGTTGTGTCACATGGTAAATGCGTGTTTAAACTTACAAGAAACTGCCAAACTGTTTTTCCAGACTGCCTATGCCACTTTGCTGACCAACCAGCAATGTAAGAGCTCCAGCTACTTTGAATCTTCCCCAGCACTTTGATTTTTTATTTTTGCCATTCTAATAGGTAAGTAATAATATGTCACCATGTCTAATCAAGCAGAACAATATATCATGTGCTTACTTGCCTTTCACATATTACCTTTCTTTTGTGCCTTTTTTGTTATTTGTTTTCTTTATGTTGACTTTTGAAAATTCTTTACATATTCTTGATACTGTCAAGTACCAGGCAAATCTAGGTTAACAGATTCAGCTGCAAAAAAAAACAAGACCTTTTTAGACTCAGTTTATTGCTTACAGAGAGAATAAAAAGAAGAGTAGTTAAAGGAGCCAGCTCTTTGTTACCTTTGTATCAGTGAAACAAAAGAGGCCAGATGACCACAGCAAGAATGATAAGATAACATGTTGCTGAGGAGCCCATTGCATGATACTGCTAAGCAGTTTTATAGCTGCATTTATGCCTTAAGGATAGCAAGGCAGAAAGCCTTGTACCTCATCAGAAACCAGGAGATAATGACAAAGGGTCTTTTGACAGCCTTCTTGGTATAGACGGAAGCTAGTGAGAAATGGCCATGTAGCAGTACCTCACAAGCCCCCATGCTTTCCTGTTCCAGGAGGATCACAAAGCATTCTGCCAAGATTCAGCTGCCATTCATGCCTTGCCTATGTGGCCTGTGTGGAAACTGTTGTCAGCTGCTGTGGAGCTGTTTCGCTATAGATACATATTGTTAGATATGTGGTTTGCAAATACTTTCTCACTGTTCATTCTTTAACAGTTGATTTCTCAGAGCCAAAGTTTTTTAATTTTGATGAATTTTAATTTACCAGTTTTTTTTAAATTTTGTGGGTCATGCATTTGGTATCATGTCTAAGAACTCTGTACCCAAACCCATATTATAAGGTTTTCTATGTTTTCTTCTAAGAAGATTATATGTTAAATTGTTTATTTAGATCTATAGTTCCTTTAGTAACTTTTTTTTTTTTACAAGGCATGAAGTTTCATGTTAAGCCTCACTTGTTGCACATAAATGTCTATTTCAACACTACTTATTGAAAAGAGTATCTTTTTAGACTGGATAAAAAAACATGTGGTACATATATACGATGGAATACTATGCAGCCACACACAAAAAAATGAGATCATGCCCATTGCAGGGATGTGGATGGAGCTGGTGGCCATTATCCTTAGCAAACTAATTCAGGAACAGAAAAACAAATACTCTATGTTCTCACTTATAAGTTGGAGCTAAATGATGAGAAAACATGAACACATAGAGGGAAATAACACACACTGGGGCCTTTTGGAGGATGGAGGATAGGAGGAGGGAGAGGATCAGGAAAAACAACTAATGGATACTAGGCTTAATACTTGAGTGATGAAATAATCTGAATGCAAACCCCCATGACACAAATTTACCCATGTAACACACCTGCACTTGTACTCCTGAACTTAAATTGTTTAAAAAGAAGTAACAAAACTTTTTGGGGGGCAAATTTGTTAAAAAAAAAAAAAAAAGAAAAAGAAAAAGAAAGAAAGGGCATCCACATTGGAAAGGAAGAAGTCAAATTATCCTTGTTTGTACATGATATGATTTTATGTTTGGAAAAACCTAGAGCCTTTACCAAAAAACAAAAACAAAAACAAAACAAAGCAAAACAAAAAAACAAAACTATTAAAACTGATAAATTTAGTAAGTTGCAGGATACAAAATCAACATACAAAAATCAGTAGCATTTCTATACGCTAACAGTATATAATCTAGAGAGGAAATCAAGAAAGTAAATTCATTTACAATAGCTACAAGTAAAATAAAAAGTCTAGGAATTAACTTATCCACACAATGAAGTTCAATTGTTGAGAGGGACTCAGGAGAGTCACCTTAAAGGCCCTGTTTGCTTTCTGCTTTTCTTTCTGCCTGCTGCCTGGGAAATGGATAATTATGGTGGGGCATTCCGGCAGCCATCTTGGACCGTGAGATTACTTTGAAAATGGAAGCCAGGGCTGAGAATGGAGAAGAGAAAATAGAAAGGAGCCTGGGTCTCTGGTGACTTTGTGGAGCTGTTACAACAGTTTTGGGATACTTAGTTGTAGACTACTTTTACTGCGTTTCATTGATTTTTAAGATTTCCTCTTTATGTATAATTAAAAAAAATCCCTGTCAAAATCATACAATACTTTCTTACTGGATGAACTGTGAAGTTATTCTGATCTCTGAAATGTTAAAGCAGGGAAAAAAATGTGTTTTAGAATCAATAAAATATGTTGGAGGGTTAATCCTTCTGTTTTTAAGCTATTATTATTTTGAGTTTTCTCATACATTACACACAGCCTAACTTCCTAGTTTTTAATTTTCCTGCCTGTCTACATTTTGGACTGTGAACTTCTTGAGGTTTTTTTAGCCCACTTTCATTAGGGAGTTCCTATTTTAAGTATATATTGACGAGTTTTGACAAATGTATGCACCCATTTGACTTCCACCATGATCAAGACATAGAACATTTTTATCACCCTTTAATCCCATGCCAGTCAATTCTCCCCACCCAGCCCTAAGAAACCATTGATCATGTTTTCTGTAGTTATTGGTTAGATTTGCCTTTCTCTAGAGCTTTATATAAATGGATTCATACAATATTTATGATTCTGTGTCTGACTTCTTTCACTCAGCATACTGAGACTCATCCCGTGTTGTTTTATATATCAGCAGTTTCTTCTTTTTATTTTTGGGTGGTAGTCCTTTATATAAATGTACCATCATTTCCTTATCCTTTCTTTTCTTTTTTTTGGAGACGGAGTTTTACTCTTGTTGCCCAGGCTGGAGTGTAGTGGTGCCATCTTGGCTCACTGCAACCTCCCCCTCCCTGGTTCAAGCAGTTCTCCTGCCTCAGTTTCCCAAGTAGCAGGGATTACAGGCATGTGCCGTCGTGCCCGGCTAATTTTGTATTTTTAGTAGAGACAGGGTTTCACCATGTTGGTCAGGCTGGTCTTGAACTCCTGACTTCAGGTAATCCATCTGCCTCGGGCCTCCCAAAGCGTTGGGATTACAGGCATGAGCCACTGCAGCCGACTATTTGTCTTTTCATTGGTGATGGATCTTAGGATTGTTTCCATTTTGAGGCTGTTGTGAATAAAAGTGCTGTGGATATTCACACACAGAGGGGGTTATATTTTGTTCCCCTGTAGTCATGAACCAGTTCTGCACTCTGTTATACCTAGCCCTGGTTCGAAGAATCTTAGGTCTTGCTACCTACTTCTACCCTTTGTCTGCTTGTCTATAGGTACTGGTGAGTTAAATATAAATCTGTCCTGAGTAGGAATTATCACATTTAGCCCCTCTGCTTCTCCTATTTCCATAAACCTGATCATAAAAAAAAATTAAATATACTGGAATATAACAGTGGGGGACAGTTTCTCAGGGCATAGAAATATAGTGAAATAAATAGTACAAGCTCCAATAGAATAGAATAGAATAGAAAGCTTTCTATTCTGTGAGAGGTAGTGAGGAAAGAATTCTGGCTTTGGACCCAGTCAGGTCAGTCTTCAAATCCAACTTGGGCCATTTATTAGTATAAGAATCTAGGTACATTAATCTCACTGAGCTTCATATATTTTTTTCACCTGGAAAATGAATACAGCATTCACTCTGCAGGATATGAAAATTAATTTATCCAGTTAACAAACATGTGTTCAGAATCTACATGTGTCAGGCCCTGTCCTTGGCTCTGGGGATACAGCAATGAGCAAACCAGCAAAAGCATCTGACCTCATGGAGTTTGTGGTCTAGTTTAGGGTGATAGACAACAGAAGTAAAAGAATCAAAATCTATGTTACATTAGAAGGTGATAAGTGCTATGGGGAAAAACAAAGGAAGGAAGGGGGATAAAAAAAGCCCTTTCTTGGTTGTGAGTTTCTTGAAATTAAAGATTGATCTTTCTCCTTTATCTCTAGCATTTATCACCGTGTCAGCTATACTAAGTGTTGCATGAATGTTTCTTGAGTGAAAAGAATGACTGAATAAAAACCAGTGTTAAAGAGAGAAGTTTATCTCATGAAATCATTGTAATACTGCTTACCTGGACATTTTTACATGCTTCCAGATAGGTAATTATTATGTCAGCAAGAACGGTGCCCTTTACTTCTCCTTGTTCTTTCTGGATTTTAAAATGTTCTGTTCTTACCACTGTTATAATTTTTCTTGGAAATCAGAATGCTTTTAATGTACCTTCTAAATAATATGTCCCGGATTTAAAGAAATATTAACTACATGCAGTTTTGGGGCTGTTGCTGAGGAATATAGAAAATAATCTGACAAATGATTCAGTATGCCATTTTTTGTAGTAAGAAGAACTGATACTCTATAGTGTCTGGAAAACTGGCATGCATATGCTACAAATAATAAAATCAAGCTTTAGAACAATATTCAGTGTCAAGGGGCAGTGTGCTTAATATGTGGCTAAATGAGATTTTAAAAACAGTATGTGCAGTGTCATCTCATACACATAAAATACAGCAGGCCTTGCATGTGATTGTGGTTTTCTTCTTTGTGCTTTCCTATGAATTTTATATCAAACCCGTATTATTTTGTTAATCATCCCCCACATTCTCATTAACTGAATATAAAAAGAATAGGGAAAATGTACATATATGACAGCTTGATAGGTTGAAATATTTAATGTCTGTAAAATTTGGCAGGCGGCAGGGCTGACTAGAAGATTGAAAAATTAATCAGGAGTATTGGAAACAGCCTACCTCCAATAGCTACATGATGAAAAAATTAGGTAATATATGTAGAAATGCTGTATGAATTACTACTTGTGTAATTACAAAGCTTAATCTCTTTGTCATCCACTATAAACTCCATGAGGACAGGGACTTTTACATCCAACTCACTTTCAATGTCTTTTAAACATCCAACTCAAATCCAGAATCTTCTTTTGATCTATCTTAACACATGCTTATTAGACATCTCAGACTGCTAATTACAAAAACAAAACTTTAAAAACTACTTAACTCATTTTTGGATTTCTGTCCCCAAGGAATAGGACAGTCCTTTGAATATGGTAAATATTCAATAAATATTTTCTGATTTTACTATTTTTCACAACATCATTAGCTTACAACTTTTTCTATGATGAAAGTAAATCAATTTCCTAAAACTCTTCCCTTGCCCATATTGAGGTGCAATTATTCAGTAATTAAAAAAATTATCTCCAATAAATGCAGCTTGTCATAAAAATTATTTCAGTAACATCACAATCTACCAGGAACAAGTAGCTAATTTTCTAATTCCAGTTATCTATGTTGCGGATTACGCTTTGTTATGACTGCAATCCTTGGATTCCCCGGCTTCCCGCCCAAATTGATAAGGTTAAAATAATGGCAATTATCCTTTTGGCTTGAAAAACCTAGTACTCTTCGTTTCTTAAATCATTTCATGTGTAAATTAGCTGCTTAGGAAAGACTGTGATACAACATCTCAGAAGCTATATTTAGAGCTCAGTTAAAAAAAAAAAAAAAAAATCGAGTGCACGGGGAAGAGCCCGGGTGCAGGTTTGCTTTGCGGTAAGTGGAGCGCGGGGCAGGTGCAAGACGCTTAGAAGTGTTTTCGTATGTCCCTGGCCAACTATCTCCACATAAACTCCGTTTATTCATTTGACAGCGCTACTGCAGAGGTAACTTAAGTCCAGCGCCACTCAAGCCAGGTTTGTAGAAACTTAAAAATGCTTTCTCTGGTCTTGCTGCCTACCTCTGGTGTTTTTTTTCTATTTAAATCATAAACCACCCAGCTGGATACAAGGCAAATTTGTCCCCTACTTCAGGGCCCCTCTGAGGTCAGAAAGAATTATGAGTGGATTTGAGCCTACGGAATAAAAGCAAACGCACGGAGAAGTGTGGACTTGAGAATTGAGATCTTAAAACTCGCCTCCGCAGTGGCGCGTGAAAGCCGCAGACGACAGGAGTAGCCGAGGCCCCGGCGCGGGCTGCAGGGAGTGAATTCGCCTGACTTTTCCTCAGCGCTTTGTTTTTCCTGTCACGGAGGTACCAAAATAGCAAAGCAGGAGTGGGAAGTCTCCTGGCCGTCTTTTTTTTTTTTCCGGGTTGGCACTGGGAAAGAGAAAGGAGGAAGCAGGAGCTGCGCCCAACCCGCCCCAAGGGAGCCGAGGCAACCCCTCCAGCAGAGTTCAGGGCTTCGGGCTCCTGCCACTTCCAGAACACTCCAGGCCGCTTCTGCAGGCCCCGCCCCCTGCCGGGGTTTCCCCGCCACCCGCTTCATTTGCATGGCGCTGCCCCTCCCCCGTTGCCATTGGCCGGCGCTGGGCCCCGCCCACTGCTCCTTTACCGCGGCAGGGTTCCGTCCCCCCGAGCCGCCCGGAGCTGCGGGCAGCGGGCAGACTGTTAAACCGCGGTGGCGGCAGCAGCAGCGGCGGCGGCGACGGCGGCCGGGGCGGGAACGAGGCGCTCTCTGGAGAAGAGTCAGCGGTGCCCCGGGTGGGGGAGGCGGGCGGGCAGCTAGAGATCACCTCAGCAGCCCCCACCACGGCCGGACCGAAGGTGCGGCGGTCGAGGGGAGCCAGGGCGCCCCAGCAGGCGAGTGGCCGGCGTCTCAGCGGTGGGATGAGGGGGGTGGGTCTCCCTTTTCGGGGACGGCGGCAGCGCTGGGAGGTGAGAAGACTGCCGGGTGGACTTGCGGGTCAGGCGACCGACCGGCAGCCCCTTCGCTCCCCGAATCCTCTGGGCTGCTGGACTCGGGCCTCGGCAAGTGATCGCGCTGTAGGGCAGGGGTCTGACCGCAGCCAAATTTAAACGGCTAAACCTAACAGCCTTGGCAGATGGGGAGAGAAGGGGTCGAGGGAGGGGTGGAGGTGGACCTATACGCCGGTCACGTGGGGGGAGGGGCTTGGCAGACCTCCCTTTTGTTTTGGCTGGCGCGTGCGCAGAAGGCAGAACACGTGGTTTCCTGTACCCGCCCCTTGCCTCATCGACTGAGCCTCACCCAATGCGGGTGTGGTGATGGCTTTTTGGAGGCAGCTCTGAGGCGGAGCAGTCTGGTTTTGCAGAGACCCTTATTTATTTTACACTTTCTTTCAGGAAAACGTAGATTTAGGCTTTAGAATTAGATGGGATAGAGCAGAATTTAGGGAGTTATTGAGGGATGGTGCTTCCAAGTTTGTGCTACTTGGGTGTGCTGAGAAAGGGACCGGCCTTGCTGGAAAAAGTGAGAATGCTTGGTGTTTGGTAGCAAGAAATACCAGGCATTATCCTGGCCGTTTCAGAAACCACAGGAAAGGAAGAGGCTGGCTCTGCAGCCGGGAGGGCAGGCACTGGATGGACGTACTTGTCATGTTTTCTTCTTATGCTGGGAAAATCAGTTTTTGTTTGTTTGTTTGAACTGTGGTAAGCACATTCCATTTTTGATTCCCCAAACTTCAGGACAGTCATGTTCTGGTGAGGTTTAAGAGATAAGCTTCCTTCATCTTTAGCCAGTTTGCTTAACTTCATCTGAGTTTGGGTCAGTAAGTTTTTAAACATTGCTAGATGGGGCAGATTTGTTAGCCTCAAAACCTAAGTGAAATGTTTGAGCACTGCAGACAAAACTGGCTGTTTCTGACTAGGAAAAAGTAGCTCTAAAAATAATTAAGTATTGAGAAAGAGATTTAGCAGTGAGTGGTCTGCCTTACCCGTTCTTAACTAGTCATTTTCTTGGGTTAGTCACCTCTCTGATCTCAAATTTGTTTCCTTTTGTAAAGTTTCATAATATGATCTCAGTCTTAAGAGATTGTAAGACAGATGAAATGCCCCGTATTAGTGAAAGTGATTCGAAATCTCTACCAACATTGACAAAAATAACCAAGTAGTATTATTTTTATAACAAAAGTCAATTTTTTAAAAGCCTATATGCTGGGGAAATACAATGAATTACTCATGAATAGATGTTTGATTATCTTTAAAATCTGTTGTAACCATTATCTTTGGTTCTCCCTCAGTTTCCACCTTAATTCAGATCAATATCAGCGCCTGCTCCCATTTCCTCATGGTTTCAATCTACATAGATTATTATTCTCTCCCGCAAACTCTCTGGAGTAATTTTTTATGTGAAACTTAGTAATTCAGGCCAATCTCTCACATTGACTTTTAAGATTTACATTTTAATTTTGTTTCATGATATGTGCCTTTGCAAATAACAATTATTTTGTTAAATCTTATTTATTATAAAGTGATTTGGAAAAAGATTTGTGCAAATAAGAAAATAAAAATATTGCCTACTTTAAATATTTTTGTGTGCATATATGTGTATTTTTCCTGAAACTGAGATCATATGGTATTTTCATTTAACTCAGACATTCCCGTATCATGAAATATTCTGTGAAAAAATATTTTTAATAGCTGCTTAACATTTATGTAACTAGCGTATTTTAGATTTTTCTTATTGGCAGATATTTGGAATGTTTCTAGTTTTGCTAGTGTGTATTTCACTACAGACAATATTCTTTTACATAAATCTTTGAAACCCCCACCCCATTAGATTTGTAGAAGAGGAGTTACCGGACCAGAGTCTGTTTTTGTTGTTTGTTCTTTGTTTGTGTGTTTTTTAAGGCTCTAGTATCACCAAATTCCTTTACAGAATGTGGTACTGATTTACACTGATCTAGTGGTATGTGAGTGCTTCCCATTATGTCTTTGTTCATCACCTAGTATTAGGCTTTAAAATGTAAAAACCTTGCTTTAATTTGCATTTGAAATTTTTTCACTCTAATCCATGTTGTATCTATTTTATTTTTCTAACTTACTGTAAAGTGCCCGAGAGAAAGAAGTATGTTTCATGTTTGACATGTTGCAGATCAGTTAGTGAGTGGTGGTCAATAAATGCTTGCCAGTTGGTTAATATTTATCTTTTTTAATCTGTGGAAGATCAGGAAATTGTCTTTTGCTTTTTGTTTTACTCAGTTTACTAGTACATTGTTAGTAATATACTATTATTGTTGGATTCATAACTTTGAGTACTTCTTCATTCAGGTGAGGCCTCGGTGATCTTATCACACTTTTCTACTGTAAGGTCCGTTAAATTCCCATAGCCCAACTGCTGCATTATCCAAGAGCTTCATCCAATTTTGATGCCATTTATCATGATACCTTAGACTATTTCATTTCCTTCGCTCATTCACCTGTCTTCTATGGAATTAACGTAAAGATTTCATTGATCAATGTAGTTTCACTTGCAGCTTTTTCTGTATTTGACAAGAAATTATGCTTGCTGTCTAAAATTCCTTTATTATTGAGATTGTTATTGGTAGCTCACCTGTTATTGCCTATAGTATCCTTTATGCTCTTTAATCTATCACATAAATCTTATATATAATACGTGATTCTTGTTTTCATGATGTTTTTCATGTATTCAGATATCTCTTCATATCCTTATTTTGTCTATACAGTATTAGATGATAGCTGAAGGAGGCAGAGAGCTGCTTTCTTCAGGTATAGAATTGTGCTTAGGATTGTTTACTGATTGGGTTCATCAAGATACAAACAGAAAGGATTGGGGCTGCTTGCAACAGAAGTGACAGTTATTGGGCACTTATAAACCAATTTGCTAATTTTAAAGCATATCATCTCATATCTCTATCCTTAAAGCTGATACTGCATTGTAGTACTTTAATGGAATGTTTTACATCATGATGACCCTGAATCATAAATACAATCTTACATTAGTTTTAGTATGTTCCATTTAGAAAGACAAGGAAGATATATAATTTCCAATATATTTTACCTTTTTTTCTTTTAAATGTTATTTTATAGGAACTTTTCACTGAACTGTGTTCCTTATTCCCTAATCATGTGGGATAAACACCCAGCAAATGTTAATAAAAGTGGTACTATTGAACTTGTCAGTAGATAGTCCATAATAAAAATCTGAAGACTATTCATAATGGAAATTTTAAATACTTGATGTTATTTTTACATTCTTAGTACTAGTTCTATATAGATGTGAAATTTTATTAATAATATTGAGACTGTTAATATTTGAAAAATATGAACTTTTTGTTTATTATAATATTGAGGCTTTGTTTCCAGTCCAATCAGACAAAGAATTCTCAAGTATGTTACTTTTATTAAAACAAATCTTTATTTGGCCGTAAGTCATTAATCAGTGTTTATTCATGTGACGTTAAATTGAAACCAAAATATATAGACCGAGCAAATGTGTGCATTTTTCCATGTAAATTACTGGATCCAAGTTGATATACACAGAAAAAAAAATGACTTCATTTATATTCCTATGAGTCATGCACTTATCACTGAAAAGTAATAATTCTACTTGAAGTATGATCTGTTTGATGTGTTATGTAGCCATTCAAGTGGCTTTATCTTTAATTAAATTCCTTTAGTCTTCAAAGAGAATTCCTTTTTAGGCATAGTTTTCAAAGTGGAAGAAGTTCTAGCTTATAAAACATCATTGAATATGAAGTACTGAGCTGACTGAATCCTAGTCATGCCAATTACTGCAGCATTTTCTGCAGTTAATTGAGGATTCCTATAAAGTGGCATGAAGAAATCTTGAAAACATAACACTGTATTTTGTATCCCTACCTTTCATTAATTCCTGTATTTTTGAGGAATAAAACTGTACCAGTGTGAGCTCATTCTTTTTTGTTTGTTTAATTGGACTTTTTCCTGTTACAATTAAGAAGTTTGGAATCCTCATATATTTTCTATTTATTTTTTAATTATTGTAGAGACAGTGTCTCTCAGTCACCCAGGCTGGAGTGCAGTGGCACAACTGCATTTCTGGAGTCCCCTTATATTTTAGTAATAATGTTTAAAAGGACTTCTCCTATTTTGCTCAAAGAATTCATCTTTTTTCTACTCTTTCTTCCTGTAATTAGCCTAGGTGAGCTATATGAAACATTTAGGTCACAAGTGTGGAAATAATTTAATATTTGACCCTATTTCGGGGTTCTCTCCTCTCAAAATAATGTGGGTAGTCTTTTCACTTTATTTTAGTATTAAGTATAAGTCTGCTGTCTTTCTGGTACTACTTTGTTCCTAGTTTGTTTCATTGCTCTGCATTTAAGAGAACTGGGATTATGCAGATTCTAGTTAAAAGAGTAAATTTAATGTTCAGGGCAGATTTGGATAGGATATTTTCCATGCCATATATGGAATATATGTATGCATTCTGGAATATAAATCAGAATCTGGAGCAGTATTTTAGGGGCTAGGAATTCCGATTTGGTCTTTAATCTTTAATTTAGATTCTCAGGAGGAAGAGTTGTTCTTACGTAGATTATTGTTTTCAACTCTGAGCATAGAGATTAGATTATCAATTTTTAAATTTTTCTTTAGAAAGTTTGTCAAAAATTATTTCGAATATGTGACCTACATATTAGTTTGTAGAGGTCTGATTATTAACTGTCTAGACCAACTCAGTAACTAATTGACTTGGTAATTATCTCACTGTCTACATGCAGCTTTTGAGGATAACAGCTTTTACTATGTTTCATGATGTCCAAGGGATCAGATTGCATTTAATTAATCCTAATTTTATAAATATGTGTGATTTATAAATCTTTCAGAATACAGATTAAGCCCCTAATGGAAAGTCTGGAGACAACAGACAAGGTTTTTTATTTGTAGTACAGTAGTCCATCTTTATTTTTGGGGTGTATGCTCCCAGATCCCCAGTGGTGCCTGAAACCTCAGATAGTATTGAACCTTAGATATACTTTATTTTTTTCTAACCATACATACATATGATCATGTTTAACTTATAAATTAGGCATAGTAAAAGATTAGCAACAACAGTAGTAGAACAATTATAATTATAAATGAAAGTTACGTGAATGTGCTCTCCTTGCTGTCTCTCAGAATATTGTATTGTACTGTATTCACCTGGTCTTGGACTGCCAGTTGACCACAGGTAACTGAAACCATGGAAGTGAAACAGCTGATAAGAGGAGACCACCGTCATATGATTTCAGAACAATTAATAGTAACTCATGCTTTCCTTAATTAACAGTAAATGTTCTTTGGTTTAAATTGTAGACCCAAAATTAGAATTTATGGTATAGATTTAACTTTATAGTCTACTCATTGTTTTTAATCAAATTAATTTAATTGTATTTATAATAATTTGAGAGCAACAAATGCCTTAATTCAGAGTGATTGTTCTTTGGATTAAATTGTAGTTTGAATATTAGAATTTATTGTATAGATTTAACTTTACAATCCCCCCATTGTTTTTTATCAGATTAATTTTATGTATAACAAATTTAGTATAACCAAAAACAACAAAAAAATTGATTCTAATTTTAAAAAAATGTTTATTATTTAAAGTCATAAGCTTTGTCTTGTCTTACTGAAATTCTCTCTGGTGGTTTTTTAATGAGACGTCTAAGAAAAATGGAGATACACTGAGATCAGAATCGCTTACTGGAGGATTATTTGCTTGGTGGACTATCTATAACAGCTTATGACAGACTGGTTTTGGTTTTTTTGTTTGTTTTGCCATCCATAACATTTCTGGGCTGCTGATGTGCTAAGGAATTTTTTTTTTTTTTTTTTTTTTTAGTTGAATTGGAATGTAAGTTGAAAATTCTGTTGTAAAAACATAAAAGTAAAATTAATACCCAAGAAACACTATTGGATTGGATTATCTAGAACTGTTGCCTGTTGACATAATCAAGATTATGTATCTAGTTATTTCTTTGAAAGAGTACCGATATATTTTCATATCTTACATTTTGCTGCTTCTTAAATTCTGTAAGCTTGATATTTTAGTTTCTGTATGTTGTGACAAAAAAATTGTATTCTTTTTTTCCAATTTTGCTCTTTCCATGCTCTTTGAAGTTCTGTATCATTAGACTAAATTCTTTTAGAAAAGGGACCTATTGTGCCTAAGTATCTTGGGTGTTTATGAAAGAAATCATCAAAGATGATGATGGTGGTGCCTGGAGTAATAAAGTATTTTAGTGACTGTAGAGACATTTCTTAGATTTAGCAAGGATCCAAATACTCCTGCCCAATTATGTGTATAATTAGAAACTGAATTTTTACAGGAAGATCAAGGTGCTTTTTAGAAAGCTATTTGAGGATTTCTTTTCCGTAAAGTTTCTTTATAGCCTAGAATACTATAGGTGCCTGAGAATATTGAACAATATATTTGGCCAAAAAAATTGGGGGACTGAAATATAGTAGTTGATAGTTGATCCCCGGTTACTTAGGGGGACCATATACTATATACTTTTTTTTTTCTTTTGAGACAGAGTCTTGCTCTGTCACCCAGGCTGGAGTGCAGTGATGCAATCTTGGCTCACTGCAACCTTTGCCTCCCAGATTCAAGCAATTCTGTCTCAGCTTCCCAAGTAGCTGGGATTAGGTGTATGCTATCACACCCAGCTAATTTTTGTATTTTTAGTAGAGATGGGGTTTTGCCAGGCTGGTCTCAAACTCCTGACCTCAGGTGATCCACCCGCCTTGTCCTCTGGAAGTGCTGGGATTACAGACATGAGCTGTCGTGCCCAGCTACATACTGTATACTTTGTGCTGTTTAGTGCAGTAGTTTCTAACTGTATGTGACTATTGAGCACTTGAAATACGGGTATTCCCACATTGAGATGATGCTAAATATAAAATAAACACGGGATTTTGAAGACTTGGCACACATATAGAGGAATAGAAAATATCTCATCAAGATTTTTTTTATTGATTAAATGTTGATATATGATATTTTCTATGTATTGGATGAAATTAAATTTAATTTTTTCCTGTTTCTTTTAAAAATATGTCTAGTAGCAAGTTTAAAATCACATATGGAGCCACGTCATATTTCTTTTGGACAGTTACATTCTATACTAATATTTCCTAAATTTTTTGCCTTAAGACTCCTTTACAATATCTCATGAACCTTCTTCCTTGAAATTTTAAAATAATTTTACCATTTTAGGTAGTATTTATTCAAGAAATATTTATTATGAGCCTGCTATGTGCCATAAAATATTCTAGAATATCACGATGAGTGAACGCATAACACCTGCCTTTGTGTAGCTTTTGATCTATTGTGGGAAAATATGTGATGAAGTAATTTCTAGTAAAAATTTGTAAATGGACTACTATTTGTTGTAAGTATACTATTATTGTATACAATTTCATGTAATATAATTTTATACAGTGCTTCATTTATCAAGTGATAGTTTGGTGTTCTCTGAGCTTCCTGGATCTGTGGTTTGGTGTCTGACATTAATTTGGAGAAATTCTTACTCATTATTGTTTCAAGTATTTTTTCTTTTTCTCTTCTCCTTCTGGTATTCTCATTATGCATGTGTTACACCATTTGTAAGTATCCCACAGTTCTTGGTTGGATATTCTATTCTTCCGCAACCCCCCTGCCATCTTTGTTCGCATTCCTTTTTAGTTTTGGAGGTTTCTATTTATTCACCTTCCTTAGTGCTTAGTGCTATTTTCTTCTGCCACATCCAGCCTACTACTAAGCCCATCAAAGACATTATTTCTGTTGCAGTGTTTTTGATTTCTAGCATTTCTTTTTTATTCTTCATTAGAGTTTCCATTTCTCTCCTTATATTACCGGTCTTTTGGTGCATGTTGTCTGTTTTTTCCATTAGAGGCCTTAGCATATTCATCATAGTTGTTTTAAATTCCTGGTCTGGTAATTCTAACATCCTTGCCATATCTAAATCTGGTTCTGATGCTTGCTGTTTCTTCAAACTATGTTTTTTGCCTTTTAGTATGACTTGTAGTTTTCTGTTGAAAGCTCAGCATGATGTCCTGAGTAAAAGGAACTCTAGTAAATAGGCTTTTAGTAAGATGTGAAGGTAGAAAAGATGTTCCATATTCCAGTGACAAGGTCTGTCTTTTAGTGAGCCTGTGCCCCTGGGCTGTGAACTTCACTGTGCTTCTCAGTTTTTCCTATGTTTAGGTGGGATAGGATGGCTAGAGGCTGCTGGAGTTGGGTATTTAGTTTGTATGTAACTTTTTTAAAGCAAGACTTTTCAGTACACTCCTTAAAAAGTAATATTGTTCACTTTGCTATCTTCATCTTTCTCGACCTCTCTAGCATTTGACAGACCCGATCAGATCATGCTATACACTTTTAAACACTTTGGTATCTTGATTTCATATACTTCTGAATTTTTTCCTATCTCACTCATGATCTTTTCATTTTTTTTTAAGGGTTCTTCCTCTTTTGCAGCTCCTCTTCCTTTGCTCAAGCAAATGTGAGTAAACTCTGAGGTTTTGCCCTGGACTCCTTTCTCTTCGTTGCTTATACCCACTCCCTAGGGTAAATACTATTTATATGCCAGTGACTCTGCAAAATAATCTCTCTATTTATGAATTCTTGCTTGAACTCCAGACTTGTCTTTATGGCTGTTTCCATTTGGATGTTTGGTAGGCACTTAAAAGTAACATATCCCAAACACAAGTTTTTATTTTTTTCTCCTTTAACTTTCTGTCTCCCCAAGTCTGCCCCTTTTCAGAAAATAGCACCACTGACCACCCAGTTACTCAAGCTAAAAACCTAGGTATCATCCTTGACTACTTCCTTTCCCTTAATTCCTGTGAAGTCTTTGTCAAACGTTGTTGGCTGTGTCTTGAAACATGTTGTTTAATTTTTTTATTTTTATTGATATATAGATAGATAGATATAGATACAGATATATTTAAAATAGAGACAGAATCTCACTGTATTACACAGGCTGGTCTCAAACTCCTGGGCTCAAGTGATCCTCCCACCTTGGCTTCCCAGAATACTGGGATCACAGACATGTGATGAGCCACCATGAACAGCAATCGTGTACCCCGTAAATATATATATACCTTCTTTGTACCCACAAAAATTAACATAAAAATTTGAAATTTTTTTTTATGCTTTTAAAAATATTTCTTCTTATTCATGTTGCCTTTAACAAATTGTCCAGTATGTGTATAAATGAAATAATACCTAACAAAGCATAAAAATTTAAACCTGTATCATGGTCAAACCCACTATTCAGCATTAATCTGAATGACAAACTGTGACTTTCGGTAATATGTACAT
Source organism: Sapajus apella (assembly GCF_009761245.1). Classification (NCBI taxonomy): domain Eukaryota; kingdom Metazoa; phylum Chordata; class Mammalia; order Primates; family Cebidae; genus Sapajus; species Sapajus apella. The sequence goes on from NW_022436950.1 coordinate 29,256,936, forward strand.
CTAATTTCTACTAACTCTTGAACACATTATCTTCTGAATATATATGTCAGAGGTTTCCATCAGTTGTTTTAAATGATTATTTTTAAAAGTTTATTTAGTATTTAATTTTTAGGAAGTCCAGTTTAGCAGCTTTTTATGAATAATGCTTTTGGTGTCATATCTCAAAAAATCTTTGCTTAAAGCACTGTCATAAACATTTTTTCTCATACTTTTTCTAGAAGTTATATAGTTATAGGTTTACATTTACGGTCACGATTCATTCTGATAGATCTGAGACCATTTTTATATAAGTTATGAAATATATATTCAGGTTCTTTTTTTTTTTTTTTGGCCTATGGATGTCCAATTAGTCTAGAATGATATGATTTAAGAAACTAGGCTTTATACATTTAATTGCCTTGGTGTCTTTGTCAAAATAATCAGGCTGGGCATGGTGGCTAATGCCTGTAATCCCAGCACTTTGGGAGACTGAGGTGGGTGGATCACCTGAGGTCAGGCTAAGACCAGCCTGGCCAACATGGTGAAATCCCATCTCTACAAGAATATAAAAATTAGCCAGGTATGATGGCAGGTACTTGTAATACCAGCTACCCGGGAGGCTGAGGCGGGAGAATCTCTTGAACCCAGGAGGCGGAGGTTGCAGTAAGCCGAGATCGCACCATTGCACTCCAGTCTAGGCGACAGAGTGAAACTCCGTCTCAAAAAAAAAAAAAAAAAAAAAATCAGTAGACCACATGTGTGTGTGTCTGTTCCTGAGCTCTGTTCTTTCTATTGATATGTTCATCCTTTTGCTAATGCCACACTGTCTTGGCTACTATAAATTGGTAAGTAGTGTGAATCTTTCAACTTTGTTCTTTTCCAAATTGTTTTGGCTATTCTGGTTCCTTTAACTTTCATATAAATATTTGAATCAACTTGTAGGTATCAGCAAAACATTCTGCCAAGATATTGTGTTTAGCTTATAAATCAGTTTGATGAGAATTAGCATCATAACAATATTGAATAGTTTAATCTATGAACATAGTGTAATGCACTATTTAATAATAATTGATATTATTATGGGTATTTTGTATTTTTCAGTATAAAGATCGTGTGCATCATCTTTTGTTTAGATTTATACCAAAGCATTTTGCAGGTGTTGGAATTATTACTATTTAAAAATTTCTATTTCTAGTTTTTCATTTCTAGCATATAGAAATATAAATGAGTTTTCTATGTTGACCTTATGTTGGCTGCCTTATTAAATTCATTAGTGGTGGAGTCAGTAGATTCCTTAGGATTTTCTATGTAGAAAATTATGTCATCTGTGAATAGAGACAGTTTTACTTACTTTCTAATCTGTATGCTTTTTATTTCTTTTTTCTCTTACCCTACAGCACTAACTAGGCCCTCCAATATAACATTGAATATGAGTGGTGAAAAATGTCTGCCTTGCCTCATTCCTAGTCTGAGGGCAAAAACATTCAGCCTTTCACCATTAATTATGATGTGAGCTATAGGCATTTGTGTAGATGTTTTTTATCAGATTAAAGAAATTTCCTCTCCTTCCTAATTTGCTGAGTTTTTCTCATGAATTGATATTGAATTTTGTTAAACGCTTTTTCTCCATTTATTGAGATCATATGTTTTTCTTTAGTCTTTTGATACCGTAAATTCTAGTTATTGTTTTCTTTAATGTTGGACCAGTCTTGTGTTCATGAAATAAGCCATTCTTGAACATATTACCCTTTTTATATATTGTTGTTTTGTACATTAAAAAATAATAATTGAAATATGTGTTGTTACTACTTACGACTATCAAAATCCTGAAATGCCTTTAAATATCATAACCAATTCATTCATGAATTTAGTCAACAAATACATGATAATTACTGTGTGCCAGGCATTATTCTAGTGCTGGAGACTATAACATTGAGTTCTTGCACTTAAACTATATTCTTTCCTATAATGTAATATAATGTCAGGTAGCAATAGTGCTATGAAGGGCAATAAAGCAATGTAAGGGAATGGAGAGTCAAGAAACAAGAGGCTGAAGCTATTTTAAATATACTGGTTAGGGAAGGACTCTCTGATGATGTAACCTCAGAGCAGAAACATAAATGAAGTGAGGGAGCCAGCCATTTTATTTGTAAATAATTGTTTCAGGCTGAGAGAAGAGCAAACACAAAGTTCCTGTGTCAGAGACTTGCTTAGTGTGTTTCAAATACAGCATAGAGGCCAGTGTTTCTGGAGTGTAGTAATTTATGGAAAGAGTTGTAGAGGGCAGAGTAGTCACGGACCTGATAATGTAGGATTTTGTAGGCTATGGTAAGGACAACTTTGGATTTTAAATATACTGGCAACCACTCATTTTCTCGTTAGATATTTGTTGGACATCTTCTGTATGTCAGATAGTTTTGCATGTTGAGGATACAGTGGTTAATAAAACTGTTAAAAAATCCAAGACTTTGTAGAGCTTAGAAGTGCTAGTAATAAGTGTAGTTGTTGATGTAATATGGAGGTCATCAGAAGTGGTAGTTTAGAATATTCAGTTGGGAAATCTTGTTATATAAAATGATTATATATCTAGATAATTTAAATAATTGGAAGAAATGTACTTACATTTTAGGCTGAAAGTATACTGAACATAATTTAATCTTTTTTATTTATAGGAGACATAGCTGTTTTCATTAGTTTCTTTTGATTGCAAAGTAGAGAGACTTATTTAGGCTAGGTTTGTTTGTTTGTTTGTTTGTTTTTTATAAGCATACACTTGGAAATAGAGTATAAAAGGACTTCATGAAAATCCCAGAATAAGAGCTATGATATGTCTGGGCCTTTCATAGACTAGAGCTTAAAAGTCTTCATATCCAAATGTATTCATTATTTATTACTGTGTAATATATTACCCCCAAATTTAGTGGCTTAAATTACATATTATTTCATAGTTTCTGTGGGTCAAGAATCTAGGCATGTAAGCTTAGCTGGGTGCCTCTTGCTCAAGGTCTCTCATAAGGCTGTTGTTAACCAAGATGTTGGCTAGAGCAACAGTTATCTCAAGGCATTACTGTGAAGGATCTGTTTCTCAGATCACTCACATAGTTGCTGGTAAGCCTCAGATACTTTGCTGTATGTTGGTTGGAGACATCATTTCTTTACCATGTGGGTCTTTCCTGCTCACAACATGGCAGCTGGCTTCCCTGAATAAGAGAGGGTGGCCAGGTGGAAGCCACAGCCAATCTGATCTCAGAAGTCATCTCATCACCTGTGCTATGTTTTTTTTAGAAGTGAGTCAGTAAATCCATTCCTTAATCTAGTAAAGCATTATACACGGGCATGAATACTAAGAGGGTGGGGATTATTAAGGTCATTTTGGAAGCTGCCTATCATACAAGTAAGCCCTAGAGATCTCACCAGAGATTTTGTATATATGTTTTTTTCTAGTTCTCTACCATAAATGGGCCTTAGCAACTTTTAATCTTTGCATTTTTCCCTTTCTCTTTTTGCTATGAATTGTATTTATTAACTACTAATCTGCATATTTGGGCTTTTCTTTGTTTGTTTTGAAACAGGGTCTCACTCTGTTACTCAAGCTGGAGTGCAGTGGCATGATCATTTTTTTGGTAGAGACTGGATTTCACCATGTGGCCCAGGCTGATCTCAAACTCCTGGGGCGCAAACAATCTACCTGCTTCAGCCTCTCAAAGTGCTGGGATTATAGGCATGAGCCACTGTGCCCAGCCTTGTGTATCTTTTTTTTTATTTTTTTATTTTTTTTATTTGAGACAATGTCATGCTCCATTGCCCAGGCTGGAGGGCAGTGTTGCAATCACAGTTCATTGCAGCCTCAACATCCAGGCTCAAGTGATTTTCCTGCCTCAGCCTCTCAAGTAGCCGGGACAGCTGGCACATGTCACCATGCCTAGCAAATGTTTTACTATTTGTAAAGAAGTGGTTTCCCTATGTTGCCCAGCCTGGTCTCAAACTCCTGGGCTCAAGCAGTCCTTCCACCTTGACTTTCCGAAGTGCTCGGATTACAGGTATGAGCCACTGCACCTGGCCTCTTTTCTCTACTTGTTATATTTAGCTTTCCTGTACCTCTATCCCAGGACTAAGATGAGCTCTCCTGCCTTGTGATATTTCACCTTTTGCCCCTGCTGCTAACTAGTTTGATTATATTCATAGTACTCCGTTCAAACTTTTGAGAGGGACAGGTGTATGTTGTGGAAGATAAAATTTAGTATCTTTTGAATATTGCTATAACATCAACAAGAACTGCGATTAAAGCAGTTTCCCTCAAAGAAAAATGTAGACACTAAATACTATTTTGAGCGTTTATTGATTAAATGGTATAGGTCTTTGAGTTGGTCAAGTAACGACTTGAATCTTGGAAGAAATTTCCTAATGCTAGCTTGTTTCAGAATTGATTTTCTATTTTCATAAGTGTATAAACTGAAAAAGAATTTTTTTTTTTTGCATTTAGGATAAATAGAAATCTATTTGCTTATTTTTGAGGCATTATATAAAAGTATATAAATTTTGAGACATACAGAATTTGTTGGAAACATAGAAATCTACATGTTTTTGAGACATTATGCAATAAAGTATATACATAAAAAGGCAAACATCTGTAATTTTTTCTTTTTCTTTTTCTTTTTTTTTTAAGACAGGGCTTCACCATGTTGGTCAGGCTGGTCTTGAACTTCCGACCTCAGGTGATCCGCCCGCCTTGGCCTCCAAAGTGCTTGGATTATAGGTGTGAACCACCATGCCCGGCCAATTTTTTCATCCAGTATTAACAACCATTAACATTTATTCATTTTGCATTTAGTCTTTTCCCCTCAAGTAATAAGATTTTGTAGTTAAAATGCAAATCCCCTTAAACTATCACTTTTAGTTCTGTTTCATGGAACTTACTTGATGCAACTACTGTTACAAGTTTGGTAGGTATTTTTCTGGTTCACTTTTTATTCTTGCAAACAGACACATATGTATACATATATATGGTGCGGTTTTGTGTTAGTATTATATTTATATGGTATATATTTATATGGTACTATGCTATATATATTTTAGTGTTCTTTTTTCTTTTTAACTTGATATTATTTTAAAGGTCTTTCCATATTGATACTTTGTCATTCTTTTTTAACTGCAATATAGTATTCCATCACATTTTATTAATTTTATTATCTACTTTGTTATTGTTAGACATCTTGATTGTTTTGAAAGGATGTTTTGCTGTTACAAACATTACTCTTTGGTACCTGTGACAAACACATTTTCTACATTGTGGTCCAATTACTGAACCAATTTATGATCCCAATAGATATGAGAAATCTTATTTACTCACATCTCATATATGTGATGTTTTCATACTAAAAACATTTTTATCAATTTGGTAATTGGAAAACAGGGCTCTTGCTTTTTAATCTATATTCCCCTCATTACTATTATGATTTTGTGTTTAATGACCATTTGGATGTCATCATCTGTGAAATGCCTGACTGCTCTATCTTTTGCTCATTTGTAGGAATTCCTCCTGCAATCTTGATACTGATATTTGTCTGAAATATATATATATAAATTTATAAATATATATATTTCAGAAATATATATATATACATATATATGTTGCAAATATTTTCTCTTAGTCTCTGATTTGCTTGTAACTCTTTTTTATTATTACATAGAAATTGTGCTTTTATTTTCTTCTTGATCATTTTTGTTAGACTTTGTAAAGAATCAGCTTTTGGTTTGTGTCTTTAAGTAGGAATAAAGGAAGTAGAGTTATAACTAGCACTTGGGGACATACACTATGAGAGTGTGTCCATTTAAATATCTATCAACTATTTGTTGAAACATTGCATATCAAGACTACAAAATAATAGGTATTTTTAAAAAGTTATAATTGGTAATGATGTAAAATTATTTTACTAACTATTCAAACCTCATAATTTTTAATGGTACTGGATTGCCTTTTTCTGTGAATCATTATATAGTTTTATACTTTTGATAATATGCAGTGAAATTTGTTTAATTATGGGATTTATCTTTAGTGGTTTTCTGGCACTGTCTCCGCTATTTTCTAGGCAGGAATAATGCCTTCTGATGCATATCCATTCCTGAAAAGGGTAAAATTGCAGATATATTTTCAGGAGATAATGCATATTAGGCAAGTTTTTACTGTCACATCTTTTTAACAGCTGTGAAGTTATATGTTTTTGTTTTTAGTTCTGTTCAGGCAGGTCTTCTTCTTTTTTTTTTTTTTTTTTTTTTTTTTTGAGACAGAGTCTCACTCTGTTGCCCAAGCTGGAGTGCATTGGCACAATCTCTGCTCATTGCAAACTCTGCCTCCTGGGTTCAAGTGATTCTCCTGCCTCAGCTTCCCAAGTAGCTGGGATTACAGTCCCCCGCCACCCTCCTGGGTTCAAGTGATTCTCCTGCCTCAGCTTCCCAAGTAGCTGGGATTACAGTCCCCCACCACCATGCCCAGCTAATTTTTAATTTTTTAGTAGAGACAGGGTTTCACCATGTTGGCCAGGCTGATCTCGAACTCCTGACCTCAGGTGATCCACCCACCTCAGTATCCCAAAGTAAGTACTGGGATATCCCAAAGTAAGTACAGGCATGAGCCACCATGTACAGCCTCACTTAGGTCTTCTTACACATTATTTATTATATTTTAGTTCTTGTTATTAATAGCGTTCAAATAGTGAAGATTAAATTCAGAAATAGAAGTTTAAAGCAATTTATTATATTTTATAAAGATAAGTAATCCTTATTTTTGGCTGAAAGTATGCAATTGAGTCACATTTTAAATTGTTATTACCAGATTCTAGGTTGGAATTTTTTTTCTTTTGACTGTTACTAAATGTCAAAAAATGGAATTCCAAGATGTAATTACATCCACAAATATTTTGAACACCTACTGTGTACTAGCAATATGTAGCTTTAATCGGAGTTTTGGCTATTAGGCCCCCAGTCAGAGTGAAGAATAGCTTAATCTTGTTGAAGTACTGTTGGGAGTTGGCGGATGAAGGAATTTTGTTTCTTTCATGTTTTAATCAGAAACATCAAAAATGTTGCCCTAAGAAAAAAGTATAAACATAAAATTTTTTCTAGATATTTAACCATTTATTTTTACATTATTTTAGGTTTCCGATAATTATCTACAGGAATCGCCATGACCCCAGCTCTGAGGGAGGCAACAGCAAAGGGTATCAACTTTTCATGTTTGCCAAGTACCATGGAGTCTGACAAGATGCTCTGCGTGGAAAGTCCAAGAACTGTAGATGAAAAGCTGAAGGGAGACACTTTTTCTCAGATGCTTGGATTTCCGACTCCAGAACACACTCTTAATACTAATTTTGTGAATTTAAAACATTTTGGCTCCCCTCAGTCTTCAAAACATTACCAGACCGTTTTTTTAATGAGTTCTAATTCTACATTAAATAAATATAATGAGAATTATAAACAAAAGAAATTAGGCGAGCCCAGTTGCAATAAGCTGAAAAACATACTGTATAATGGCAGCAACATTCAGCTCAGTAAAATCTGTCTTTCTCATTCTGAAGAGCTCATCAAAAAGGAACCTCTATCAGATACCACAGGCCAGTGCATGAAAGATGTACAAATTATTTTGGATTCAAAGATAACCAAAGACACTAATGTAGATAAAATACAACTGCAAAACTGTAAATGGTTTCAAGAGAATGCACTTTTGGATAAAGTTACTGATGCTGAGATTAAAAAGAGTTTTTTGCACTGTGCTCAAAAGAAAATTGTACCTGGCCACTCAGATATGCCTATTAGTTCTTCAGCTGCTGAAAAAGAGGAGGAAGTAAATGCTCGTTTACTTCATTGTGTAAGCAAACAGAAAATTTTACTTAGCCAGGCTAGAAGAACTCAGAAACATTTGCAGATGCTCCTGGCAAGGCATGTTGTTAAGCACTGTGGTCAGCAGATGAAATTTTCTATGAAACAGCAACTCCCCAAAATGAAGACCTTTAACAGTTTCCCTAAATGCACTGAAATTAAGCCAGAAGTTACACTGACTGCAGAGAATAAATTGTGGGATGATACAAAAAATGGCTTTGCACAGTGTACAGCTGCGGAAATCCAAAGATTTGCATTGTCTGCGACAGGGCTGTTGTCTCATGTTGAAGAGGGTTTGGATTCCGATGCAACTGATAGCAGCTCTGATGACGATCTGGATGAATATACCATTAGAAAAAATGTGGCAGTGTAAGTGCAAAATTATTATTAGATTATTTTCTGTTCCATATATAGTAGCAATTATCTTAGTTTCCAGGTATGTTGACAAGAAATAGATTTTCTAAAATCTTAATGCCATATATATATATATATATATATTTTTTTTTTTTTTTTTTAGACAGGGTCTTGTTTTGTTGCCCAGGCTGGAATGCAGTGGCATGATCTTGGCTCACTGCAACCTCTGCCTCCTGGGTTCAAGCAGTTATCCTACCTAGCCGTCTGAGTGCCTGGGATTATAGGCGTGTGCTACCATGCCTAACTAATTTTTGTATTTTTAGTAGAGACAGGGTTTCACCATGTTGGTCAGGCTGATCTCGAACTCTTGACCTTGTGATCCACCCACCTTGGCCGCCAAAGTTCTGGGATTACAGATGTGAGCTACCGTGCCTGGCTGCCATAATCTTTTATGTTATAAAACTTTTGGTGAAGCTTTAAAATGTTTCTTTTTTATTTTTAACTATTGTTTGTCAGTATATATATACTATTTAAAAATAGATTTACTCAACTATTCTATCTAGGAAAAACCCATACAGGAATAATAAAATTAATGAGCTATGAATAAGCATTTTTTTAATTCTTGAATAGAATAGGCTGTGGACAAGGCCTAATCTTTGCTTAAGTGATCTAGTTAATATGTGTAATATGTGTAGCTAACTAAAAAAATTTAGTCTGCACATAGGGAACCCTCATGGTGTTTGGGAGTGTATCAGTTGAGAGTACATGTATGTTGACCTTCTACTTTTTTTCCTTAACTCTCTACTCATAGCTGTATTCATAGCTTTCATCACTGGCCTTTTCCAACTCAGTCAGTTTTGGCTAGCTTAGTATAACTAAAACAAAACTATAATGTCAGCTGTAAGATATCTATTGAACACTTATGTGCTAGATATTAAGACTCAGTGTAAGCAATGTAGTCACAACCTCTGCCTTTTTGGGCATGTACTTGAGAGAGAGGTATCTAGATATCAAAAAAATAAGAAGCAGAGAAAAATAGTTTTAATTATCACACTGTGATAACACTACAAACCCGTTCTGTCCAATAAAAACTTCTGAGATGATGGAAATCTTTTATATCTGTGCTATCCAATAGGCACTAGCCTTAATTGGATGTTAAACACTTGAGGTTTGGACAGTGATGCTGAGGAAATGAATTTTTAATTTTATTTAATTGACCTGATTTTAATTGAAATGGTCAAATAAAGCATAATTTTTAATCTAGCTTTCAGGGAATCTGTTATCGTCCAAAACTGATGTGAATTACTGTTTGTATATATGGGATTTTGGGGAGAAAGAAGTCTATCACACATGGTTACGTACAGGGGAACAATACTCACTGGAGCTTTTTAAAGGGTGGAGTGTGGGAAGAGAGAGAGGGTCAGGAAAAATAGCTAATGGATACTAGGCTTAAAACCTGGGTGATAAAATAATCTGTATAACAAACCCACATGACACACATTTATCTATGTAACAATCCTGCACGTGTACCCCTGAACTTAAAATAAAAGTTAAAAAAAAAAAAACTTTTTTAAATTCTCAAAAATAAATGAGACTTACAGAATTAGAAGCCAAACACATTAATGTTTACTAATAAATAGAAGATCAGTATATTAGTTTTTATAGTGAGAAATAAAACATTAAGCAAAGTGAACATTCTAGTCATTTAGTATTCTGATATCACTGTAATTGAAATTTGTTTGCATGTGGAATTTATAGTAGTTAATGAACACAGATTATTTTTCTGACTGGCATTGTGCTAGTTAATTAACATATGATATGTCATTTAATTCTTTCAACAACCCTAGCAGGTAGTTGTTATCCTTATTTCACTTAAGAAACAGACTCAGCATGGGTTAAGTAACTTACCCATGGCTAACAAGCCAAGTAAGTGGCAGACACAGGATTTTGCTCATATATACGATTCTAAACACATGCTTATTCTTTTGTAACATGCTATTTTCTCAACATTGCATCACTGATACATATAAATACAAGAATTATTAGGTATATGTGTTTTGAAAGAACCTGAAAATTTACCAATTTTTGTACATACAATACTCATGAAGCATTTTAATGAAATTTAGTAGGCACATTTAGTAAATTAAGTATTTTTTTGTTGTTGAGACGAGCTAATGGAAAGATTTGTCTTTTTTAAACTAGAAACAGGAATAAGAAACTTTTGCACTGGAAGTAGTGGCTCACGCCTGTAATCCCAGCACTTTGGGAGGCCCAGGCGGGCAGATCACTTGAGCCCAGTAGTTGGAGACCAGCCTGGGCAACATGGCAAAACTCCAGCTATAAAAGAAATATAATACAAGTGATTCTCCTGCGTCAGCTTCTTGAGTAGCTGGCATTACAGGCATGTGCCACCATGCCCAATTAATTTTGTAATTTTAGTGGAGACAGGATTTCTCTATGTTGGTCAGGCTGGTCTTGAACTCCCAGCCTTAGGTGATCTGCCCGCCTTGGCCTCTCAAAGTGCTGGGATTATAGGTGTAAGCCACCATGGCTGGCTGCCTTTCTGATAATATCTTTCTTTTTCCCATAATCAGCTAGAGGGGATTCAGGGACTCTAGATGTAAGTTTTAAAATAATAAATCTAAGAAATTTAGTATCAGTTCATTAAGGTAGGCTTCTGGCCTCTTGCATTATTGACCTTTTAATATTACAGTTGATGCCTTGGTTATTAAACCCCACCTGAATTTTTAGAGGTCAAATAAAGTTTAAGGTTAAACTCATCTATTCTATACAAATCAATAATACTAAATTTAAGTGACAGCTCTTTATATTCTTGGTTTCACTGAATTATTTGATAATTGTTTTGTTTTTGTTTTTTGGGTTTTTCTTAATACTTGAAATCTATTCAGCATTTCTTAATTTCAAACATCTTCCCAAACTTTAAATGTAAAATTTTGTTTTGAATATTTTTGTTAACACTAATAGATTTTTTGTGGGAAAGACTGTACTCAATATTATATTAATTTTGAAGTTGACTAAATATTGAGAACAAATAACAACTTTAGTCATATCTCTTAGTGAGATAAAAAGTTTCTGTTTTTTAAAGTTGGAATTAATCAGTTCTATCTTAGGTCATCAAATTCATTTTTAAAATATTCTTATAAGTTTATTTTTGTTATTTTCTTCTCTACATTTGTGGAAAGATTTTTCAAATCTAGATGAGTATTTTTAACGTATAATGTTCAGAATTAAACCTTAAACGTAAAATAGCAAATAAACAGATGCATTTTGTGGTTCTAAATTTTTAAGTGAGTGCTAATATGAATTTTAATTGTCTTTATTGAATATGTTGATTTCTCAACTTAAATCATAGGTCCAGAGTGGTAAATACTAAAGCTGACTTCAACTTAATTTTAAGCAACTTGAGTGTTAGTACTACTCTTTTATTATAGAGCCTAGCATTGTCTTCTGTTTAATGATTGCTTGGTATTTGTTGAGTGAATGAATATTTCTGTTTTTTTGTATATGTAGTGTAAATACATAAGCATTGAGGCTCACAATCTGAAATTTCTCTCTTCTATATTTGGTTCTTAAAAATTTCATTGTGGAGTTGCATTGTTTTACTTGATGTTTTTTCCGTTCCTTTCTTTGTTTCTAATATTAAACTGGCCACAAGATGTATCTTGTACATCATAGACCACCCCCATGAATGTTTGATGACTGAATAAATGAAATATACAAAAATATGGACATTTAAAAGTAACAATTTTATTACAATGTTTACAATTTTTAAAGTTGATAAGTAAAATGCATTATATTTACTTTAAAAATTTTAGATTTTAGAGGAATAGGGGGCGGGAAAAAAATTTTTAGATTTTGTTATTATTATATGCTTTCTATTTTTCTTTGAGTTAATAGCCCTCATAGGAAAAACAAATTTTGCTTTGATCAAAAAGTTAACTGGGAAGAAATATAGTTGTTTTAGAAAATTGGAAAGTACTCACATTAGTCACTACAATTACTATTGTTGTTTTAAATATGTATTTGTCTTGGCTCTTTTACTTTTCCTCCAAAAATATAGGCAATAAATTAGTTCATAGTGATATTACTAATTGACTTTAATGATATTACTAATTTAATAATAACTTTTGGTACAGAGACCAGTATGCATTCAAAGTTAAAAAAAAAAGTCACTTTTCCTTTGGAATGCATAAAAGGGGGACTTTATGTTTTTTTGTAGGTTTCAGATATAATTCTACTGTAAGATGGATGGATTTTTTCTTCCAATGTTCTTTTTATTTGGTGAGGGAGCCCAGCCAGGTCCGTGAGCACTGAATTGGTTAAATGTGAGGTTATGTGGGTGAGTCACTGATAAAAATTGGCTACAATTATGTTATATCTCATCTGGTAGAAGACCCATAAAATTCTAGCATTTCTTTTCTTTTTTTCCTGATGATGATCAGTTACATTTTTTTTAGCCTGCATTTTGGAGAAAAACAGATTTTGACACAGGCATGTTTTAATTCTCCAAGGTTGTAGAAAAGGAATCAATATGGCTCCTTGTCTTATTCCAGGAAACCTACCAGTATCTTCCAAATCACCCAATTGTTTCAAATGTTGGGGAAAAAAAAATCCCACTATTTCCCTAAACTGGTCTTCATATAGTCAATTTTTCTTTATGTTCTTTAGATGTGTAAATAAGCAGAGTTGACTAAAGGAATTCTTTTCAACAGTTTTAGGCATTCATCAAAGAAGAAAGGGGAATTGTTCATGTTTAGTAAGAGCTGTTGGGTGACTCTTTCCAGATTGAAAAATAGAAAATAATTAATTTTTTGCAGACCCATAGAAATGAATACTCATAGTTTCGTTCTTGCTTTCCTGTTTTGCCAATGGAAAGGACAAGAACTGAAAAGCAAGGTGATCCAGTATTTCCCTTTGAGGAATTGGGTAAATAGGAGTAGGAATTCACTGCCAAGATTCAAAGGGCAAAGAGACTGATAACATTTCACTATTAATTATAAACAAGAGTAAGTTTATATTTGTATAATGTGGAGTTTACAAGCTGTCTTTGTATTTATTTATTTATTTTAATTCCCTGCATGTCTGGCTTAGATGGGAGGAGTTGAATTTTGTTTTATTTTGCTTATAAGGAAAACAAAACGTCGAGTGAATTCTAGGGAACTTGCAAATGATATTTAAGTGAAGAACCTTTTCCTTTTTGTGGGAGAAGTGGAAGGGACGTTAAGGGCAGAAATTCAAAAGTGTACTTGTGAATGGACTAGTAGCTAAAAATGGTAAATAAATATTTTATTTATTTTTATTTTTATTTTTATTTTTAGAGACAAGGTCTCATTCTGTTGCCCAGGTTGGAGTACAGTGGCACAGTCATAGTTCACTATAGTCTGAACTCTTCAGCTCAAGGGATTCTCCTGTCTGAGTAGCTAGGACTACAGATGTGTGCCATCATGTCTGGCTAAATTTTAAAAATTTTTGTAGAGACAAGGTTTAGCTATGTTGCCTAGGATGATCTTGAATTCCTGGCCTTAAGCTATCTTTCTGCCTTGGCCTTCCAAACTGCTGGAATCACAGCATGAGCTACCATGCCCAAGCAAGAAATATTGCCTACTGTGGCATGCGGACATCTTTGAGGAAAGTAATACTTCAGTTAAAATGAGCTCATTTGTTTTGAAAAAGGCTTTTTTTTTTTTTTTTTTTTTTTTTTAAGTAACATGATGTTTAAAAGCCTATGTGTTTACTGGATTTTTTTAATCAGTGTTGTTAAATTAGCTAACGGCAAAGCTGGGACTTTAGCCTGGATCTTCTAATTCCAAATTTAGGCTGTACTTCTGTATCTACAGAGTTTAGCTGGCTTAGGCCAAAGTTAAATTGACTGAGTCATTTTCAACATCCACGTCACCAAAAGAAAGCAGGAAAAAAGGTGTTTTATTTATTTTAACTGCCAAGGGAAAATTAAGATATTACTGTAAAGTTGAAGTTTTTAATGTAAAAAAGCATCAGCTTGCTTGTATATGTATGAATTTCTTTAAATATTGCTATCAAATCAGTGAATCACAATCCTCTCTTCACTCCAGCATATCTGAGGATGACCAAGTAAATAACTGTTTTGATTACCTTGATTCCCACAGGCTGGGGAGAGGTGAAGAAACTCATCCTGTTGGACCATATTTCTTAGAAAACTACAAGTGATCATAATATAACTTTTTTTTTGAGATTTCTATATAATATGTGTCACTTAAAAGTTCTATATACCTTGATTTAAAAATAAACCATCTTCATAGATGAAACAAAGTGTCATGTATATCCTACATGAAGAAAGCAGAATAGTAAAGCCCCTTTGCAGAAGTTATCCAAGTGTTAATTGTATTTGTCAGGGGAAATGATCACCTTTCTTTTCCTAATTTTGACAAGAAATCACAGCTTAGCATAGTGATAAAAGCAAATTAGTCAAGTAGGAGACACCAGTCTTCACTCCTGAACAAAAAATAAGAACTAGACACCTTTCCATGAATAAAAGTAGCCTTGGGAGGGCTCAAATGTTTAAGTAAGAATCTGCAGCAACACAGTGGAGTGAACAAACAGAAATCCAGAGGATAACTGCAGAAAAAGAATAGCTGGGGAGACTGGCATACATGAGACATCTGGAGATGGCTAAGAACAAAGAAGGGTGGGGGCTATCAGTATCAGCCTATGGTAGGTGCTACCATAGTCACCACTGGCCACAACATCAATAAATTTGCCACTGAGGTGATTAACAGCCATCACCACTGTGGATCCCCAGAGAAGAAGATGTGGTTGCACCCCCTACTCCCACCACCACCACTGAGAAGGAACTGCTGTTCCAGGATTGGGATCACCACCCTCCCAACCCTGATATGAGCCCCAGACTCCAGAGCTTCAACTGCTCCACGCATGACCACACACCAGGCCTTGGCTCCATGGCCACATATCCACATTCCAGACTCTGAACCACCATGCACACTCACCTCAAACACAAGAGTCATCATGGCTGTGGACTAGCCTCAAACCAAGTCTTAGAGCCCAGATTGCTTTGCATACACCTGTGCTATGAACATTGGCTCCACTGTTACTTTTTGAGCATCTGTGCCTCTGACATCTGAATTATCACCACAATGTACTAGCCCACTCCTTGGACCCCCGAACCTCTGTAATTCCTTGTGTGCCCATGCCTCAGAAACAAGAACCAGCCTATATGGAATAATCTGTACCGTGGGCACTGGAGCTGTGGTTTCTTTGTGAAACTACTTGTACCACAGTGAATGAGTCCATGTCCCAGACCCCAGAAACATTGTAGTTCTCTGTGTGCTGCTGCTTTTTATCTCAGTCCCCTGGTGGCTCCACAAACACTCGCATCTTGGACATTGTTACTAATATGAGAATGGGGGAACCTGTACTCTGGGTATGGGTGCCACCTCAGCCCCAGACCCTGGAGCCATGATTTCTACACATGTCTTCGCTCCAGAATCCAAATTATTGGCTGTTTCATGGATGCCTCATATGAGATACCATTGCTGCCACCACTGCAAATGTACCTGCAAGTCAGGCCCAGTGCCAAGAGGGATTCCACTGGCCACAACTTACCTGGTAGGAGAAAAAGAGATCAGGAGGAACCTACCAGTCTTCATAACTGGAGCACCCAATAGCCCTTGCTGCTGCTGTGGACAGTGGCTGCTAAGCATCCCTGTAATCTTTGCCAGTGCCAACATCAGCTGATAGAGCTGTACAGAGATTACACTGCTATGCCTTTACTGTAGTCAGAATTGTCACACTGCACCCAACTGGTGTCCTTGCACTCACCTAAAGAAGAAGTTCTTTCCCCACTGAAACCAAAATATAAAGTCAGAAAGAGGTGACTGCTTCATCAAATATGCAGTCATTAATGCAAAGTAACAAGCAACATGAAAAGCCAAAGAAGCATAACATCACCAAAGAACATGATAATTTCCTAGGAATTAACCCTAAAGAAATAGAAGATTTATGAATTTCTTGGCAAATAATTCAAAATGATTCTTTTAAGGAGGCTCAGTAAACTACCAGAGAACACAGAGAGGCAATTCAACAAAATCAGGAAAATAATTCTCAAGCAAAATGAGAAATTTAACAGAATGATTGAAATTATTTAAAAATAAAAGGTAACTAAGCAGAAATTCTGGAGCTGAAAATAAACTGAACAAAATGAAAAATGCAATAGAGAGCATCACCAGCAAAATTTATAAAGCAGAAGAAAGAATCTATGAACTCAAAGACAGGTTATTTGAAAATATCCAGTCAGAGAAGAAAAAAGAATGAAAAAGAGTGAAGAAAGCCTACATGATTTATGGGATATCCTCAAGAGAGGTATAGCAAGGAATGAGAAGAGAGAAAGGGTAGAAAGTATTTTTAAAGAAATAATGGCTGAAAACTTCACAAATCTTGGGGGAGATTTTCATGTTCAGGTAAGGGAGGGTCAAAGGTCTCCAGTCATTTTCAAACCAAAGACTACACTACAACATATTATAGTCAAACTGTCAAAAATCACAGACTATTGAAAACAGCAAGAAAAAATGTTCACATACAAGAAAATCCTCAGGAAGTTATCTGCCCAATTCTAAGCAGAAACTTTGCAGGCCAGGAAAGTGTGGGATTATTCAAAGTGCTAAAAATAACCTGCCAACCAAGAATACTTTACCCAGCAAAGCTGTCCTTCAGAAAGGGAGAGAGAAGACTTGCAGACAAACAAAATCTGGGAGTTCATCATTACTAGACCTGCCTTACAAGAATTGATAAAGACAGTCCTTCAGGCTGAAGAAAAAGAATGCTAGTTACATGAAAACATATGAAAGTGTAAAACTCACTGGTAATAGTAAGAAAATAGTCAATTCAGTGCTGTGTAAATCACTTACGTTTTTAGTATAATTAAAAGACAAAGCTATTAAAAATAGCTACAATAATTTGTCATAGGATGCATAACATAAAAAGAAGTAAATTGTGATATCAAAAACAGAATAGGAGTATAAGTATAGAGATTTTATAAATGAGACTGAAGTTATTATCAGCTTGAAATAGACTCCTATTAACTATGAGTTCTTTCTTAAGTCTCACGGTAACTACAAAGCAAAAACCTGTAGTAGATATATAAAAGATGAAGAGAAGGGAATCAAGACATACAATTACAGAAAATCACCAAATTACAAAGGAAGACAGCAAGAGAGGAAGGAACAAAGGATCTGTATTAAAAAAAAAACAAAACAAAACCCAGAAAACACTGAACACAATAAATCCTTACCTATCAACAATTGCCTTGCATATAAATAGATTAAATTATCCAATTGAAAGACATATAGCCAATGAATGTATTTTTTTTTTTAAGACTCAGCTATATGTGCCCTGTAATAGACTCACTTCAAGTGTAAGGACACAGGCTAAAAGTGAAGAAATAAAATGTGGTATTCCATCCAAACGGAAACCAAAAGAGAGCAGGGATAGCTACATGTATATGAGAAAAATATACACTTTAAGTCAAAACATGTAAAAAGAGACAAAAAGGTAATTATTGATAAAGAGGCCAATTTATTAAAAGGATACAACATTATAAACATACATGTAGCCAATATCAGAATATCTAAATATATAAAGCAAATACTAATAGATCTGAAGGAAGAAATAGACTGCAATACAATAATAGTAGGGGACTTTAATACCTCACTTTCAATAATGGATAAATCATCCAGAGAGAAAATCAAAGGGAAGCATTGGGCTGGAACTATAGTATAGACCAAATAGGCATAGCAGACAATATATAGAACATTTCCATCCCACATCATAATACACATTGTTTTCAAGTGCATATGGAACATTCTTCAGGATAGATCATATGTTAGACCACAGAACAAATCTTAACAAACATGATTGAAGTCATATCAAGTATGTTTTCCAACCAAAATGGTATGAAATTAAAAATTAGTAACAGGAAGAATTTTGGAAAGTTCACAAATGTGCAGAAATTAAACAAAATGCTCCTGAAAAGCCAATGGATCAGTGAATAAATTTAAAGAGAAATTTTAAAATATCTTGAGAGAAATGACAACGGAAACACAGTGTACCAAAACTTATGGGATGCGGCAAAAGGAGTTCTAATAAGGAAATTTGTAACAATAAACACCTACATTAAAAAAGTCATCTCAGACATTATACTTCAAGGAAGCAAAAAATGTAGAGAAAACTAATCCCCCAAATTAGTACAAGGAAGGAAATAATGAAGATCAAAGCAGAAGATATTAGAAAAACAATAGAAAAGATCAATGAAACCAAGAATTGGTTTATTTAAAAGATAAGCAAAATTGACAAATCTTAGCTAGAGTAAGAAATAAAAAAAATCCAAATATATAACATCAGAAATGAAAAAGGAGACATTACAGCTGATACCACAGAAATATAATGGATCATAAGAGCCAGTATGAGCATCTCTATGCCAAGAAATTGGATAACCTAGAAATGGATATTTCCTAGACACACAGAATCTAACAAGAATCATGAAATAGAAAATTGGAACTAACCAATAACAAGTAAAGAGATTAAAACAATAATAAAGTCCTCCATCAAAGGAAAGTCCAGGACCTGATAACTTCACTGTACTTCTCAAACTCTTAAAAAAAAAAAAAATTGAAGAGGAGGGAATATTTTCAAAGTTATTTTGTGAGGCCAGGATTACTCTGATACCAAAGCCAGAAAAGGACACTGTAAGAAAAGAAAAAAAAGATTATAGACCAATGTCCTTTCTGACTGTCTTCACCAAAATACTAACACACTGATTTAACTAAACATTAAAAGGATCATTCACCACAGTCCAGTGGAATTTAGTCCTGGGAAGCAAGGATATTTCCACATATACTAATCAATAAATAGGATATACCACATTAACAGAATGAAGGACAAAAAACATATTCTTAATACATTTGCAGAAAAAGCATTTGACAGAATTCAACATCGTTTCATGATAAGAAAGACTCTCAACAAATTATGTATCAAAGGAATGTACTCTACCAATAAAAGCCATACATGATAAGTTCACAGTTAACATCCTATTTAGTGGCAAAAACTTGAAACCTTTTTCTCTAAGACCATTTCAGTCTGTTTGGGCTGCTGTGAGAAAATACCTTAGCCTCAGTAACTTATTAACAACAAATTTTTTAAGGTCTGCAGGCTAATAAGTCCAAGTCCAAGTTGTCAGCAGATTCAGTGCTGAGTGAGGGCTTGTTCTTTGCTTCACGTTGGCATCTTCTGCCTCTGTCCTGACATGGTGGACAGGGAGAACAAGCTTCCCCAGGCCTCTTTTATAAGGCTGTTAATTTCATGATAAAGGTGGAGCCTAATCACCTAAATCTCTCCAAAGGCCCAACCTCTTTAGGCCACCACATTGGGAATTAGGTTTTCACATTTGAATTTTGAGGACTGTTCAGATTGTAGCACCTACTCTGACCAATCTATTCACCATAGTACTGGAATTCCTAGCCAGGATAGTTAGACATAAACATAAATAAAAGAGAAGAGGGAAGAGGGAAGGGAAAAGGCAGAAGAGGGAAAAGAGAAGAGGGAAGGGAAGGGGGAAGGGAAGGGAAGAAGGAAGGAAAAAGAAAGAAATGGAAGGAGGGGAAGAGAGAGAGGAACGAAAAGAAAGAAAAAATGCATGCAAATCAGAAAAAGGAAGAAGTTAAATTTTTTCTGCAGATGACATCTTAGAGATAGAAAACCATAAAGACTCCATCAAAACAATGTTAGAAATAAATTAATTAGAGTTAATATAAAATCAGTCTACAAAGATCTGCAGTATTTCTATTCAGCTGTTTGAAAAAGTAATCAAGAAAACCATCTTAAAATGGCAAATATAAGAATAAATTTAACCATGGTGGTGAAAGATCTGTATACCAACAACTAAACATTGATGAAAAAATTGAAAAAGACACAAATAAGTGGAAAAACATTCTGTGTTCATGGATTGGAGGAATTGTTAAAATGTCCATACTACCCAAAGCAATCTACAAATTCCATATAATCATTATCAAAATTCTATAATCATTATCAAAATTCCACTGACATTTTCCATAGAAATGGGAAAAAATTCTAAAATTTGTATAAAGCCAGCCAAGACCCCAAGAGCCAAAGCAATCTTGAGCAAAAAGAACAAAGCTGGAGGCACCACATTACCTGACTTCAAAATATATTAACAAAACTATAATAATCAAAACAGCATGCTACTGGAGTTAAAAACAGACACATATGCCTATGGAACAGAATAGAGAGCCTAGAAATAAATCCATGCATTTATGACCAATTATCCTTTAACAAAGATGCCAAGAGCACACAATGAGTAAGGGATAGTCTTTTCAACAGTGTTGGGAAAATTGGTTATCTACATATCAAAGAATGAAATTGGACCCTTATCTTGCCCCATATTCCCAAATCAACTTGAGGTGATTAAAGACTTCAACATAAGACCTGAAACGGTGAAACTACAAGAATAAAACAGAAAAAGCTTCTCGACGTTGGTGTTGGCAAATGTTTTTTGGGTTTGAACTCCTAAGCACAGGGAACAAAAATAAAAATAGACAAATAATATTGCATCAAACTGAAAAGGTTTCACACAGCAAAAGAAACAGCATAGTGAAGAGACAACCTGTGGAATGGTAGAAAATACTTGCAAACTATATATCTGAAAAGGGGGAATTTCCAAGGTACGTGTGGAAGTTAAACAACACAATAGTAAGAAAACAAATAAGCCGATTAAAAAATGATCACAGGGGCCAGGGAGGTGAAGGCCAGTGAATCACTTGAGCTCAGGAATTTGAGACCAGCGTGGGCAACATGTCAAACCCTGTCTCTACGAAAAAATACAAAAATTAGCCAGGCATGTTGGTATGCACCTGCAGTTCCAGCTACTTGGGAGGCTGAGATGGAAAGATGACTTGAGCCCAGGAGGTCGAAGTTGCGGTGAGCCAAGATCACACCACTGCACTCCAGTCTGGGTGACAGAGTGAGACCCTATCTCAAAAAAAAAAAAAAAAAAAAAGAAAATGGCAAAGGATCTGAATAGACGTTCTTTTTTTCCAAAGAAGATATGCAAATGGTCAACAGGTAGATGAGAAAGTTCGCAACATCACTAATCATCAAGAAAATACCAATTAAAACTACAATGAGTTACCATCTCACACCTATTAGAATGGCATTAGAATGGCTATTGCAAGAAAGACAAAGAATAACAAACATTGGAGAGGATATAGATAAAAGAAAACTCTTGTACACTGTGGGAATGTAAATAAGTATACAGATATTACAGAAAATGGTAAGGAGGTTTCTCTGGAAATTTAAAATACAATTACCATATGACCCAACAATCCTACTTCTGGGTACATATCCAAAGGAAATTAAATCAGTATGTTGAATTGATAACTGGACTCTCATGTTGATACTCATTTACAATGGCCAAAGTATGCAATCAACCTGTGACCAGTGGCAGATGAATGGATAAGGAAAATGTAGTGTGTGTAGGTGTGGATGTCAGTTAGGAGAAATAAGTTCTGAAGATTGTCAGCATGGTTACTGTAGTTTATAATAACATACCATATTGAGTCTCTGACTTATGATGGATCAACTTACAATTTTTCAACTTTAAGTTGGGTTTATTGAGACATAATTCAATGCATTTCTTTGGTTTTTATTTTGTTTTGTTTTGTTTGTTTTGAGTTGGAGTCTTGCTCTGTTGCCTAGGTTGGAGTGCAGTGGCACGATTTTGGCTCACTGCAACCTCCACCTCCCAGGTTCAAGCAATTCTCCTACCTTAGCCTCCCCAGTAGCTGGAATTACAGGCACCTGACACTACACCTGGCTAATTTTTGTATTTTTAGTAGAGACAGGATTTCACCATGTTGGCCAGGCTGGTTTTGAACTCCTGACCTTAGTTGATCCACCTGCCTCAGCCTCCCAAAGTGCTGGGATTGCAGGCATGAGCCACTGAGCCCTGCCAATTCAATGCATTTCGACTTACGATATTTTCAATGTTCTTACCATAAAAAATGTTAAATGTTCCCACCATAGAAAAAGTATATGAGGTGATGGATATGTTAAGTAGCATGGCTTAATCTTATAAAATGTGTACATATATGATAGCATCATGTTAATATATAAATATATATACACCATGCATTTGTAATATTATTGTCATTTGAACCTTAATAAAGCTAAAAAAGATTTTTTAAAAAGCATGAGTTCCCATGTTAAGCTTCCTTAGACAGATCTAAACACTACAAATATTGTTTATTTCTGAAAGCGGTTTTTTTTATAGAATTGATATCATTAACTTTTTTTAATACTTTCATATTTTATTTTAGATTTATGGGGTACATATGCAGGCTTGCTACATGTGTATATTCCATGATGCTGAAGTTTGGGATCTGACTGATCCATCCCATCGTCCAGGTAGTGAGCATAGTACACAACAGTTAGCTTTTAAACCCTTACCCACCTCCCTTCCTTTCCCCTCCATTAGCCCCAGTGTCTATTGTTGCCATCTTTATATCTGTGTTTACCCAATATTTAGCCCCCACTTACAAGTGAGAACATGCAGTATTTGGCTTTCTTTTACTGTGATTAGCACTGTTTTTAAAAACAAAGTAAATGTTTATATCTGTAAAAGTAAAACACAGCTCACAAAAATTTGTACTTTCGAGGTAACGTGTCTTGGATTCTAAAATGTATGTTTTTATCATATTTTAGTGTTTCTAATAGTAAGATGCACCTTATAAATATATGTACATTTTTTCTGTTGTTATTGTTTTGAGTCAGTGTCCTGGTCTATTACCCAGGGTGGAATGCAGTGGTACAATCATGGCTCACTGCAGCCTCAACCTCCCGGGCTCAAGAGATTTTCCCACATCAACCTCCTATGTATCTGGGACTACAGGTATGCACCACCATGCCTGGCTAAGTTTTGTATTTTTTGTAGAGACAGGTTTTTGCTGTGCTGCCTAGTCTGGTCTCAAACTCCTGAGCTCAAATGACCTGCCTGCCTCGGCCTCCCAAAGTGCTGGTATTACAAGCATGAGCCACTGTGCCTGGCCAGTGTATAACAATTAATATTATATTATTTTCCCACCCCAGGGAATTATGTTATGAAATTGATGGTATTTCTTAAAATTTATGGCATCTCAGCACTAAAGAAATGTAATGTTTCAAATTGATGCATGTAAGCATCAAGATCATTTAAAATAACATATTTCATAATATTTTTAAGATTGTCAAAAATATTTTTCATTTAATGCCTAGTGATATTTTAAAAATGTATGTAGTTTGTTCTGTTACAGCATTTTAAAATGTAAATTTGTGTGAGTATTTGACATTTAGGGGAATGATGTCAATATAATGTAGATTTTTACACACTATGTGTGTATATCCACAATGTGGGTTGTTTCTAGATTACTTCAAACATGTGAGTGTTTTGAAATGATAAAGGTCAAGCTTTTCCCAACTAAAGAGGAATTATTAGCAGTATCTGAAGATCTAAACAAAATGCTAACAATCCCTATAGAAATATCCTCCTACAGCTCAATAAGTTGCTGGTTTATTGGCTATATATTTTTTAATGTTGACTAAGCTTTAGAGATATTTTACTTGTGTTAAAAAGAAATTGATTAGTGAAAAAAGGCTATCTCTAGGAGATATTTTTAATTTTTTAAATTAAAATTAAACTGGTTTCTGTTAGAACCAAATTCTTCAAAGAGAAATCACAAAAAGAAGCGTGAGACCCGGATATGAAGCTTTAAATGTGGACTGTTTTATTTTAGGTACAAACGCCAATGGAAACTTTCAATTTTTTAAGTAATCATTATTGTTTTGTTAGGGCTCAGATTTAAAATTTCCTTAGGTAGGGGCCGGGCGCGGTGGCTCAAGCCTGTAATCCCAGCACTTTGGGAGGCCGAGGCGGGTGAATCACAAGGTCAAGAAATCGAGACCATCCTGGTCAACATGGTGAAACCCCGTCTCTACTAAAAATACAAAAAAATCAGCTGGGCATGGTGGCGCGTGCCTGTAGTCCTGGCTACTCAGGAGGCTGAGGCAGGAGAATTGCCTGAATCCGGGAGGCGGAGATTGCGATGAGCCGAGATCGCGCCATTGCACTCCAGCCTGGGTAATAAGAGTGAAACTCCGTCTCAAAAAAAAAAAAAAAAAATTTCCTTAGGTATTGTGTGGTCTGTCACTAACTATTTTCACAGTAAGTCCAGCTGTTTTTATTTTGCAAAACATGAAGTTATACAGAAGCACATATATATTACAATAGGAATGCCTGTACTTGATTCTGGCTTAGTAGTAGTCATCTCTTTGATTAACAAGGGTAGTTTTAATTTTTATCCTTTTTTTTCTTTTTTCTGGGCCCATTATAGTGTTTGGCAGGCCCATCACTAGCTCATTTGTATGCATTGGGAAAAGGTTTTCCTTCCACTGAGCAGATTTAGGTTTTTAATTGTAGGGTTTGGAGTATAGGACTCTTGCTGGATTTTACTTGTCCCTTCATCCAGGCCCCTTTGCAGTTTAGTTTGAAAACACTATGTGGTTGCCTGGCTTCCTGAACAAAAGTGACACATGCACATACATACACACAATGCTTATTGAACAGTGAAACTGTTTCTTTAGCAAATAAATATTTTGATTAGTTTAAAATTTATTTACAGTATTTCCTTTTAAAAATATGTCCTTATTTGTCAATGTTTGATGTTACACAAGGATTTTACAAACTTATTTAAGACGATTTTACAGGCTGTAACTTTCAAAATCCTTTCCATAAAAGAGAAAATGGGTGGTAGCGATAGAATGCATAAATATTTCTCAGTGTCTCCTTTTTTTCCTTTGGGGAGTGGGTGGATTGATAATAAGAGAACTAGACTAAATTTGCCCATCTAATATATGAATTATTTTAAAATAATACTGAAAATTTCAGTTTAGGCAGTTGACACTAGGTTCTGCCAGAGTTCTAGGCAGAATTGCATAATATCTCAAGATGGGTTTACTCCATTTATTCTTCCTTTTTGGAACCCTTTTTATATTCCAATCTCAAATAGTCCTTGGACATCTTAAACTACACCTTTTAATGTGGTTTATCTTCATGCCTGAATTCCTAGAGGTCACAACTGTATACTTATTTTTTTTGTTTTTGTTTTTTGTTTACTTCATGAATGTCTGTGCATATGTGTGTCTATACTGTGTGTGTACAACTTGTTAGAGTATTTAAGTTATTATATGTCAATAAGGCTCATCTTAAAGGCATTGAACATTTTAAATGAGAACTTGTTAACCCAGATGATCCAAATAGCATGAAATATTTTCGAGGGAAGAATGTGTTATTTAAGGTATATGTGAAGCTGTCCTCAACATAAATATATAGAATTTCTTTTTCTCTCATTTAACAATTAGATATGCTTTACAGGATTTAGCAGAGACCTGTTAGCTTTGCTCTTCCTAAGGATGTTGCGCTTGCCTGCATTGTTGAGAGTCACTGGTACTTCATTTCATTTCCATATTCAGTCATTTTTAACAGTAAACCCAATCATTTATAATGGCCAGACCTAAAAGTTGTGCACATAATTTTGGCTCATGTTTTATTTTCAAGGACTTCGTTGTATAGTCAGACCTAATTTTAAGTAAGGTTGGGAAATAAGGCCTCTAAGCTGAGCTGCTGAGGGCTCAACTGAAACTCCAGGAGTTCTATTATCCAAAAAGTATAGGAAGATGGATATTAGGGGAAAACAAGACGTCTGTTCAGTTTGCCTCTTTGGCTACCTAAATGTCCACGTACCTCTTTCTCATTCATAAAACATACCAGATTCTCAAGGATGATAACCCAAAGTTACATTCTGTGGGTAAAGTCCTCTATATCAGGTGTGTATGTAGTTCATCATGATGTAGTGACCAATAAACTAATAGACAATTCCCTAATTTTCCTGACCTCTTGCTTTTTGTATAATTGTATAGGGACAAGGAAAATCCCGACTGGGGAAAAAAAAAATGGGCCATACATGATAGTTCCTTGTCCTTACAATAATAGACATCTTGCTTTGGCAGTGGAATAAGGTCTTGCTAGGACCTTAATTTTGCTTTCTGAGATATGCTACCTTGTCATTTGTTCTTCTTAGTCTCTGACTTTGCTCTTTGGGAATTATTCTTTGTCCATGATTCTTTGTGACTGTATCTAACATCGGTGTTAGTGTACTGTTATTGGAGACACCACTGCATTCTCGCCCTGCTTTCTATTGATGCAGATTTAGCTCCCAGGGGTAGTCTCTGTTAGGCTTGTGTTTGTATTTTGCTAATTGAGTTCCCTTTGAAATGTAGGTTTCCATTCTATTTTCTTCCTGTCAGTTATATGTGAAAGTACCACAGCCAAAGATCTCATTTGGTCATACTTGTTAAGCCTACACACTTACTAATTTACTAGTTATTTTCCTCAGACTGTCTGCCTCTCCCTCAATTTGATGACTGCCTTAGAGTAGTGGCTGCTCCACACATGCTGTAACAAAGCTTTAAGCTGTAATTTGTGAAGTTGAACAGCAAGTAATATAATAACCTGTCAGAACAAAATTGATCACTCTTTAACGTAGACTACAAAATCTACACATTCAACAACATAATATTTAGTATATATATTTATATAAAACCAACTACTAGACATGTGTGTGGTGTGTGTATGTGTGTGTTTATGTGTGTGTGTGTGTGTGTGTATGTGAGTGTGTGTATGTACATGTATTCAACTATTAAGCATGCAAAGAAACAGAGAAAAATCATTAATGGAACTGATCTGGAAATGACAGAGATCATGAAATCAGTTGGCAAAGAGTTTAAAATATCTATTGTAAATGTGCTCAAGGACCTAAAAGGAAAATGTGAACATAATAAAAGAAATTGAACATGTAAAGAACCATTGAACTTTCAGAAACTAAAAGCATCTGAAATGAAAATGACTTCAGCTAACAAGAGAATAGACATTCAGAAGAAGTGGTTAATAAATAAAAATCACTGCTGACTTCTCAATAGAAGGTACATAATCCAGAAAAATGGAATGATATATTTAAAGTGCTGAAAGGTGGGGAAACAAGTTAGCCTAAAATTTTCTGCCCACTGAAATATTTTAAAAGACAAACAAAATGAAATTTCCAAATAAGCAAAAGTAGAAAAAAGTTGTCAGTATACATGCACAAAAGAAATTTTAAAAGATGATCTTCAGGCTGAAGGAAAATCATACTGGGTAAAAACTGAGGTTTACATAAATGAAAAAGAAATGTTAAGAAACGGTAAATATGTGGGTCTGAAATATGTAGAAATTAAATCACACATTTCCAAATAACTCGTGGATGAAGAAGTCACAAGAGAAACTATAAAGTGTTTTGAACTGAATAATAGTAGAAACATGACATGTCAGAATTTGAGGGATGCAGCTTCTAAATTACTGAAGCAGTGCTGTATGGTTATAAATGTTTTTATTAGGAAAGGCAAATAGTATAATCTGTGGTCTAAATCTCCTACTTAAGAACCAATAAAAATAATACTAAATTAAGCCCAAAGCAAATAGAAGGAAAAGATGATGATTAAAAGTGAACATTCATGAAATATAAAACATGAAAACAAGAGAATTATAAACTTCTAACAATATTATTCAGGAGAATACTAATAGGAAGAAGGAAGAATATCACTATAGATGTTCCAGCATTATGGAATAATTGAGGAATACAAATTGTTCTCTGTTTTTCCAGGTTCTGTATCTGTGTATCAACTATGAATGGAAATAGGAAAAATATCACAATATAATAATAAAAAATATGAATCAAAATGCATAACAACCATTTACATTGTATTATTATAAGCAATGTAGAAATTATTTAAAGTATACAAGTATGTGTAGTTTATATACACATGTACATCATTTTATATAAAGGACTTGACCATTTCCACAGATTTTGATATCCTCAGGAGGTCCTGGAACCAATCCTCCATGGATACTGAGGGATGACTGTATTATGAACAACTACATGCCAATAAATTTAACAATTTAGGCTAAATAGGCCAATTGCTTAAAAAACACAAATGACCAAAACTGACACAATGAGAAATAGAAAACCTGAAAAGCCTGACATTAAAAAAAAAGACATTAATAATTATAAACTTTCCCACATAGAAAACTTGTTGCCCAGATGGCTTCACTGATTGATTTTATTGAAACTGAAGGAATTAATTATTCCAGTCCTACATAAATTCCTTCAGAAAATCAAGGAGGAGGGAACACTTCTCATTTTTTGAGGGTAGCATTAGCTTGATTCCAAAACCAAAGATGACAGAAAAACAACAGATTCATATCTTCTTTGACTATAGATGCAAAAAAAATCCTAAATGAAATAGCTTTTTTTTTTTTTTTTTTTTTTTGAGATGAAGTCTCTGTTGCACAGGCTGGAGTGCAGTGGTGCGATCTCGGCTGACTGCAACCTCTGCCTCCCAGGTTCAAGCAAATCTCTGCCTCAGCCTTCCGAGTAGCTGGGATTACAGGCACCCGCCACCACACTCAGCCAAGTTTTTTGTATTTTTAGTAGAGATGGGGTTTCATCATCTTGGCCAGGCTGGTCTTGGACACCTGACCTTGTGGTCCACCCACCTTGGCCTCCCAAAGTGCTGGAATTACAGGCGTGAGCTACCATGCCGGCCTTGAAATAGCAAATGGGGTCTAGCAAACTATAAAAATTCATAATGACCAAATGAATTCATACCAAGAGGTCAAAACAGAGATGTAAGTTTGCGATGTTGACAAATAGTTAGTACTAAGAGAAACTGCATTCAAAACCAGTTAATTTGAACAGCTTGTACTCATTTCCTTTAGTAAGTTAACTGGTGGCTGCAGGCAAGCAAGGATGGGAATTGAAGGCATAATGCTACCTTTCTGGGGAATGAGTGATCTCACTATCCAGATTGTCTCTACTTACCAATGTCTTTGATCTTTTCTAAAGATAGGGACCCCACATTATGGCCACCATGTGGTGGTCTGTGATCAGTTTTGCACACTCTAGAAAGATTCAGGGAGTCAATGGCAGACCAGGCTTACATGCTAACTGGGGAGTTGGGACACTGAGTATGCTGGTGCATTACCTATATGCTAATTGGTTACACTGTAAGTTATATAAACCATTAATATTGATTGTATAAGTTGTTCACATAAAATGTTCGACTTTGGGGTATAACATGTTGATCTTGTTTGAGCAAGTTAGCCATATATTTATCTGTAACATCTTAATTATTAACAATCTTAATTTTTTAAGAGAAACATGTTTTCTAGGAAGGAAACATTTTTGTTTACCATGTATAAACATAGCAAACATATGTTATTCATTCCTATTAAAATGTAGGATAAGTTACCCTCTATCGAAAATTTATTTCAGGCTGGGCTTGATGGATCATGCCAGTAATCCCAGCAATTTGGGAGGCCAAGGCGGGCAGATTACTTGAGGACAGGAGTTTGAGCCCAGCCAAGCCAACATAGTGAACCCAGTGTCTACTAAAAATACAAAAAATTATATGGGTGTGGTGGTACACACCTGTAATCCCAGCTACTCAGGAGACTGAGGCACGAAAATTGCTTGAGCCTGGGAAGTGGAGGTTGCAGTAAGCAGAGATCGCACCACTGCACTGCAGCCTGGGTGACAGAGCAAAACTCTGTCTAGAAAAAAAAGAAAATTTATTTCATATATCACAAAGTATCTAATATGATTTAGTTTACTTAAATTTAATCTGTTGTTGCTATTTTTGTATATTAGTATAATTTAATATAGTATATGAACATAACAACGATTTTTGTAATCCTAATTTGAGTATCATAATATTTTTACAAGAAGTACAATGAGTTCTACGACATTTTTTTCCTCTGTTATATTTCACGATTCACTAATCATCAATATTATACCCAAACCAAATTGCATGTTATAGGGGAATTTTCTAACTGGAGCAAAATTTAGAGAATGTTTAAGATCATCTTTGATTCCATGCCATACTTCTGCAAGTCCTATCAACCTGAATCCATCCTTTATCTACATAGTTTTGTCTCCCCTCCCATTCCCAGTCAAAATCTTTTTTTTTTTTGAGACGGAGTTTCACTCTTGTTACCCAGGCTGGAGTGCAATGGCGCGACCTCGGCTCACTGCAACCTCTGCCTCCTGGGTTCAGGCAATTCTCCTGCCTCAGCCTCCTGAGTAGCTGGGATTACAGGCACGCGCCACCATGCCCAGCTAATTTTTTGTATTTTTAGTAGAGACGGGGTTTCACCATGTTGACCAGGATGGTCTCGATCGCTTGACCTCGTGATCCACCCACCTCGGCCTCCCACAGTGCTGGGATTACAGGCTTGAGCCACCGCGCCCAGCCCAAAATCATTTTTATATTCAGTATTTTAGTCTGGAGGGGCTATATTTAGAGTTACAAATTAGCATCCTAATCTCAGTGGTTTAACACACCAGAGGTGTACTGTGGCTTACATACAGTCCATTGATCTGGGCTATTCTTCCCCTCCATCTTGTAGCTATACTATCTGCACTAGTGGCTTTGAAGATCCTCAGGTGAACTGGAAATGACAATGTCACTTTTGCTTACAGTCCATTTGTTGAGAACCAGTCAGATGGCTCCAATGTAAATTGCATACGGCTGGGAAGTATAGGGCAGCACGTGAAATATTTGGAGATCACAATTATCTGTATCACACCCAGATTATTATAGTTAACATCTTAGTTGTTTTCCTTACTTTCTTTCATTTCCTACTACAGTGTTTTCTTCACCTAGTAGCCAAAGTTCTTGAAAAAAAAATTTGTTACTAGCTTGCCAATAGTTTCCACTTTGTTTTAAAATCCAAACATTTTATTCTCATCTATACAAAATAATACATGGTAGGGCGTTTGCCTTCTCTAATTTCATGATAGGCATTTAGTGTTGCTAACTGTTATCTATGAATAGTGTATTTTGAATAGGCATTTTATTTTGTTCATAGTTATGAAAATGTGATTTTTAAGTGTCAAATTTATGAAACCACAGTAATGACTATAAACAATAAATAGTAATACCAAGAGAAATACTAAATCATATGGTGTCTTTAATCACATTTTATGCAGTTAGAATCCTTAAAAACAACAGCCTTTCAGAAATATTGATATAATTTAAATTCTGTTATAATGAATAAATTCTGTATAGCAAAGTCATAATAATTTTCTTCTGTTTATCTGACAGCAAATGATTTCTTAGAATAAATATTTTCTCTGATTAAAGTTTATTTGAAAGATATTCCATCATGGTCCAGTGCATTTAAAAAAATTAATAAACTATTTTTTAGAGCAGCTTTAGGTTCACAGCAAAACTGAGTGGAAAGTACAAAGAGTTCCCACATATCCCCTGTTCCCACATGCCACAAATGCACAACCTTTCCCACTATCAATATCCTACACCAGAGTAATATATTTATCACAATTGATGAACCTACATTAACACGTCATTGTCACCCAGAGTTCATCATTTACATTAGGGTTTGCTCTTGATGTTCTATAGTCTGTGGGTTTTGACAATAAATGAATTTTTAGATAACTTTTTAATAAAGTTTATATGTGTTGCCATTAAGTCATTGTTGCCTTGCAGTTATATCTTCAGCTTCTGTCTTTTTTAAAGTTTTTTGGCAATCTGTATCTCCTAATTAAATATCACACACACCTACCACCCAGAATCACCAATAATTTTTCTCTAGTTGTAGTGCTCTTGCCAAATGATAGAGGCAGTAGGAGGAGCTAGGAATCATATTTTTAAACATGCATGTAACATAGGCTTTATATAAATTCTTTGTGATCTCTAGGTTGTGAATCTTAGGAATCAGGTTTTTAACAAGCTATTCCTCTTAACAAATATTTCAGGGTCTATATATTTGGTATGCTTATCTGAAATGTAGCAAAGCATTTATATTTTTGATAATTTTTGGCAGTTTAAAAAATGATTTAAATAATTAGCTAATAATGATGCCTATTTTTGCAAGTAAAAATTACTTATAGTAAAAATGAATATGCTACAGTTTATTACATGGTTTTAAATTTAGCATCATTCAAATGGACTGTCTGGTACTTGACATCTACTTACATATAAAAGTTTTATGGAACAGTTTTTACATGATGTTTGTGTTGTCATTCATGTTTCCTTTTCTTTCCTGGTTTATCCCTACTTAAGCCCTTCTGCATTGATAAAGAATTAAATAGCAGAGAGATTATCCTACTACAGGGTATGTAATATTTAATGAAAACAGGTATTTGTGGGGTGGAAAGGTAAGAAAATTATATCTTTTTCTTTGATAAGAAGTCAATCTGCCATTCCCTCTTCCTTTAATTACATGTTGTGGAAAGGAAATTTGCTTTTATGATGGGAGTTAAGGAAGTTATTAAGCAGTATCTGTGAAACTTGATTGCCTTTGTGCTTTGACGAACAGTGTTTGTTTTATTCACAGTAACTGTAGTACTGAATGGAAGTGGCTTGTAGACAGAGCAAGAGTTGGCAGCCGATGGACTTGGCTTCAAGCCCAGATTTCAGAGCTAGAATACAAAATCCAAAAACTAACAGACGTTCACAGGCAGATTCGTGCTTCCAAGGTATTGTTTGTGTTCTTCTACCTTTGTTAAAAATTGTTAATATTTTCATTCCTTCTCATTTCATCACAAAAATAATTGTTACAAGGTTTTATAAAAATGTAGCCAGTTTATGTTAAGATTTTTGATATATTATTATAAATTGAAGCTATCTTTGTAATGCCTTTTTGTATTTAAGATCATTTTATCATACTTTTTGAGCAATTCATAACTTTCTTATTGGATTCCAGTTAATGTAAGTGATAAACATTTTTTCAAATTCTAAGTTGTAAAATACATATAACAAAAACATTACCATCTTAACCATTTTTGAGTATATAGTTGTGCTGTTAAATACATTCATAATGTTATGCATCTGTCACTGTCTATCTCCATAATTCTTTTTACCTTTTAAAACTGAAGCTCTATACTTATTAAATAATAGCTGCGCACTTTCCTCTCTCCTCAACCCCTGACAACTATGTCTGTATCTTATGATTTTGACTATTTTATGTACCTCATATGAACAGAATCATAACAGTTTTTATCTTTTTGTAACTAGCTTATTTCAGTAGCATAGTGTTCTCAAGTTTCATACGTATTGTAGTATATATTAGAATTTCTTTCCTTTTTAAAAGTAATAATTTATTGTACCACATTTTGCTTATTCATTCATCCATTGATGGACACTTGGATTGCTTCCAATTTTTGCTATCGTGAGTATGCTATAAACATGGATATAAAAATACTTCTTTGAGACTCTGTTTTCAATTATTTGGGGTAAATACCCACAAGTGGAATTGCTGGATCATATGGTAATCTACTTTTAATTTTTTTGTGGAAATACCATACTGTTTTTCACAGTGGCTGTACCAGCTAACATTCCCACCAACTGTACACAAAGGTTCACATTTCTCCAGATTCTCGCTAACATTTATTTTCTGTTTATTTTATAGTAACCACCCTAATGGGTGTGAGATGGTATCTCATTTTAGTTTTGATTTGCATTTGCCCATGATTAGTGATGTTGAGCATTATTTCATGTGTTACTGGTTTTTGGATATCTTCTTTGGAGAAGCATTTATTCAGGTCCTTTGCCCATTTTTGAATTGGGTTGCTTGTTTTTTTCTTGTTGCGTTTTAGTTCTCTATTAATTTCTTTTTTTTTTTTTTGAGACAGAGTCTTGTTTTGGCACCAGGCGCCAGGCGCCAGGCTGGAGTGCAGTGGCGCAATCTTGGCTCACTGCAATCTCCACCTCCTGGGTTCAAGCAATTCTTCTGTCTCAGCCTCCCGAGTAGCTGGGACTATAGGAGCACACCACCATGGCCAGCTAATTTTTATATTTTTTAGTAGAGACGGGGCTTCACCATGTTGGCCAGGATGGTCTCCATCTCTTGACCTCGTGATCCGCCCGCCTCGGCCTCCCAAAGTGCTGGGATTACAGGAGTGAGCCACTGCACCCGATTGGTAGATATTAATTTCTTATCGGATATATGATTTATAAATTTTTTTCACTATTCTGTGTGCTATGTGTTGGTTTTTTGATTTGTTTTGTTTTGAGGCAGAGTCTTGTTCTGTCACCCAGGCAGGAGTACAGTAGTGTGATCACTGCTCACTGCAGCCTACACCTCCTGGGCTCAAGCAATTCTTCCACCTCAGACTCCCAAGTAGCTGAGACTACAGGCACATGCCACCATATCTGGCTAAATTTTTGATTTTTTGTAGAGATGGGATATCCTTCTGTTGCCCAGGCTGGTCTCAAACTCCTAGACTCAAATGGTCCCCCTACCTCGGCCTCTCAAAGTGCTCGTATTACAGATGTGACCTACTGTGCTCAGCCTTGTGCATTGCATTTTTACTCTGTTGATACTCTCTTTTGCTGCCCAAATTTTCAAAAATTTTTGAGGTCCCATTTGTCTACTTTTTCTTTTATTACCTGTGCACTTGGTGTCATATCTAAGAAATCATTACCAAATCTAATGTCATGAAGCACTTACCCTATAGTTCTTCTAAGGGTTTTGTAGTTTTAGGTTTTACATTGAGGCCTTTGATCCATTTTGTGTTAATTTTTGTGTATGGTGTTAGGTAAGGGTCCAATTTCATTTGTTCATTCAGATATTCAGTTTTCCCTGGTTGAAAATCACTGTTTTTCCATTGAATGGCCTTGGAACCTTTGTCAAAAAGCATTTGACCATATCTGTTAGGGTTTATTTCTGGGTTCTCTATTCTATCCCATTGGAATATAGCTCTGTCTATATGCCAGTACCACACTGGGTTTTTTTGTTTTGCTTTTTAATTTCTTTTCTTTTCTTTCTTTTTTTAATTTTTTATTTATTTTTTTATTGAGACACGGTCTTACTATATTCAAGACCAGGCTGGTCTTGAACTCCTGGATTCAAGCCATCTTCTCACCTCAGCCTCCCACAATGCTAGGATTATAGGCATGAGCCACAGTACCTGGCCAGTACTACACTGTTTTGATTTCTGTAGTTTTGTAGTAATTTTTGAAATCAGGAAATGTGAGTGTGAGTCTTCCAGATTTGTTATTTATTTATATACATTTTTGAGACAGTCTTAGTCTGTTGCCCAGGCTGGAGTACAGTGGCACAATATCAGCTCACTGCAACCTCCACCTTCCAGGCTCAAGTGATTCTCATGTCTCAGCCTCCTGACTAGCTGGGATAACAGGCATGTGCCACCATGCCCAGCTAATTTTTGTAGTTTTAGTAGAGATGGGATTTTGCCATGTTGGCCAGGCTAGTCTTGAACTCCTGGCCTCAAAGTGATCTGCCTGCCTTGGCTGAGATTACAGGTATGAGCCACTGAGCCCGACCCCAGATTTCTTTTCTTTTTTTTTTTTTTTTTGAGATTATGTTGGCTTTGAGGTTCCATGAGATTTTGTATGACCTTTAGGATAAGTTGCTTTCTGTCTCTAAAAAGAGTCATGGAGATTTAGATAGGGATGCATTGAAACTCTAAATTGCTTTGAGTAGTTTTGACATCTTAACAATATTAAGTCTTTCAGTCCATCAGGGGGATGTGTTTCCATTTATTTATATATTCTTTAATTTCTTTCAGCAATGTTTTGTAGTTTGTACAAATCTATCAACTCCTTGGTTATTTATCTGTTATATTCTTAAGTGTTTTACTCTTTTTGATTATATTATAAATGGAATTGTTTTTGTGACTTTCTTTGCAGGTTGCTCATTGTTAGTATATAGAAACAGACCTTACTTCTGTGTGATCTTGCTACTTTGCTGAATTAATTTATTAATTCGAACATGTTTTTAAAGGAATTTTAGTGTTTTCTACATTTAAGATTATATCATCTTAAAATAGAGATAATTTACAATTTGGATGTAATTTCTTTCTTTACAATTTGGAGGCAATTTTTTTCTTACTTAATTGTTTTGTCTAGAACTTCCAATACCATGTTGAATAGAAGTGGTTAAAGTGATCATTTTTGCCTTGTTCCTGATCTTAAAGGAGAAATGGTTCAGTCTTTAACCCTTGAGTATGATGCTCAGGGGGTTTTCATCTATGGTTTTTATTATGTTTAGGTAGTTTTCTTTGATTCCTATTTTGTTGACTGTTTTTATCATAGAAAGATGTACAGTTTTTTTTCAAATGCCTTTTCTTTATCAATTAAAATGATCATGGGGTTTTCTTTCTCCTTCATTCTCTTAATGTTGTATATTACATTGATCAGTTTTAATACGGAACCATCCTTGCATTCCAGGAATAATTCTCACTTGGAATTTATCTCACTTGGTCGTGGATTATAATCCTGTTAATGTGCTGCTGAATTTGGTTTGCTAATTTTTGGTTGAGGATTTCTGCATCAATATTTTCAAGGGATATTGATCTGTAGTTTATTTTCTTATAGTGTCTTTGCCTAGCTTTCACATCAGGACAATGCTGGCCTTATAGAAGGAATTAAGAAGTGTTTCTTCCTCTTTTATTTTTTGGAAAAGTTGGAGAAGGATTGGTATTTGGTCTTCTATAAAAATTTGGTACAATTCAGCATTTAAGTCATCAGATTCAGGACTTTTCTTTGTCAAGAGAGTCTTTTGATTACTAATATAATTTCCTTACTAGTTATAGGTCTATTCAACCCTTTTCTTTTTTTTTTGAGATGGAGTTTCACTCTTGTCACCCAGGCTGGAGTACAATGGCATGATTTTGGCTCACTGCAACATTTACCTCCTGGTTCAAGCAATTCTTCTGCCTCAGTCTCCTGAGTAGCTGGGATTATAGGCATCTTCCACCACACCCAGCTAATTTTTGTATTTTTAGTAGAGACAGGGTTTTACCATGTTGTCCAGGCTGGTCTCAAACTCCTGACCTCAGGTGATCCCAAAGTGCTGGAATTACAGGCATGATCCACCACACCTGGCCCAAATTTTCTATTTCATTGTGATTTGGTCTTAGTAAATTGTGTTGTGTTTCTAGGAATTTGTTCATGTAATCTAGGTTATTCAATTTGTTGTTTTCTTAGTCCATCTAATCTAGCTAAAGGTTTGTCAATGCTTTCAAAGAACGAACTTTTAGTTTCAATAATTTTCTAGTTTTTCTATCCTTATATTTGTTTTGTCTCTGCTCTAATCTTTATTATTTCCTTTGTTCTGCTAGCTTTTGGTTTAGATTGTTCTTCTTTTTCTAGTTTCTTAATTTGTAAAATTAAGTTGTTAATTTGAGATCTTTTTTGTGTTTTTAATGTTAAGTGTTTATAACTATAACCCCCTGCCTTAACAGTGCCTTCACTGCATCTCATGAATTTTCGTATGTTTTGTTTTCATTTTCATTCATTTCTAACTATTTTCTAATTTTTCTTGTGATTTCTACTTTGATCTATTGGTTGTTTTAAAGTGTGTTAATTTCCACAAATTTGTGAATTTTCCAGTTTTCTGTTAATGATTTCTCACTTCATTTCATTGTGGTTGGAAAAGACATTTTTTATATCTTTCTTTTTATATCTATTGAGATGTAATATTTGGCCTGACATATGGTCCATCTGGGAAAATGCTCCATGTATACCTGAGAAGAATTTGTATGTGGTTGTTGTTGGGTAGAATGTTCCTTATATATCTGTTAAATCTAGTTGGTTTATTGTGTAGTTTAAGTTTTTTGTTTCCTTACCTTTCATATAGTTGTGTCCCTTAACAAGAGCGAGTCATAGAAGTATCCAACTATTATTGTGGAATTATTGATTTTTCTCTTCAATTTTATCAGTTTTTGCTTCATATGTTTTAATTGTCTCTTATTAGACATGTAAATGTTATAGAGTCAATGACAGCATTAGAAACCAGTACTATGACACTCAGTTTTTTGAGAAAAGGAAAGCTTTATATTGCAAATTGACTGACAAAGAGACTGGAGTGTCAAGCTCCAATACTGTCTCCTTGTGCTGTTTTTTTAATTTAATTTTTTTTCTGGGTACATAGTAGATGTA
The DNA here is from genome assembly GCF_009761245.1 of Sapajus apella. Taxonomy (NCBI): domain Eukaryota; kingdom Metazoa; phylum Chordata; class Mammalia; order Primates; family Cebidae; genus Sapajus; species Sapajus apella. The sequence continues at coordinate 29,295,279 of NW_022436950.1, forward strand.
TGTATTTATGGGGTACATGAGATATTTTGTTACAGGAATACAATGCATAATAATCAGATCAGGGTAAATAGGATATTCATCACCTCAAGCATGTATTCTTTCTTTTTGTTATAAACTATCCAATTATACTCTTTTAATTATTTTTAAATGTACAATAAATTATTGTTGACTGTAGTCACTCTGCTGTGCCATCAAATACTAGATTTTATTTATTCTACCTAATTATATTTTTGTACCCGTTAACCATCCCCATTCTCTTCCATCCTTCCCAACCCCTGGTAATCATCATTCTACTGTCTCCATGAGTTCAATTGTTTTAATTTTTAAGCTCCCACAAATAAGTTAGAACATGCGAAATTTCTCTTTCTGTGCCTGGCTTATTTCACTTAACATAACGACCTTTAGTTCCATCCACATTGTTGCAAATGACAGGATCTCATTTTTTTTTAATGACTGAATAGTTCTCCATTGTTTATATGTACAACATTTTCTTTATCCATTTGTCTATTGATGGACACAGGTTGCTCTCAAATCTTGGTTATTGTAAATAGTGCCGCCAGAAACGTAAGCGTGCAGATATCTGTTCAATATTCTGATTTCCTTTCTATAGGTGTATGCCTAGTAGTAAGATTGTTGGATCATAGGGTAGTTCTGGTTTTAGTTTTTCAGGGAACCCCAAAGCTGTTCTGTGAGTGATTGTACTAATATACATTCCCACCGCAATTGTACAAGGGTTCCTTTTTCTCTCCATCTTGGCCAGCATTTGTTATTCCCTGACCTTTGGATAAAAGTCACTTTAACTGGGGTGAGATGATAGCCCATTTTAGTTTTGACTTGCATTTCTCTGATAATAAACGATGTTGAGCACCTTTTCATATACCTGTTTGCCATTTGTATGTCTTCTTTTAAGAAAGGTCTGTTCAGATGTTTTGCCTATTTTTCAATCAGATTGTTAGATTTTTTTTTTCTGTTGAGTTGTTTGAACTCCTTATATATTCTGGTTATTAATCCCTTGTCAGACAGATAGTTTGCAGGTATTTTTTTTCGCATTCTGTGGGTTGTGTCTTCACTTTGTAAATTATTTCTTTTGCTATGCAGAGGCTTTCTAACATGATGTGTTAAACTGTGTTAACTTGATTTTTCTGTTTTTTCTTTGATTGCCTGTGCTTGTGGGGTATGACTAAGGAAATCTTTGCCAGATCCATTGTCCTGGAGAGTTTTTTCAATGTTTTCTTTTAGTAGTTTCATAGTTTGAAGTCTTAGATTTAAGTCTTTAATCCATTTTTATTTGATTTTTATATATGCAAGAGATAGGGGTCTAGTTTTATTCTTCTGCATAGGGATAGACAGTCTTCACAGCACCATTTGCTGGAGACTCTTTTTTCCTCAAGTTCTTGGCAACTTTGTTGAAAATGGTTAACTGTCGGTGTATGGATTTGTTTCTGGGCTCTCTATTCTGTTCTCTATTCTATTCTCTATTCTATTCTATTGGTCTATGTGTCTATTTTTATGCCGGTACTATGCCGTTTTGACTAATGTAGCTCTGTAGTATAATTTGAAATCAGTTAATGACTTCCAGTTTTGTTCTTTATGCTCAGGACAGCTTTGGCTATTCTGGGTCTTTTGTGGTTCCATATAAATTTTAGGTTTTTTTTTTTTTTTTTTCCTATTTCTGTGAATAATATCAGAAGTACTTTATATGATAGAGATTGCATTGAATCTGTAGTTTCTTTGGGTTCTGTGGATATGTTAACAATATTGATTCTTCTAATTCACGAAAATGAAACATCTTTCCTTTTTGTGTGTCTCCTCTTCAATTTCTTTCATAAATGCTTTCCAGGTTTCATAGTTGAGATCTTTCAATTCTTTCGTTTAGTTAATTCCTAGGTATTTTATTTTATTTATAGCTATTGTAAATGGGTTTATTTTCTTGGTTTCTTCTCTAGATTGTATCCTGTTGGCATATAGAAATGCTACTGATTTTTGTATGTTGATTTTGTATCCTGCAACTTACTGAATTTATCAGTTTTAATAGTTTTTTTTTTTTAAATGGAGTCTATAGGTTTTTCCAAACAAGATCATATCATGTACAAACAAGGATAATTTGACTTCTTGCTTTCCAATGTGGGTGCCCTTTATTTCTTTTTCTTTTTTTTAAAAAAATTTGCCCCAAAAAGTTTTATTTCTTCTTCTTTTTAAACTTTTATTTTAAGTTCAGTCATATAAGTGCAGCTGTGTTACTTAGGCAAACTTGTATCATGGGGGTTTATTGTTCAGATTATTTCATTACCCAGGCATTAAGCCTAATATCCATTAGTAGTTCTTCCTGATCCTTTTCCTCCTCCCCACCTCCATCCTCCAAAAGACCCAAATGTGTGTTGTCCCCCTCTATGTGTTCATGTTTTCTCATCATTTAGCTCCCACTTACAAGTGAGAACATGTGGTATTTGATTTTCTGTTCCTGAGTTAGTTTGCTAAGGATAATGGCCTCCAGCTCCATTTATGTATCTGCAAATAACATTATCTCATCTTTTATGGCTGCATAGTCTTCCATGGTGTATTTGTACCACATTTTCTTTATGCAGTCTACCATTGATGGGCATTTGGGTTGATTCTATGTCTTTGCTATTGTGAATAATGCTGCAATACATATATATCTGTGTATGTGTGTGTGTGTGTGTGTGTGTGTCTTTGTAATGAAATTATTTATATTCCTTTGAGTATATATTCAGTGGTGAGATTGCTGGGCCAAATGGCATTTCTGTCTTTAGGTTTTTGAGGAATTGGCACACTGTCTTCCATGATAGCTGAACTAACTTATACTCTCACCAACAGTATAAAAGCATTCCTTTTTCTCTACAACCTTGCCAGAATCTGTTATTTTTTAACTTTTTAACAGTAGCCATCTGACTAGAGTTAGATGGTATATCACTGTGGTTTAGATTTGCATTTCTCTAATGATCAATGATGTTGACCTTTTTCCCATATGATTGTTGGCTGCATGTATGTCTTCTGTTGAAAAGTATCTTTTCATGTCCTTTGCCCACATATTTATAGGGTTGTTCATTTCTTGTAAATTTGTTTAAGTTCCTTTTAGATGCTGAATATTAGACCTTTGTCAGATGCATAGTTAGCAAAAATTTTCTCCCATTCTTTAGATTGTCTGTTTACTCTGTTGATAGTTTCTTTTTCTGTGCAGAAGCTCTCTAGTTTAGTTAGCTTCCATTTGTCAATTTTTGCTTTTGTTGCAATTTCTTTTGACATCTTTGTCATGAATCTTTGCCTGTGCCTATGTCCTGGATAGTATTGCTTAGGTTGTCTTCCAGCATTTTTATAATTTGGGTTTCACATTTAAGGCTTTAATCCATCTTGAATTAATTTTTGCATGTGATGTAAGGAAGGGGTCTAGTTTCAATCTTTTGCATATGGCTGGCCAGTTATCCCAGAACCACTTATTTATTTTATTTTTTTTTTTTTTGGAGATGGAGTCTTGCTCTGTCACCCAGGCTGGAGTGCAGTGGCACCATCTCAGCTCACTGCAACCTTCGCTTTCCAAGTTCATGCAATTCTCCTGCCTCAGCCTCATGAATAGCTGGGACTACAGGTGCACGCTGCCATGCCCAGCGAATGATGATCAAATACTTTTTTTTTTGTATTTTAGTAGAGATGTGTTGCCTAGGCTAGTCTTGAACTCCTGAGCTCAGGCAATCTGACTGCCACAGCCTCCCAAAGTACTAGGATTATAGGCGTGAGCCACTGCGTCCAGCCGGCACCACTTATTGAATAGGGAATTCTTTTTCCATTGCTTGTTTTTTTTTTTTTTGCATTAGTTGAAGCTCTGATAGTTGTAGGTGTGTGTTCTCATTTCTGGGTTCTCTTTTCTGTTCTATTGGTCTATGTGTCTGTTCTTGTTCGAGTACCATGCTGTTTTGGTTGCAATAGCCCTGTAGTATAGTTAGAAGTTGGGTAGCATGATGCCTTCTGCTTTGTTCTTTTTGCTTAGGATTGCCATTGCTATTGAGGGATGCCTTTTATTTCTTTCTCTTGTCTGATTGCTCTATCTACAACTTGCCAGTGTTATGGTAAATGACAGTGGTGAAAGTGGGTATCCTTGTTATGTTCTAGACTTCAGTTTTCTCTCCCATTCATTAAGATACTAGCTGTGGGTCTGTCATATATGGCTTTTGTTGTGTTGAGGTAAGTTCCTCCATTTCCAACTTTTTTAGGGTTTTTATCATGAAGGATGTTGAATTTTATTAAATGCTTTTTCAGCATCAGTTGAAATGACCCTATGGATTTTATCCTTCTTTCTGTTGATATGATCTATCAGATTGGTTAATTTGCATATGTTGAACCTCTTTGCATCCCTGGGATACATCCTACTTGATAATGATAAATGATATTTTTAATGTGTTGTTACCTGGTTTGCTAATTTTTATTAAGGACTTTTGCATCAATGTAATTAGTGATATTTGCCTGTAGTTTTCTCTTTTTTAAAAAATAGGGTTTTATTGAGTTTTTATATCAGAATAATACTGTCCTTGTAGAATGAGTTTGAAATTATTTCCTTCCTCTCTGTTTTTCAGACAAGTTTGAGTAGGATTGATATTACTTCTTCTCTAAGTGTTTGGTGAAATTCAGCAGTGAAATCATTGGGTCCTGGGCTTTTCTTTAATAGAGGACTTTTTTTTCTCTTGAGATAGGGCCTTGCTCTGTTGCCCAGTCTGGAGTGGAGTGGCGCAGTCTTGACTCACTGTAGCCTGAACTTCCTGGGCTCAAGCAATCCTCTCACCTCAGCCTCCTTAGTAACTGGGACCACAGGCACACACCACCACACCTGGCTAATTTTTGTATTTTTTGTAGAGATGGGGTTTTGCCATGTACCCAGGCTGGACTCAAACTCCTGAGCTCCAGCAATCTGCCTGCCCCGGCCTTCCATAGTGCTGGGATTACAGGTGTGAGCCACCATGGCTGACATAATGGAAGACTTACTACTGATTTAATCTTACTCATTTTTGGTTTGTTAAATTTTTCTATTTTTTCTTTTTCTTTTTCATCTTTTTTGAGATGGGGTTTTGCTCTTGTTGCTCAGACTGGAATGCAGTGGCGCAATCTCAGCTCACTGCAGCCTCTGCCTCCCGGGTTCAAGTGATTCTCCTGCTTTAGCCTCCCAAGTAGCTGAGATTACTTGGCATGCACCACCCAGCTAATTTTTTTCTTTTTTTGTATTTTTAGTAAAGACAGGGTTTCTCCATGTTGGTCAGGCTGGTCTTGAACTCTGAACCTCAGGTGATCCGCCCACCTTGGCCTCTCAAAGTATTGTGATTACAGGTGTGAGTCACTGCACCCAGCCAAAATTTTCTATTTTTACATAGTCCAGTCTGGCTAGGATGTAGGCATCAAGATATTTATTTATTGATTTTAGGATGTTCAACTCGTTGGTGTATACTTTTTCATAATTATCTGTTATAGTCTCTTGTATTTCTGTTGTTATTGGAGCTCCTTTGTATGTTGTTTCTTTTCTCTTGCTGCTTTTGGAATCCTTTCTTTATTCCTTACTTTTGGGGGCTTGAAAATTAAATGTCTTGAGCTAGTCTTCTTTGGATTAAATCTTCTTGGTGCCCTATAACCTTCTTGTACCTGAATATTAATATCTTACTCTAGATTTGGAAAGTTATCTATTATTATCCATTTGAATAAACTTTCTGCCCTAATCTCTTTCTCTTCCTCCTCTTTAAGGCCAATATCTTAGGTTTGCCCTTTTGAGGCTATTTTTCTGGATCTTGTAGGTGTGCTTTATTATTTTTTATTCTTTTTCCCTTTGTCTCCTCTTACGGTGTATTTTTAAATAGCCTGTCTTCAAGCTCACTAATATTATTTTTGTTTTGTTGTTCAATCCTGCTGTTAAGAGACTGTATCTAGTGCATTCTTTAGAATGTCAATTGCATTTTTCAGCTCCAGCATTTCTGCTTGATTCTTTTTAACTGTTTCAATTTCTTTGTTAAATTTATCTGATGGATTCTGAATTCCTTCTCTGTGTTATTTTAGATTTTATTGAACTTTCTCTAAACAGCTATTTTCAGTTCTCTGTCTGAAATGTCACATATCCCTTGTCTCTCTGGCATTGGTCACTGGTGCCCTATTTAGTCCATTTGGTAAGGGCGGGTGTTTCTGGATGTTTTTTATACTTGTAGATGTTTGTCTGTGTCTGGGCATTGAAAAGTTACATATTTGTTAGTCTTTGCAGTCTGAGCTAATTTGTACCAGTCCTTCTTGAGAATACTTTCCAGATATTCAAACAGATTTGTGTGTTGTGATCTAAGTCACTGGTCACTGCAGTCATATCTCCTTTAGGGAGCACCCCAATCCTAGTAACACTGCAGCTTTTGTAGGCTCATACAGGTACTACCTCAGTAGTCTTGGGTAAGATCCAAAAGCATTCTCTGGATTACCAGTCAGAGACTTTTGTTCCCTTACTTTCCCCCAACTAAACATAGTCTCACCCTCTGTGCTGAGCTGCTTGGAGCTAGGAGAGGCATGACACAAGCACCCCTGTGGCTACCACCACTGGAACGGCACAGGGTCAGACAGAAGGCAGCACAGCACTGGTCTCACCCAAGCCCTGCAGTCACCACTACCTGGCTATAGTTTATGTCTCCTCAAGGCCCAAAGGTTTTACCATCATCAGCAGGTGGCAAATCCATCCAGGCTTGTGTCCTTCCCAGAAGGGTGGTAAGTTTTCCCCAGCCTTGGGTGGGTCTAGAGATGCCATTGTGGGACTCCACCTGGTGCTGTATTCTGCTGCAGCTGAACTGGCACCCAAGTCACAAGACAAAGTCCTCCCTACCCTTCTTTACTCTTTCTTCAAGGAAAGGAGTTCCTCCCCGTGGCCTCCACTATGCTCCAGGGCCATGGCAATTGGGGAGTTAATGTGAAATGTGGTAGAAATTTAGGCTGTGGTTGTCAGTAAGTTCATTCTGTGTAAACTCCTGTTAGCCATCTTGATTTTAACTGATTTTTGCCAGTTTTTTCTTGTCCTTACAAGGTTAGAGAGTTTTGGCATCTCAGTGGGTTATGTCTTTAATTATCTGCTATCCTACAAACTCAAGAATTTTTGTTAGTTATTGACTTCTTACCCCTTGGGTCATGGTTTGAGTTTCAGTATCTCAACAAGTTGTTTCTTATCTGTTATCCTTTAAACATAGGAATTTAGACTGGTTTTCTTAACTCCTTGTGGTTTTACAAATGTTTATAATTGTTATATCTTGTTATAGTGAGTCTTTTATTAACATATCATATTCTTCGTATGTCTTGTAACCTTTTTTTTGATTTAAAGTCTCTTTTGTCTGATATTAATATAGCCACTTCTGCTCTCTTACTATTTGCATATAATTTTTTAAAAATCCTACCACTTTCAACTAATTTGTGCCATTGGACTTAAATTGAATCTCTTGTAGAGAGTATAGAGTTGGACTATGTGTTTTTATACATTCTAATTTCTGTGTTTTAGGGAATTTAATCCATTTACATTTAAAGTAAATACTGAGAAGGATAGACTTATTTCTGTCATTTTGCTATTTTCTACATATCTTATACCTTTCTTGTTTTTCATTTCCTGAAGTACTGTTTTCCGTTGTGTTTAGTTGACCTTTTTCGATGCTGAAATGTTAAAATTTCTTCCTCATTTCCTTTTGTATGTATTCTGTAAATATTTTCTTTGTGATTGCTCATGGGGATTTCATTTAACATCATAAAGTTATTACATCATAATTTGAATTTATTCCAGTTTAACTTTACTGACAGACAAAAACTCATTTTCTTTACAGCTTTATTCCCACTAATTTTGGTTGTTGATGTCACAAAATTATAGTCTTGTACTTAATGTGTCCCAAAGCCTAATTAATAATGATTTTATATATGTTAGTTTCTTAAATTATGTAGAAAACAAAATGTGGAGTTAGAAACCAAAGTTACCACAAGTCTAGCTTTGGAACTAATTTTGTTTTTTTAAAATGTGCTAATTATTTAAATCATGTAGAAAGCAAATACAAACTATTGTTACAGTAACACTAGCCATTCTAATTATGTATGAATTCAACTTCATTGAGATTTTCATTTCATCATACAGCTTTAAGTTACTATCTAGGTCTTTCATTTCACCTTGCAGGACATCCTTAGGTATTTTCCACAGAGGAGGTTAGGTGGTAAATGATTCCCTCAGCTTTTGTTTACCTGAGAGTGTCTTAATTTTTTTTAACTTTGAAGGACAATTTTCCCAAATATAATAGGATTTTTGGTTGGCCAGGGTTTTTCTCGTATTTTTTTATTTGTTTGTTTTTTGCTTTGAATATATTGACCTACTGTCTTTGGACCTCCAAAGTTTCTCATAATAAGCTACTGATAGGATTATGGAGGATCCTTATATGTGCTTCTCTCTTGCTGCTTTCAAGATTCTTTCTTTTTGTCATTCAGTAGTTTCATTATAATGTGTTTCTGTGTGGTATTCTTTGTTTTCATCTTATTTGGAGTTCATTCAGCTTTTGATATTTGTATTCATGCCCTTCATCATATTTGGGAAGTTTTTAGCCTTTAGTTCTTCAAATATTCTCTCTTCCTCTTTTTCTTCTTCTGGAACTCCTGCATTTATATATTGGACCACTTAATGGTGTTCCATGTGCCCCTTAGGATTTGTTCACTTTTCTTTATTATTATTATTTTTTTTATGCTTTGCAATTGATAATTTTTACTGTCCTCGCTTCAAGTTTATTGATCTTTTTTCTGCCTGTTCACATTTGCCCTTGAATACCTCTAGTGAATTTTTCATTTCAGTTATTGTACTTTTCAGTTCTAGAATGTCTGTTTGGTTCCTTTTCAGGTTTTCAATCTCCATATTGATATTTCCATTTTGTTTATAACATCTATTTCTTGACTTTTTTTACATCTTTTTTTTTTAGCTTTTTAAGCAATCTTTAAGAAAGTTGTTTTAAAGTCTTTGTCTAGCCGGGCGCGGTGGCTCACGCTTGTAATCCCAGCACTTTGGGAGGCCAAGGCGGGTGGATCACGAGGTCAAGAGATCGAGACCATCCTGGTCAACATGGTGAAACCCCGTCTCTACTAAAAATACAAAAAATTAGTTGGGCATGGTGGTGCGTGCCTGTAATCCCAGCTACTCGGGAGGCTGAGGCAGGAGAATTGCCTGAACCCAGGAGGCGGAGGTTGCGGTGAGCCGAGATCGTGCCATTGCACTCCAGCCTGGGTAACAAGAGCGAAACTCCGTCTCCAAAAAAAAAACAAACAAACAACCAAAAAAAAAAAAAATAAAGTCTTTGTCTAATAGGTCTTCCATTCTGTTTTCAGGGACAGTTTCTGTTTATTTTTTTTCCTTTGAATGCATTATATTTTCCTGTTTCATTGTGTGCTTTGTGTGTTTTTTTTGTTGTTGTTGTTGAAAACTGGACATTTGAATCTAATAATGTATTAATTCTGGAAATCAGATTCTCTTCCTTTCTGCAGGACTTTTAAAATTATTTTTGTTTATTAGTTTGTTTTTTCAATTGTTGTAGGTTGTTGTTGTGGCAAGAATAAACCTGAAGTGTATAGTTAAAAATCTCATTTTTTTTTCTGAGTTTGCACCTTTTCTTGGAAATGTACAGTTGCTTTCTAATTTTCCCCATTGATACAGTTGTTTCAAAAAAACCAGTTTTAGTTTCTGGCTCTCAAAAAGGGAAAAGAGAAAAATGAAGAGAGGACTTTTTTTTTTCTTTTTCTTTTTCTTTTTATTTTAAGTGCTGGCCCTTTAAATCCCCAGGAAAGCCTTCAGCCTGGGGAGGAGGGAATTGCAATAAAGGAGGGAGGTACTACAACAGTAGTGGTATGCCTCTTTGTCTGTACCTCTGTAATCAAAAGTTGCAATCAGTGATCAGAACACAGATCCCTAATATTTGTGGGATAAGATCCCTTTTCCTCTACCCTGGCTTATGCAGGCCGTATGTAGACTGCTTCAGAAATGCATACATGGCTACCTGCCATGGGACTAGGTGTGGAGATGGGTTGCTGCTATTGTGCTAAGAGCTAAAATTGATGAAAATTAACTGCACTCTTACTGTCCAAGCCTGTCCCTTGAAATTGCAAGTCTTGCCGGGCGCAGTGGTTCACGCCTGTAATCCCAGCACTTTGGGAGGCCGAGGCGGGTGGATCACGAGGTCAAGAGATCGAGACCATCCTGGCCAACATGGTGAAACCCCGTCTCTACTGAAAATACAAAAAAAGTGCCAGGCGTGGTGGCACGCGACTGTGGTCCCAGCTACTTGGGAGGCTGAGGCAGAAGAATCGCTTGAACCCAGGAGGCGGAGTTTGCAGGGAGCCGAGATTGCGCCACTGCACTCCAGCCTGACGACAGAGCAAGACTGTGTCTCAAAAAAAAAAAAAAAAAAAAGAAATTGCAAGTCTTCAGTAAACTCCAGATTTTTGACATAATTACATTAGACAGATTCTGCCAATGCAGGTAGTGTCTAGGTTGGGAGACAGATTCCTGTTGCTTCCTACTCCACCACAAAGAAGTGATAAATATTTGTGGTGATAGATATGTTAATTACCCTGATCTGATGGCTATATATGTATTGAAATATCATTATAATATACCATAAATATGTCCAATTATTATTTGTCAATTAAAAAATAAAATAGAAAGAAATAAGAGACATGCCTTGATAGGAGTTTTTGACATTTGGGTCTCTGGAGATTTAAACTTTGTGTCTTTGTACATCTCAGAATATCTTCATTTTACCCTCTTAAAAGGTATTTTAATTTGGTGCAAAGTTCTAGTTTGACAGTTATTTGCCTTTAGCACTTTAAAGATTCTGTTTTATTGTTTTGTTTGATACTGATGAGGAGTCTACTGTCAATGTGATTATTTTTCTTTTTTGAGCACTGTTTTTTCTATCTGGTACCTTTTAAGATGTTAGAGTTTATTTGATGCTCTACATTCTTAGTAACAGGTATCAAAGGATTATCTTTATTTATTTTTTTTGTATTCAGAGTACACATTTTTAACTGTACAGTTCACTGAATTTTGACAAATATTTACTCTTGTAACCATCACCATGACCATAATGTAGGACATATCTATTACCTTCAAAAATTTCACCCTGCCTCTTTATAGTCAGTCCCCTTCCTTCAGGCTCTTTTCTCTGGAAACTGCTAATCTGTTTTCTATTGCTATAGTTTTGCCTTTTCTAGAATTGTATATAAGTCCAATAAATAAAACATGTAATCTCTGTTTTGATCTTTCATTTAGCATAATGCTTTTGAGGTTCACCTGTTTTGCTGTATGTATAAGTAGTTTTTTTCTTTTTTATTGTTGAGCAGTATTCCATTGTAGATTTGTACTATAATTTGTTTATCTGTTTCTTAGTTTCTGGAAATTTAGGTTTTTTTTCATTTTTGGCTATTATGAATAATGCTGCTGTATGTATTATTATGAATAATGCTCATGTATAAGTCTTTGTGTAGACATATGTTTTTTTTTTTCAGAGTCCACATTTAAAAAAAAAAGTTTCTTTTATATTTTTGAGACAGGGTCTTGCTCTGTTGCCCAGGCTGGAGTACGGTGGCATGACTATGGCTCACTGCAGCCTTGACCTTCTGGGCTCAAGTGATTCTTCTGCCTCAGCCTCCTGGGTAGCTGGGATTGTGGGCACGTACCACAGTGCCTGGCTAATTTTTGTATTTTTGGTAGGGATGGGGTTTCACCATGTTGCCCAGGCTGGTCTCAAACTCCTGGGCTCAAGCTATCTACCTGCTTCAGCCTTGTAAAGTGCTGGGATTATAGGTATGAGCCACTGCACCCAGCCCAGAGTCCATGTTTAATCTGAAGTTTTACATCTTTCTTCAATTCTAGCATATTCTCTGCTACTATCATCCAAGTATTGCATGTTTCAATATTTTTCTTCTCCATTTTTGTGAAATTCTCAGTTGGTTGAGAGGTTCAAACAAATTTTTTATGTCTCTTAACCGCTCTTTGGTTTTTTAATCTCATTTGTCTCTCTGTACCGCAGGAATTCTTTACTGTCTTTTAATTTGCCAATTTGGTCTTTGATCATATTCTGCTTAGACTTTGTCCTATATATTGGCCTTTACTTTGTGATAATGCTTTTTATTGACAATTTCTAAGTAGGTCTTTTTCAAACCTGTTTAAAAACATAAACGAAAAGCAGTAGGTTTCTAGAAATTCAAGGCCTTACAAAGTTGGCAAAACTGCCTCTGCTACGGTTTATATGATAAGAGATAGGATTGAGAAAACCTTTGAATAATAAAGGACCAAAGTGATTAGGAGCGAAATACCAGACTAAGGATACAATCCTCAGCAAAACCTTTGAGCTGGATAAAATTACATTTAAGGCAGTGGAGGAAGATTAAGAAAGTGGATTTTCCATCAGCACTTAATAGCTTTATGAGACCTGCCCCAACAAGGAAGTAGAGAAAGAGGGACAGGAAGGAGTATGTAGGTAGGTATAGGGGTTAGAGGGCAAAAGAAATATCCTTTGAGAATGCATCAGAGAACTGTGGGTGTGATTGTCAGTACATGGAACTGCCTGAAAACAAATAGATGGGAAGCCTTCTGAGTTTGAGTGAGTTGTACCAAAGAAATTACAAGCTTGACCTATAAAAAGGCTTTTATTGCTAAGACTTAAACCAGTCCTTAGGATGTCAGCCTTCTATGAACAAGAAGCAGGCTATGTAACCCCAGCACTTTGGGAGCCCTAGGTGGCAGATCACAAGGTCAGGAGATTGAGACCATCCTGCCTAACATGGTGAAACCCCATCTTTACTAAAAATACAAAAAAATTAGCCAGGTGTGGTGGCACACGCCTGTAGTCCCAGCTACTCAGAAGGCTGAGGCAGAAGAATCACTCGAACCTGGGAGGTGGAGATTGCAGTGAACCAAGATTGCACCATTGCACCCCAGCCTGAACGACAGAAAAAAAAAAAAAAAGCATGCCAAAAGCTTTGCAATTCCTAAAGAAGTCATAAACATTTACTGATATTGCCAAGAAAGGTAAGATAAAAGAAAGAAGCTTTTACAGGCTGATTCAGGAGCCATAGAGAACAGTGGATAGAAATTACCCTTTGATAGGAAGCACAAATAAGGGCCTGGTTAAGCCCTGCCCCTAGGGTAAGGAGCTCTCACAATATTGGTCCAGCAGAATGTTAGCATTAATATAGACCTATAGCTGATATATATTCCTCATTCTTTATATTTTCAAGTGGGAATGTTCATTGTGGTCTATTTTTACAAGGAATCAACAATACAAATGAGTTCTTATGCATGTTTAATCTAAATATTGCTAAATATTTATTTGTAACTTTATTTTTGTGGGAAACAGTATTCTATATGATAATACTGTAGACATACTGGAGATAGTCTAATATTGAAGATTGACAGGGATAGGTCTGAAAAGAAAAAGCTGAGAATGGGAGGGATCAGAGTCCTTGCACCTTATAGTTTGCCTAGATTCATCTAGGGGTGTACACATCCACAAAGATTAATAAATTTTAGGATCTATCTATCATGAGTTCATATTCTGGTAAGGGAGATAAAACATATAATTGTTTCAATATATGTAATATATTCAGTAATACATGTTTTTTTATAAGATATTTGAAATGCCATAGAATACTTACGGGTAAGATGGTTGGAGAAAACGTTAAGAGAAGAAAGTGACATATCAGTATGACTTTGGGGGATGAATAGTAATTTTTTAATGAACCAATGGAACTAGAAAAAGCCATTTTTTACAGGTTTGAAGGTGTAAAACAACACGATCAGTTTCAGGAATGACAAAGTAGTATGGTATTTAAAGGAGCAGGAAGTAGGAGTTATACAAGGAGAGAAGAAACTAGGAAGTGATGAAATTTGTTTAACACCTTGTAGGAATTATTGGTGGTGTCTGTAGGAAGGAAGGAAGGAGGATAGACCTAAAACCTTTGGCTTACTAGTTCTGTGAGATTTGAGGGAACCACGTTCAATAAGTGTCTCCTGATAGAAGTTTCATATTGCTTTAGTTACTTTTTCTCATTGTTCACTGTCATCCGTTTTTATTTATTTATTTATTTATTTGAGACAAAGGCTCTGTTGCCAGGTTAGAGTGCGGTGGCACAATCTCGGCTCACTGCAACCTCTGACTTCCTGGTTCCAGTGATTCTCCTGCCTCAGCCTCCCTAGTAGTTAGGATTACAGACATGCGCCACCACACCCAGCTAATTTTTATATTTTTAGTAGACACGGGGGTTTCACCATGTTGGCCAGGATGGTGTCGATCTCCTGACCTTGTGATCAGCCCACCTCAGCCTTCCAAAGTGCTGGGATTACAGGTGTGAGCCACTGCGCCCAGCCTTTTAAAATTTTTTTATTTTCATTTTTTGAGACAGAGCCTTGCTTTGTCACCCAGGCTGGAGTGGAGTGGCACAATCTTGGCTCGCTGCAACCTCTGCTGCCCGAGTTCAAACGATTCTCCTACCTCAGCCTCCCGTGTAGCTGGAATTACAGGCGCATGCCACCATGCATGGCAAATTTTTATATTTTTAGTAGAGACAGGGTTTTAGCATCTTGGCCAGGCTGGTCTTGAACTCCTAACCTAGTGGTCCACCATCTTGGACTCCCAAAATGCTGGGATTACAGGTGTCAGCCACTGTGCCCAGCATTCACTATTATCTTTATAAGAGCCTTCAGTTTTAGTAATTTCCCAGTCCTTTCAAGATCACCACATAATTTCTCCTCTTTGATTATTTTCTTTAAAGGATATAATTTCACACATTTTAAAAATAGCTAATAGGGTTCTAAGAATGAGTCAAAAATAAAACAATTTTGATATTTCCAAGAAAGTGGGTTTGCAGTTCAATTGATGAATAAGATTTATATTTCAATCTAGAGAGTCTGATTCATAAACCTTTAATTTGAGAAAGCATATTTTAATATTCTATATTTTCTAAACAGTACGGTATACTTCTTGTCTAAATTCTTTTAAAACTTTGACTCTAAACATCTAAACTTCTCTGTAATGATTTATATGGCCTTACTTTTTTCTTAATTCAGGATAAACATGTATCTGGCCCTTTGTTTTTTAAGAATAGCATTATGTTTATTTAATGGAAAATGCCACAAAATTATGCTATTAGAATACTTTTTTTGGTTATTTTAGTTGTTTCTCATTACATTAATTAGGAATTAATCAAAGTGTTTAGTTGTTTATATGCAGCTTAGTTGAGATATTATTATATAGGAAAAACATCGCTTTCCTTGTTCTTATAGCTTCTTGAGTTATTATAAGAAAAAAATTGAGAAGGATGGCCAGTACTGTATTGAAACGTAACTTTCTGTTTAATGTGTTTTGAATGGAAAAAAAAAATGTTCTCAGTTAAGTTAGAGATAAAGAGAAGGGAAAGAGATCGAGAAATGCTATTTTGTAAATATCCTGTTTAAATTAGTGCTAGTTTGTGCCTTAAGTCAGAAAATATATAATTTGCCGCTTTACCATTCTTATATGATCTAAATTTTGCTTAAATTTTTAGAGAGGAGAAGGCAGTTATTAGCAACACCCTCTGGTGGTTCTTGGGACAACTTTGTCCATATATTACAGATTCCTATATTTCCTCTTCTCCCCACTTCAGCTTTCTAATAAGACAACAGACTCTTGTCATACTTGGAAAAAAATTGAAATATTTTTCTTGGGAGAACAGTGGCTATATCAAAGGGTTTCTCTTCTGTTTCTTTTGTTATCCTGCAGTAGGGGCTTCCACATTTTAAATTGTACCTTTTATGTGTTTTAAATTTTTTATTTAAATTTTTGCTTAAAATTAGCTTTGGTGAATTTATGTGAATAATAGAGATGTTGCTGAGGCAGTTCTTTCTTCACACAATGTTTTCTCTGAAGACCCTGCATTGTCAGGAGCAGTTGTCTTCTCAGAAACAGCTGATTTGCTTTCATCTTATGCTAGAGTTTTCACTTGTTTCAGTTATTGTAACTCATTTTTCTAAAAAATATTTATATCTTTGTTATCTATGTTGTTTGACCTATCAAACTATCCTTTTACTAATTTTTTTAAGAAGAGAAACTAACTCTGTGCTGTGTCCTCAGAGGATTAAATCTGCAACCCTTTCCTCTCCATTCTTAGCACTGATGGATCAGAATGGGCCACTCTCCTTATACTCCAAGAGTTTTGTTCAGGATAATAGTTTATGGGGGGAAAAGTGATTATGAAGTTAACTATGAAGGTCTCCTTGGTTGAATTTGATTTTTTTTTTTTTTTTTTTTTTTTTTTTTTTTTTTTTTTTTTTAGACAGAGTCTCTGTCACCCAGGCTGGAGTGCCGTTGTGTGATCTTAGCTCGCTGCAACCTCCTCCTCCTGGGTTCAAGCATTTCTTGTGCCTCAGCCTCACAAGTAGCTGGGACAAAAGGCGTGTGCCACGATGCCTGGCTAATTTTTTGTACTTTTAGTAGAGACAGAATTTTGATCTCTTGGCCAGGCTGGTCTTGAACCCCTGGCCTCAAGTGATCCACCCACCTCCACCTCCCAAAGTGCTAGGATTACAGGTGTGAGCCACCATGCTCTGCCTCACTGGTAAAATTTTTAAAATATCATTCTTTATTAAACTAACTATAGCAGGCTTTCTACTTACAGAAAGGTAGTATTCTAAAGGTTTGGAAATAGAACTTTGAAATTCAGAATAGAGTTTTCTCATAGATGCAGATTTATAAATAGGGATTATAAAATCAGGCCTATCTATACAGACTGGTCCATAATATAAACCGTAATCAAACCAAAGACAATTGCAGTTAAATTGATAAGGTGGAAACTTATGTTCCTTTTACATGCAGGTACTTGTGAGAAACCTGGAGAGAGACTTGTAGAAATTTTGAATGGATACTCTCAGGAGCTTTTCAGATTGATATTGTATCTATTATATCTAATTTAATTTTTAAAATACCAAATGAAAAAATAACTTTTGAATGTGTTTCTTCAGATTTCATGAAAGCCCCATTTATTCATTCTAAGAAAACAGTAATTGGGTTCAAGTAGATCTCCTTCTCCTTGGAAAAGTCAGTATATTAGCACTATTCTAATTGTAGATTTTGTAAAAAAGAAATGTATTTAAACTGGGCATGGTGGCTCACGCCTGTAATCCCAACACTTAGGAGGCCAAGGCAGGTGGATTACAAGGTTAAGAGATCAAGACCATCCTGGCCAACATGGTGAAACTTTGTCTCTACTAAAAATACAAAAATTAGCCAAGACGTGGTGGCAGGTGCCTGTAGTCCCAGCTACTTAGGAGGCTGAGGCAGGAGAATTACTTGAAGCCAGGAGGCGCAGGTTGCAGTGAGCCGAGATTGTGCCACTGCACTCCAGCCTGGTGACAGAACAAGACTGTCTCAAAAAAAAAGTGCATTTACTACTTTTACCAGAAGTATGTTACTATGAAATAATAAAATATATGTTTAATACCATAACTGAATATTTGCATTCTAAAGTTATATATTCTCTAAATTATATAGTGTAAACTAAAACTTATATAACACATTATTATCTATAGGCAATTTCCATCTTATAAACATGATTTGGTGGCCCACGACAATTATTTAGTTCATTCCATTTTTTTAAATAATGCACACTAATATTAATATGTTAGTTTATTATCTATTACAAGAATATAGTATTTTAGCCACATTAGGAGTGTAATACTTTTCCAACTAGCCTATAGGAATTTATTAGCATTTTTCAGATATATATATTTTCAAATATATATTATGTATATTATATATGTAAAACCTGTGTGTATATATAATATATGTAATATCAGCATATATATAAAACATATATAATATCTATGTATGTATAATATATATACAATATATATTATTGTATTATTTTCAGGGGGAAGGGTGGTAGAAGGGAGAGGAAGGAAAGAAGTTTTACAATGAGAACTGACTATGAAACCATTAAGATCATGCCTTTGCACTCCTTTTTTCTCTTTCTCTGTTGTCTCCATTGCCTCTGAGGAGCCTAAGGTTGAGAACAGTTGGAGTGAGGAAGCTGGGGAATGGAGGAGAAAGCCGAGCAAACCAATTGAGGAATAAGTATGTTTGTGAGTAGGAGGCAGGGAGTACAGAGACAACTTGATCCCTACTCATTCCCCTAGTTCCTTACAATTCAGAATATACTCCATCAACGGTGAAAGCTTATGTCTTTATTATTAACACAACTACCCTGAAAACAGTGAGAACTCTGATTGGCCCAGAGCGTACTTTTTCTCAGTGGTACAGTCCTATCCCTGGTTGCTGGCTGACAGCAACGGGGCAGGGCTCCTTAGGGTGCTCTGAAAGGAGTTAGGATAGAGTTAGATTGTTGTTTGGATGTTTGTAAATTTGGTGTTTTAATTTATAAAATTGGGAGTACTCAAATGTAAAACACAAATAGATATGCTAGTGACCAAAATATCAAAAGATTCTATCAGGAAATATTCTGGATTTCAATCTGAAATGTCCATATTCTGTGTATAATATGCCTTTAATTTTATTTTAATATGTCATGGTTTTAATGCCAATAATTAAAACTAATTTTAAAAAAACTGCATGTATTTAAGTTAAAAAATATTTTACAAGTCCAACCTATCAGCCATACATGTTGTTTTAGCTGCATGTGTTTTAAACGAGCTAATTCTTCACAGAGTTAAACTATTCTTTCAAGTTTATGTTTTCTGAATTCCAAGGGATAAGAGGAAGCATAGATTCAAGTGCATTGTAGCATTAAAGGTGATTTAGTAATCAGTTAGTTTTCATTTCAACTTTCTCATTGTTCTTTGTCTAGGGGATAGTGGTCCTAGAAGAATGTCAACTTCCAAAAGACATTTTGAAAAAACAAGTACAATTTGCAGACCAAGCAGCTTCACTAAACATTCTAGGGAATCCTCAGGTTCCCCATGAGTATCAAGATCCTGTACCAGAACACGATTTTGAAATGTCACCAAGCAGCCCTACTTTACTTCTTCGAAACATCGAAAAACAGGTAAAGTCAAAGTAAGGATATCAGTGGTATGAAATAACTTTTCATTGATTTTATAAACTATTCAAATAAACATCATTATATGTGTATCTTCCTGGCATATGGGTTATTAAACTAGACCATTTGGCATTAAATACAATTAAAATATTTGACATCTGACCAGTCTCCATTACACTACCAATATAATTAAAATTACTTAATATGTAAAGTATTGGTATTGGTATTGCTGTAGTATGATAATTTATTTTTACAGGGTTTGGAAAATCCTTTTTCTAACAAAATTGTTTATCATTGGACTTTTTTCAAGGAGAGAAAAAAGTCTCCTTTTTTAGTGGTTTCCTTTTAGTGAAACCAAAATTAGTGGTTTCACTAATTTATTGATCAAGATTTTTAGTGAAAGATAATATTGGAATATGGATTTCTTCATAAAAAATGATTATGTAAATGGAAAGTCATAAAAGCTCCTAATAATTACTTTGATTCCAAAGCCTTCTCTGGTATCTAAATTCTATTGTGGATAACTACACAAGTTTAATTATTCTGGCCAATCTATCCTGTATCTGACCTTGGAAATCAAACAATTTATTTTGATTTAGACTTTGGTGGCTCTTAAACAAACTCAGTTTCTAGGATTTTGTTACTTTAAAGCAGAGCCATTCTTGACCATAGGTGCATCATTACATTGTTCCTCTGGGAAATGATACAGATTCATGCCTGCCTGCATCTAATTTCCCTGGGTTTTTCTGACATACCATAATAATTAAATACAGGTTACCGTCTTATTCCTGGTAAACCAAAATATGGTATAATTTCTTCCACCCTGTATTTGGTAAATTTATAATTGCCCTGAGTTTTTCTTAATTGGAATGTGTAATCAAAGCACTTATGAATATTTTGTAATTTAGAAAGCTGTTTGGTAATTATCTGATGTCAAATTCTAATGCACTTGACAATATACGCAGTGATTTAAATTAGTTTTTGTTATATTTCTATATTCCCACTTTCCTCTTTCTTTTCCCTCCCCTCATCCAATACGATCAACCCTCATTCAGTTTGATCCTAGTTGTTTCACATTCTAGAGTAATTTATTTGCTTACTCAGTCAAATCTACTTTCACCATCTTTAGGTCATTACTTATTTATTGGAATTTATAATCTGATTAAATTAATTCTAAGATATTTTCATTTGTAAAAGAGATTTCTTATACTTTTTTGTTTTTCCTTGATATCCCTAGTTTTTTAGGTTGGACCTGAGATGACATCAGAACTACCTAATTTGTGGATCCTAGTGCAAAATGAAATTGTGGAGCCCTTTGTTAAAAACAATTATGAATTTAAAGACAGTGATAGCAGAGCACTAAGCAAGCATAGCCCCCATTTGCAGTCAGCCTGGTGCACAGGTTGCATGCCCATGAAGCTGGCCCTGCGTAGCATTTTAGGTCTCATTGCAGATGGAAATTGCCCATGAAGCTGGCCCTGAGTAGCATTTTAGGTCTCATTGCAGATGGCTTTGATAGTATAGGGAACCAGGAGTTGTGATAGTAGTAATGGCTCCACGTAAAGAGAACAGAAGAAAAAGATGCAGAAAGGGGCAGCAGCAATTACTTGTAGAGGTTGTTAATAAATTGCCTATGAACAAGTCATTTGTTCTTCTTGAAACGTAGTAATAATGCTTTTTATAGGCTAAGTTTTAAAACCTTAAGTTGTTTTTAAATACTTGTTGGCTGGGCATGGTAGCTCATTCCTATAATCCAAGCACTGTGGGAGGCAGAGGTGGGCATATCACTTGAGCCCAGGAGTTTGAGACAAGTCTGGGTCAGCACAGGGAGACCTCATCTCTACAAAAAATACAAAAATTAACTGACCTTAGTGGCACACACCTGTAGTCCCAGCTACTCAAGAGGCTGAGGTGGAAAGATCACTTGAGCCCAGGAGGCAAAGGTTGCAGTAGGCCGGATGGTACCACTGCACTCCAGCCTGGACAAGAGAACAAGACACTGTCTGAAACAAAACTTGTTGTGGAAGACAGTCTAGGAGTGAGTTAAGTGGTAGGGATGGCAAGCCTGTTCTTATGCATGGTTTTCTTAGGATAATCTACTGATATATAACTGTTCGCTCATAATCTTTTGACTTGACTAAAGTAATTTTATTAGTGTTAGAAGTTAAAATATAAAGAAAGGCATTATTGAGTTGTAGACTCACTTAAAAAATAACTTATTGATTCATAGTATTAATACATGCTTGCATTGTTAGATAATATATAGTTCATAAATTGAAAAGTATTAATACCTTATTTTTAGTACTTTAGGTCAGCTGTCCCCAACGTTTTTGGCATCAGGACTGGTTTCATGGAAGACAGTTTTTCCATAGGGTAAGGGTGGGGGGATGGTTTCAAGATGACTGTTCCACCTCAGATCATCAGGCATTAGAGTCTTATAAGGAGCACGCAACCTAGATCCCTTGCACGTGCAATTCACAGTATGATTCATGCTCCTATGAGAATCTAGTGCCGTGGATGATCTGACAGGAGGCAGAGCTCAGGTGGTAATTCTTGCTGGCCCTGTGCTCACCTCCTGCTGTGCCGCCTGGTTTCTACCAGCTAAGGATAGGTACCTATTAGTAGCCCCAGGGGTTGGAGACTTTTGTTTAAATGATTTAAAATGAATTTGCTACTGGTGTATTTATATTATAAATCTTGTTATGAATAGCTAGTGTTTTAACTTATAATTAATTAGTTTTTATTTTCAGAGTTTAAATTATGCTTCTCTTAATTTTACTTTTCTTATTCACATTTTCTCCATGACTTTCCTATTCTCTATATTCCCCATATGACTCACATATGCAAGATTTTATTGGGCCAGAGTAGGCTGATTCTTAGGGTAAATATAGAGAGTGCAATTTCCCCCTTCTTGGCCTATTATTCACATATACCCAATGAGTGACTTCTAGTTGCTTAAATATTTTAGATGATGTTTTTTGGAGGTGGAACAATGACAAGAGTGTTTTAGTGTTTCCAACCAGAAAGTATGAGATACTTCAGAATTTATTTGCGTAACTAATGATTACTTGCTAAGTGATAAAGAATCCATTTCTATTGCTGATTTTAAAAATGAGCTTTGGCTGGATGCGATGGCTCACGTCTGTAATCCCAGCACTCTGGGAGGCCAAGGTGGGTGGATCATCTGAGGTCAGGAGTTTGAGACCAGCCTGGCCAACATGGAGAAACCCCATCTCTACTGAAAATACAAAAATTAGCTGGGTGTGGTGGCGTGCATCTGTAATCCCAGCTACTTGGGAGGCTGAGGCAGGAGAATCGCTGGAACCTGGTAGGCGGAGGCTGCAGTGAGCCAAGATCGCACCACTGCACTACAGCCTGGGCAACAGAGCAAGACTCCATCTCAAAAAAATAAATAAATAAAAATAAGAATGAGCTCTGATCTAAAAACTGAGTAATAATTTTTTAAATAACATCCTTAGGTGCATAGCCTTTCAAGAAAATAAATGGTAAAAACATTTCAAGGTCTTTCTCATGAAAGACTTTTTGAAGGGATAAAATATTAGGCTTAATTTTATTCTATTATTTAGTTTTATTATTTCTAATAGTATGTTATTAGTTTCATACAAATGAAGAGTTCTAAAATAATTATTTTATATACCTCTTTATTTCACAATAGAGCATCTTGCAATATTGAAAATGTTGAACTAGGTCTGTATTTTTTTTAAAAGTTAGTCACACTATATTAAGTGGGAAAACCAGATTTTAGGAAATTGATGTAGCATGATTTAAATAAAAGTATATGTGTGCATGTTGAATATATACCATGCTGACATATACTCAGAAAACTTAGTATGGAGGGAGAAATATATACCTAGTGTTAGCTCTGCTTTTCTCTTTGATGTATGATTACAGATGACACTCTTTTCATTTTTTAAAATGTCTATATTTTCCAATTCTTCTACGATGAACATGGATTACAGATGTAATGAAAATAGTTGTCATTCTGTTGTAGAAATGTACTCTTTTTTGTGTGGCTTTTGCTTATTATAATTGTGATTGTTTTGCGAATAATATTTATTACACATATTTCAGTTTGGGATAAGGGTCAGTGAAATCTTAGGTGCTTAAAAAAAACCCTGATATTTTTGAATTAGAAAAAATATTGAGAAACAGTGTGCTGTTAGATTTAGGCCTGAATTTGAATCCTAGTTCCATTTCATACCAACTTTATAGACTTGATCAAGCTACTTAATCTTTCTTTGCTAGAATTTACTCATCTGTACTGGTATTAATAATAGTGATATCAGTACCTCTAATATTATCTTCTTTGCAGTTTAGTTGTAAAGATTAGAAGTATTCTATGTGTGGTGCCTAATGTGGTGCCTGGCGCATAGTAGGCACTTAATAAATTGTATCTGTGATTTTTAATTACTAATTTTCCTGCCTCAAGGGAAATATTATATAGAGGCTATTAGCTGGGTTTAAATATGTTAGATGATGGGATGGGTAGATGAAGGAACTATAACAAAAAGGATATGGAAAACAATGGGTACTTAAAATGTAGATTATTTTATACAATAAATGGAAAAATCAGTTGTATAAATCACCTTTGTTGAATAAAATATTTACTAAAATAAAAACGTGTGTTATGAGAAGTTAAGCATTAATTGGCACTATACGTCTGAGCTTTAAGTCACATTTCGTGCTTAGCAGTAGTAAAAGGTTGACTGTTTCCTTGCAGAGCGCACAGTTGACTGAGATCATCAACAGTTTGATTGCCCCTCTGAACTTGTCCCCAACTTCATCACCCCTCTCTTCCAAATCCTGTAGCCATAAATGTCTGGCTAATGGCATTTACAGGAGGTAGGTATCAATGGGATAGCTTAGCTTTTAAATTTGACTTTACCTATTTTATCTTATTTTGATTTTGTTTTGCTATTTTAAATAATTATGGTTACTTTTTTTTCTACATTAGGGACTATTAGAGTACAGTCAATTTACCATAGATACATTCTTCGATCATATTAAATTTATATAACTAAGGTCACGATAAATCTCAGAATGACAGAGAAAGCTTTCCATGAAGTTTTATAATGTTTCTTAAAAAAAGAATAGCAGTGATAACATTTGCTATAGAAGTACTGCCTTATTTACTATACCTTCCATTTTGTAGCTTTTGTATTTCTGAGCTCCGTGCTACCCTTGCAATGTATTTTGAGGAAAAAAGACCCTAGATATAGTTTGGACACAAAAGATTGGTAGATATCACCTATTAGATACAGCTTAAGTTGTAATCATTTTGTATTTTAGCTTTATATAAGGTACATTTTTTTAACTCCTGCAATCATTAGTAATTTATATATGTCATATTAGCAAAAATATATATTCTATGAATCTTAATCCTTTTTTGGGAACAGCATTTATTCTACTTTATTTTGTTTACTTTTCTCTTAGAACTTTTCCTTTTGAAGAAATCAGAAGACATACTAATAGAATATTATTTTATGAGTGCATTCTCTAATTTTTTTCAGATAACATTGGAATGTCAGCTTCTTTGCTTTAATTACCAGAGAGAACAAAGTGTAATTTTGTATTGGGAAATATTGTATTAAAATTATATAATTTATTATTTTAATAACTTTCTAATATAGCATAAAATGAAAATTTTATACCATGGGTGAAAATTATGCTAAGTAGCCATCAAATTGTTTATGAGATTAGCGGATATAAACCAAGTCTTAAAATAAAAAGCTGAGGTGGGTGAATTACATGAGCTCAGGAGTTCAAGATCAGTCTGACCAACATGGAAAAACCCCGTCTCTACTAAAACTACAAAAAATTAGCCAGGCATGGTGGTGTGCCCCTGTAGTCCCACCTACTCAAGAGCCTGAGGCACAAGAATCACTTGAACCTGCAGATGGAGGCTGCAGTGAGCCGAGATCATGCCACTGCACTCTAGCTTGGGCGACAGAGTGAGAGTCTGTCTCCAAATAAATAAATAAAAGTAAAAAGCTGACATTTGATTTTTATTTCTAATTGGTTATTTTGAACATCTAATCTTTAATACTTTTACTGTTTTATTTATGTTATGTATCCACTGTTCTATTGTGGGAACAGTTCTATTGGTTTTGCTTCATTTTTTTCTCGACTTTATATTCATTCCTCATATCACAGATAAAACACGTTGAAAGTAAAGATTCTCACATATTGTATAGGACAACTATGATATTTTCACTTATGAGAACAAATCCTAATTAGGAAAGTTATAATGTAGCTGAATGAATTTTGAGTTGAGCCATAAAACACATCAAATTGGTGTATAAGCATTGTGATTTGGGGCTAATCCCATTTTAGATAATACTTTGTTTACCTAATCAAGCACTACACAGTTACACACATAGTTACATGTTTCTGTTGATGTATGTGTGAATTTTCATTTTAATATACTTGCCTGTATTTTTGGTCATTTATTTGCAAAGCATTGATTGCATAATTATTTATTGTGTGCCACATAGTGTCCTAGGGACACACATATTAAGACAAAAGTCTGCACTTGTAAATAACTCACAGTCTAGTTGGTGAAACATGTAACTATTTAATAAAATGTCATGTAATAAAAATGGAATTGTGTGCAGTTGTTTGAATACTGGTTTTTAATAACTGTTACACTTGAAAAAGATACCTCATAAAGATATGTAGATCCAAATGAAAGAAATGGAAAATTAGCCATGCTCACTAAATTATGCTTTTTTATTCTGTCTACTAGTAGTTCAGAGGTTGTTGTTGAAATCAGCTACTGAATACTGTTTTTCCTCATGTCAGTTAGTTGTTGTTACAAACTAATTGAAAGGTTCGCTTTTGAAAGTTTTTAACAAGTTCAAAACCTGTGAAAATGTTTTGATAGATTTAAAAGCAGATAACAATTTTGTTCAAGTTTTTGAAGTATGCTGATGTGTGTTTTAATTAATGATATTTTTGGCAACAATGAAGTCTTTTTAAAATAGTTTCTACATAATGTGTGTTTCAAAATGCATTTTGTTTTCCCATTTGTTGTCAAAATATCATATTTCCCTTGAAGGAAAGTATTTATTTTCTAACATTTGCTAGATAATGTAATACTTTATCTACTTTTAATCAAAGAGAAAGTGATCAAATTTAGAATGATTAATAGTTATTTAAAATGCATAATTTATATTTAAGTTTAATAGCTCTTTGTAAGTGCTTTGTTACCAGATAACCAGCAAACTACCATGTAAAACAAAAGATTTGGGGGGATACTCCTGACTCCTAATTTCATTAAAATGTTTTATAAAGATTCTACAGTTTGTGATAATGTGTATAAAAAATCTGTAAATCTATTTAACCAGGAACATAGAAACTAGACTATATTGCAGATAAGAGGAATAATAACACTGAAGGAGAAGCAGCACATTTTGAGGAAACGTGGTCTATTGTTTCATATGCCAAAGACAGTGCTGAAAATACCTGTTGGTTTTGTCAGTAATGTGTTGAGACTTTGGCAAGAGAGACTTTGACAAGAGCATAATGGAGAAAGAGGTAAGAGTGGGTTGCTAGGAGAATTGGAGAAGAAGTAGAGAGAGATAGTCAAGATTACCCTTCAAGGCCACTGATTTTAAAGACTGTGATAAAAGGGACACATAAAGTCACAGAAAATATTTTTGTTTCTTAGATGGAGGAAATTTAAGCATCTTTATTAAAATAAAGGGAAAGGAAGGAGCTACAGGTGAGAAATGTAGAAACACCTTATCACAAAGTTATGGAGGGATCTTATTATGGGAGAAAATATGCCTGTTCTTTAAGAGTAGCATGAAATGGATTAAGATGGGTGTGGATGCACTTGTTTCTGAGGTGATCATAGACTAGCTAAGAGTGGTAAAGGGAGCTTGAGGAGCTTTGACAAGTAAAACATTTTTTTCCTTTTTTCCATCTTCCTTCTCACTTTCCCTCTCCTCTCCCCTTCTTTATTTTTGGTGCCTGAGTAACTCACCCTCAGGAAAGGGTGTTAGTGGTTTCTAAGAAGTTTTTTTTTTTTAAAACCCCTTAACTATAAATATGCTTATGATGAAAAGTACTCAATTGATGCTTATAAAACTAGTTAAGAATTCAACTTTTAAAGTATTTTCTAATTGAACTTTTTATAAAATAAATACATACTGAAATTAAGGTTTTTAATATTACTCATGTTTGAGAATATTACTGTTGATTTTTTAAATTAATTGGAGATGTGATTTTATATTATAGTATATGAAATAGCTTTGATTCAAAGGTATCTGGATTGAAGTAATGTGAAATGTATCTATATGAGCCTTTTGAGCCTGGGAGTAGAATATCAAATGAGGCCTAATTTTATTTCTTATGTCTTGCTGTTTTCCAATACCTTTGTTATTTTTCCTTCACATAGTTCTATATGAAGAAAAATCTTTCAGATTCAGAGGTTTTTAGGAGTTAGGGCTTAGACTATTTAATGGTATTTCAGACTTGACACTTAAACCACACAGCAGTTTCTGAAGATGTCCTTGTTAAGCATATAAATACTATTAATGTATTTATATGTTTATAATAAATGGGCAGGTAAGAAAACTCACCATAAATATTTTTCAAAATCATAAAACATACATAACAAAAATGTACCGTTTTAACTATTTTTAAATATAAGTTTAATGGCATTAAATAATGATCAAAATGTTGTATAATCATCACCACCATCCATTTTCAGAACTTTTTTGGTCTTCTCAAACTGAAACTCTATACCCACTAAACTATCATTTCCCATTCTTTCTTGCTGTCAGCTTCTGGCAACTACCATTTTACATTCTATATGAATTTGACTACTCTAGGTACCTTACAAGTGGGATCACATAGAATTTGTCCTTTTGTGACAAACTTAGTGTACTTAGCATAATATCAAAATTTATCCACATTGTAGCATGTGTGTCAAAATTCCCTTTTTAAGGCTGAATATATTCTGTTTTTATATAGACAACATTTGATCTGTGGATAGATATTTGGTTGCTTCTGTCTCTTGGCTGTTGTGAATAAGGCTGCCATTAACATGGATGAACAAAATACCTGTTTGAGTCCCTGCTTTTAGCTCTTGTGGGTATTCTAGAAGTGAAATTGCTGGATTATGTGATAAGTCTATTTTTAATTTTTGTTTATTTCAAAAATTAGAAATTAGCAAATGTTAATGAAATTGCCAAGCCAAAAGCTGAGAGAAAGCCAGAGCTCAAAACGTTCGCAAAGCATAGCAATCTGCTTTTGTTTGAGGCTAAATTTAGATAAAATTAAATTGAGGTTTTGATATCTTCTGGGGGAAGGGAGGAGAGAAACTAAAACCAAATCCAGCAAAATCAAGCTGAAGTTTTAATAGATTATGGAATGATAAGATAAATCAGGTCAGTCAAGTTGGCTTGTGCCTGTAATCCCAGCACTTTAGGAGGCTGAGATGGACAGATGGCTCGAGGCCAGGAGTTCAGGACCAGCCTGGCCAACATGGCAAAATCCCATCTCTACTAAACAGACAAAAATTAGCCAGACGTGGTGGCACACGCCTGTAGTCACAGCTACTTGGGAGGCTGAGGCATGAGAATCACTTGAATCCAGGAGGCTGAGGTTGCAGTGAGTCGATTGCACCACTGCACTTTGCCTGTGACAGAGTGAGACTCTGTCTCAAAAAAAAAAAAAGTAGATCACAACCCTTGGCCCTGCCCATGTCAGGAAGATGAAATAAAATCCTCATATTTAGCAGGAAACATCAGGGGCTATGCCATTACAGTAAAGGTAAATAAGAAGAAAAACCGTTTGCCTTTCCCCACCACTAGGGAACCATTGGGAGATTTGACTTGGGGCTAAGCATAGCAGAAGATAAAAGAAAGCCTGTCTTTGAGATGTTCTAACCATGGTGGAGACTTTTTACATGGATTTTCAGTCCAAATTTGCCTCAGTGAGTGATCCAAGAGATCCCTAGTTTTAAATGGTTCCAGAATGGCAGAGGCAAATACAGATTTCCTCTGGAGGAAGGCGCCTTTTTTTAGCCTTGGGAAATTCTCGTGAATAATTTGTCAAGGGAAGTGATTAACAGTCAAATATAATCAAACGTATAAGGAGACAGAGCAAGAAGAGTAAGAATAAGGACCACACAACAGACAGCAAAAAAAGATCATAAAGTTTTCAGTTATTAGAATTATCAAACACTGATCACTTTAAAATGGTAGTCTGATTATAGAAATAAAAGATAGGCTCAAAATACCAGCAGGGAACACAAACTACATCAAGTGACATAAGCACATTTGGAAAAAGGCTAAATAAAACTTCTGAAAAATACTGAATATAATAACTAAGTGTTTTCTGCAGCAAACTAGATACAATTAAAGAGAGAATGTGTGACATAGAAGATGTATTAGAAGAAAAGTTCCAAAATGTAGCAAAAGATATGAAACAATGGAAAATACTGAAGAGTTATTTTTAAATGCAGAGAATATAGTGAGACGCTCTAATATGACACTTAGTTGGAGACCTGGAAGAAGTACTATAGAATGAAATAGAAGCAATATTTGAAGAGAGAGTGACTGAAAAATTACTTGAACTGATGAAAGATACCACATTCAGGAAGCCAAACAGATTTTGGATCAGAACAACTAAAAAGAAATCTACCTCTGGACATAGAAGAAATGTGAAACATTTGAAAATTTGAAAAACAAAGATACATGGAATGCCAAAAAGCAACCATAAGTGGGAGAAAGACATGATCTTAATTGAAAGCATAGACTGACAGCTGAATTCTCAATGGTAATAACAGGAGCCAGAGTACAGTGGAATGGTACTATTAGTATGTTGAAAGAAAATAACCGTTTACCTAGAAACTCTATACACAGAGGAATCATCTTTTAAGTCTGAGTGTGAAGGACAAACATTTTGAGACAAACCAAAGCTGGGAGAATAGACTCAGATTAACCATAAAGAATATACTTTGGGCAATAGTATATTATCTGCATGGAAAATTTGAGGTGAAAAAGGGTTGAAGAACAAATAAAATGGTAAGTAACCATATGGGCATATGTAAGCAAACAGTAGTAAAATATGTCTAGTGGGGTTAAAAAAAAGTCTATAACAGCAATAACACAGAGGTCAGAAGGAGAGTAGAAGGATTTAAATTGTACTGAGGTGCTTGAATTATTCAGGCTATCAGTAAAAAAGTACTGATTTAGCTTTTATTATTCCTGAATTAAGTACAATAGAAGAGCTCCACATAAGAGGGGGCATTTCCTGGGTGTTGATAATGTTCTGTTTCTTGACTTGTGAGTGGTGGTTATGGGAAAGTGGAAGAGTAAGAGGAGTTATTGCTTCACATTTACAAGCTAAACATGAGATAAGTGCTTTAAGTACTTATGCATATGCATCTTATATTTTTTAAAAGGTTACAAAAAATAGGATATAAACTATGTGCTTCAAAAAGGATACATAGAAAATAGTCACATAGGAAGTCACATTTGCCTTCATAGTTTAAAAAAAAAAATTTAAATGACATTATTCATCCTAAACCTATGGACAGAATTTGACTAGTCCCACGGGAATGTGATGTTTAATTTGTTGGTATGGAAACAAAGAATTAAATCTTATTTCATGTTATCTTGAAATTTGGTGATAAGGACTGATATAGTTGTTGAGTTTATAATCCTTACCCTTTATCTGTCAAATCTGTCTTAATCTCAGATGGTTTGTTCTGTCTTTCCTAATAAAAGTCATCTTACATACTTGTACAAGGCGATGAAAAATGTCTGAAGAAGACCAATAGCTACAGTTATTTGAATTGTCCTTTATGACCTGAAAAGCAGTCTTAAACTTAGTCATGAATTTTGAGATACACACTGAGCTGAAACATGTAAATGAACACAAATACTAGATATTATAGTAGCAATATAGTAACAGGAAGTTTCAGAATGTTCATAGATACAGGTAAAAGGGTATATTTAAAAATAACATGGCTGGGCAGGGTGGCTCATGTCTGTAATCCCAAGACTTTGGGAGGCTGAGGCAGGAGAATGCCTTGAGCCCAGGAGTTTGAGACCAGCCTGGACAACATGGTGAGACCCCATCTGTACAAAGATTTTTTGAAATTAGCTTGGCATGGTGGTGCACACCTGTAGTCCCAGCTATTCAGGAAGCTGATGTGGGAGGATCTCTTGAGCCAGGATAGTCGAGGCTGCGGTGAGCCATGATCATGCCACTGTACTCCAGCCTTGTTGACAGAGTGAGACCCTGTCTCAACCCCTAAAAAACAAAAAAGCAGGACATTTAGTAATTTACTGTGATTATGTATACTTTGTTTTACATGATCTTACTAAAAATATAAAAATTAGCCGGGCGTGGTGACACGTGTCTGTAGTCCCAGCTACTAGGGAGGCTGAGGCAGGAGAATTACTTGAACCTAGGAGCCAAGATCATGCCACTGCACTCCAGCCTGATGCCTGGCAACAGAGTAAGACTCTGTCTCAAAAAAAAAAAAAAAAAAAAAAAAAATTATTATGGTGCCTAAACATATTCTGTGTTCCAAAAAATTTATAAAGTCTTAACCTACATTTGACAATTACTCAGTCTTTCCTCTGATCCAGTTTCTACAATAATATTATCTTAAAGGGTAAATGTTGGGCCTGTTAAAACGTAGTATGCCACTCAATAGATAACTGACCAAAAGTTCAAATATATGTCTTACAGGAAACATACCAGATATTGGGAGATAGTATATGGTTTTGTGAAAAGTAGATGAAATAGCATTTATAAAAACTCAACAAAATCTGGCACGTAAGAAACAACCTAATAATATTAGCTATTGATATTTTAATGTAAGGACATAAACTATATTAAACTTTTGGATATAGCCTTAATTCTGATCTTAGTCATATACTAGTCATCGATTAAGCTATTCTTACTCTTTAAAAATGTGTTTCAATGTGGCCTGAATTAGGATAAGGGCTTGAGGGCATTTGTAGGTATCCCTTTGCACAACCTGTGTATGTGGCACAGTAGGCCAACTGTTAATGAAGACATTTATTATACAGTTACAGGAGTTACTGAGGCACTATCTATTTTTCTGTCATCTCTTGGGAAGTTGTTTTCTTGCCTTTGGTTTACTTCATTTGTATGGGACTCTGTAACTAAATCCGGCACTCTGAAATTCAGCATAAATACACTGTTGGGTTTTATTTTCATACAAAATGTATCTCCTCAAAAGACCATCTTGGGACATTTAATCTCCTCTGTGCCCCTCCCCAAAAAAAGATTTTAATTTTTATTTTTAATCAGTTATAGTGTTTCTATAATTAGGTGGCTTGAGGACAAAGTAGTTATAATAATATACAGCTTTTATGTATTCTCTTTGCTTTAGACATTTTGTGACCTTGGGCAGGTGTGTGATTCTCTTTACATCTCACTTCTATAATCTAAATTTAATGGAACATATTTTCTAAAGTAGTTTCAAGTGTTAATATTCTTCCATTTTAAATACTTATTTTATGTTATTCTAGATTTTTCAAACAAATACACAGTAAAAACATAAAGATTTCAATCCAGCCTAAAGTGTGTATCTTTATAATATCACTGTTGTGCTGTATGGGATGTAATAATTTTATGTTAGCCTAAATCAAGAGAATTGGCAAATAGAAATTACTGTACTCAATGTATCTTAGTGACTTTAAACTCTACCCTAGAGATTATATGGAAAGAGGTATCCATGACAGTAAGAGGATTATAAATTCCACTTAAGTTCCAAAAACTTTTTCAATTAAACTATTTAGAAAGAATTGTTTAAATAAAATGTATTACACATTGCCTTTTTTGGGTGATGCTGAGCTTAATTTTCTCCCCAAAATGTGTCAGTTATTTAATGAGATTCTGCTTAAGAAATTTAGAACACCCATTTGAGAGAGTAAATTCCATTCATCAGTGCAAACACAGATTACAGAAAGCCCTGGAACTGAGGAATAGCTTTGATTTTTGTTAAAATTCGCAAGTCCACAGCTTTCTGATCAACCTTACGTTACTCTGTAATTTCATATTTCTCTTTTTTGGTGTAGAAAACCCCACCTTTCTGATGTCTGGGCTTCCACAGCTGCTGATTCTTTAAGTAAGCATCAGTAAGATGTTTGGGGATTCATATTGCTGAAAACAATTTTTGTGGAGGTGGCAATGCCAAATTTCTGGTGTGTTCTTCATAGAGGAACTCAATTGAGGACCAGAGATCCAGTTACAAGTAACAAGTCAGTGCCCACCTGCTCCAGGAAAACCACCCTCTTGCCTCTGTGGTGTCCAGTGAGGATGATCAGAATCATCCTGGGAACTGGCTTGCAATTTTTTGCTGTGGCTCAACAGCTTTCAACGCACACGTTCCCTAAGATAATATCAAGGCAATTTGAGAAGTTTAACCACCTGGGTACCACCATTCTTGTCACCACCAAGTGATATTGTAATGGCTACAATAACCTTCTCCTTTCTCTTTTCAATCTCGGATTTAGTGGGTGAGTATTTCCTTTTATACATGGCTTTCCTTGAATACACAGCAGATCCAGAATATCTGCCAATTCCTCTGACAACAACAGGATTTTGGTCTTTGTATTTTTTGCCTTGAAGTTACATCTTTACACCTTGCCACTAGCAATTATATACAATTGAGTGATACCTTAGGTAGTGTCATTTTTTTGATCAAGGCTATGAAGAAAATTTTCATTGTTAAGAATATCACTTTGAAATGAGATCACAGTTCAATCCCAAATTGACCAATTGGTAGCATTGTGATCTTGCACAGCAATCTGGATCACAGATAGAATGAAAACAGCCTGTTTACTGGGTTGTTGTGAAGATCAAATGAGGTAACAAATGTGATATTATTTTGTTAATTTATTACTTGCTTATTATCTGTCTTCCTGGACTTGAATGTAAGCTTCAGGAGAGTAAGCATTTTTTGGTTTATCTTACTGAACTGTTGTTTTCCTTAGCACTTGGATGAATGAGTGTCACATCATGGGCATGAATTAATATTTGTTGAATGAATGAAACGTTGTTCATGATTTCTTGCTGGTACTCAGCATTCATAAGGAATATTTTGTACTTCATATTTTTTTATCTGCTATAGTCAGATTGATATTCTCTTTATTGCTCTCGTGGCTGACTTCTGCAGTTCTGTTTCTCTTCATAATTTGACTCTGGACTAGAAAATCAGATAACTAAGGTGATAGATGACATAGATGTCTCTAATAAGAGACATTTTTAAAAAAATCTATAAGAGAAGGCCTTTCTTAAAAGTAACAGGAGTATGGCCAGGCATGGTGGCTCATGCCTGTTAATGCCAATACTTTGGGAGGCTGATGCAGGAGGATCACCAGGAGTTTGTATCCAACTTGGGCAACATAGGAAGACTTCATTTCTACAAAAATAAAGTGAAATGAGCCAGATGTGTTGATGCATGTAGTCTAAGCTGCTTGGGACGCTGAGGTGGGAGCATCGCTTGGGCCCAGGAGTTCAGGACTCCAGTGAACCATGATCTTGCCACTGTACTCTAGCCTAGGTGACAGCAAGACCCTGTCTCAAAAAAAAAAAAAAAAAAAAAGGAACAGGAGTGAACTTTCATGCATAGACTTACTGACATCTCTTTTGGTTATTTAAAGTCCTTTTAAAAATTTCAGCTAAATTCTCTATATATAGTTGTTGCCAGATAAGTAATGAAATGAAATGTTACAGTTCTACTAATAAAGCATATTTATTATAGCTTTATATCACATTACATCATAATTTTTGTATATAATTAGCTTAGAAGAAATTTAAATTTTTAATTTTTAAAGGTTAGCCTCATTTTCTCTTTGTATACTAATTTTTGTGGATCATATAGAACTTTTGTTTGATATAATTTTCTTGAGTATTTAAGTATTAATCCATATTAAATATTAATACTTCATAATTTTAAGTATTAATCATAATGATTTGTCCTCACAGTGGACATTTAAAGTAAAGTTACCCGGTTAATTATTTCTCAGGGCATGTTTGCACACTTGCTATTTATTGATTCTTAACCCCCATCTTTTATTTAATGACAATATCTCCTAGAAAAATGTCAGAGTTTTTTTTTTTTTTTTTTTTTTTAGCTTTATTAATTTCGGCAGCATGGTCTCAGATGACTTACCAGGAACTGTGCGACTAAGAAGATTGAGTCTTCAAACAAATGAGGCATTACATTTTATCATCATAGGGATAGTTTTTGGTTTTCAGATCTCATACTCTAAAATGAAGATAAAATGTTATATATTAATCCTTATGTACCCCATGGGGTATTATCTTTGAGAAAGTGAATTCCTACTTGAAATGTCTAGAATTTTGTCAGTTTGTTTTGTTTTTGCTTTAATGAGTCCCAGAATATGACATGAAATTAAATTCCAATGAATCATTGCCATGTTATTTATTTCTACTAATGATAATTATCACATATGAAATGCAACTATTCTTTCTTAAGTGCATATCATAATTGAAAAACTGCATTTAAGCTGGCAAACTAATCACATATTAATTTTTTTACCCTTATAATATTTTCAATAGTAACAACTCAATTATGAGGAAACATTGTTTGTTAGCAGCTTATTCTAAGTCAGTGTGTTCAGTATAAATTTGTTTTCCAGTGAATGACATTAATATATAACAATTATTAATAAATATTTAATTATAATAAATATATATATATTTCAATTGCTTATTCCTCTAATAATATGTCTAAAACCTAGTATTATGTAAGGGAATATATTAATAAATTTTGGTACAACCACTAGGTTAATATCACATAACTACACAAAATTATGTATGTAGAAAATATATAATCATGGAAACATGCTTATATTGGAATGTTAAGTGGAAAAATCAGGACACTAAAATTAGTACAATAGGATTTTATAGAAAAAAAGGATATAAATGAAAACTGTATTCCTGTTGAGAAGATGGGATTTTGAAAAATATATCAGGTTTTATTCAAGTTTTTTTGTATTTTTGTTTTTCTTAAAAAATAGTAAAAATCTGGGAGTGTCTCAGATCAGACAAATATTTGACAAACTTTATGTCTCAATTACCAGGTAGAACAACATGGCTGTCACATTGGTTTCCTCATCTCTTTGCCTTTATGTGTTAAAAATTCCCACTTTACATTAATAGCCAGAAATAAGAATGACAGGTAGTTTTTTTTGTTTTGTTTTTTTGTTTAATACAAAGAGCTCTTGGCATGGAGGTAGTTCTATAATAATTGTTCTTCTCCCCCCTTTACTTTTATTGTGGAAAACTTTAGACATATAGAAAGCATAGTAATGTGAACCTACATATTCTCAGCTTTAACAGTTTTCAAAATTTTGCTAATTCTTTTGTTATTCCTTTTCCTGACACTCTTTGTTTTTCTAGGAGTTTGTAAAGCAGTTTCTAGTGATTATTACTTTACCTGTAAATAGTTCCTTATATTTCACTGATAGGCCTTTTAACATACCTACCACTTTATTATCACATTTAATACTGTTAACCATAATTTGTCACTGTCTTGCAATTCTCTATCCATATTAAAATTTCTGCAGCTGTCTCACAATTATCTTTTTATGATTAATTTGTTAAAACCAATATTCAAAGTCCATAAATTATGTTTGATTATTATGTCTTCTAAGTCTCTTTTATTTTCATAGCCATTTTTAAAACATGTTAGACATCCTAATAAAAGAGAAAAAAAAAAAGACTGTAATTTTAGGTGATTCTTTAAAATTTTATTATTATAAAGTACAAATTAATTGTAGATAAATTTGAAAATTCAGAAAATACTAAGAAGAAATCAGTCTAGGCCAGGTGCAGTGGCGCACACCTGTAATCCCAGCACTTTGGGAGGCCAAGGCAGGTGGATCACGAGGTCAAGAGATCAAGATCATCCCGGCCAACATGTTGAAACTCCTCCTCTACTAAAAAATACAAAAATTAGCTGAGCATGGTGGTGCATGCCTGTAGTCCTAGCTACTTGGGAGGCTGAGGCAGGAGAATTGCTTGAATACGGGAGATGGAGGTTGCAGTGAGCTGAGATCGTGCCACTGCACTCCAGTCTGGTGACAGAGCGAGACTCTGTCTCAAGAAAAGAAAAAAAAAATCACTATATTTCTCAGAGTATGTTTTCTTGCCATCTTTTCAATACATTCTTTTCATAGTTGAGATCTATTAGAAGTAATTTTGTATCTTTTTCAGTTAATATTATATTGGAAGCTTTTTATACTTCAAATACTTATTTCTCACTTTAGTGGCTACAATAAGATGAATCTTAATTTTTTTTTTTTTTGAGATGGAGTCTCACTCTTGTTGCCCAGGCTGGAGTACAATGGCGCAATCTTGGCTCACTGCAACCTCACCTACTGGGTTCAAGTGATTCTCCTTCTTCAGCCTCCTGAACAGCTGGGATTACAGGCGCCCACCACCTCACCTGGCTAATTTTTGTATTTTTAGTAGAGACAAGGTTTCACCATGGTGGCCAGGCTGGTCTCAAACTCCTGACCTCAGGTGATCTGTCCACCTTGGTCTCCCAAAGTGCTAGGATTACAGGCATGAGCCACCACAGCCGGCCTTAATTTTTTTCAGGTACTATATCTTATTTAGAATGTCATTTTACAGTGTACTACAACACATTTTCTTATTACTAGAGTTTAAGAGACTAGCATTTTTGAGGATGAGGTGTAGTTTTTCTACTTATTACCCACAGTAAGGGAAATAGTCTAGGCATTGTTTTCCCTAAACCAGGCAATGCTAGATGTTGATCTATTTGGTCATTTGAGAGAGGAATTCAACAGAGTGAGTCTCCATCTCAAAAAAAAAAAAAAAAAAGAGATAATTCCTTTTGTCAATTGGAGAATAAGTAATTCTCCTAGGAGACCATTTTTATTAAGTTTAAGTCTTATTTTTTATTAGTTTCTTTAGATTTGGTTATGGCTGTCCTAAATGCCACTGGGTTACTTGAATATGTGATTTGTATCTCCCAGTACTATCAAGGATAAAGGAGGTAATAAATTCAGATATTGGCAGGAGTTTATTTAGCAGGGAAAGTAGGAAAAGGTTGCTGCCTACCTTAGCTACAATAGGTTGAATTCATCAAAGAACTTCCAACTGGAAAAGGAGAAACTTGAAATAGAGATTTAAAGTCATAAAAAATGATGATTCTTAGGTGCATATGTTCATGGAGGTATTAGTTTCCTAAGGCTGCTGTATTTTAAGCCACTAGTTGTATGGCTTAAGATTAACAGGTGTTTCTTATTACACAGTTCCTTAGGCTAGAAGCTCAAAATTAAGGCATCAAGACCATGCTCCCTGTGAAGGTTCTTGGGAATCATCCTTCTTTGCCTCTTCCTAGCTTCTGGTGGTTGCCTGCAGTCCTTAGCTTTCCTTGTAGGACATACACACATCACTCTAAACTCTGCCTCTCTCTTCACATGGTGTTCTTTCTTTGTGAGTCTCTTGTAAGGAAATCACTGACTTGATATAGGGCTCATGCTCATCCAATGTGTCCTCATCTTAACTAATCACATTTGCAAAGTCTCCATTTCCAAATAATGTTGCATTCTGAGGTTCTGGGTAAACATGAACTTTGAGGAGACACCATACAACCCAGTGTAGTGGGTGTGGGTATTTGTGTATATGTGTATGGGCAACAGGGGGCACCTAGGAAACGATCATAATCTCTGTGAGAATGCATGAATTCTGTTCTTCAGAGTTTATTTCTATTTTTTCTAAAGTTTAATTTGAGAATGGTGTGGATGTGAGGAAAACGTTAGAAACCGCTGACTTAAAACAATAGTTTCAAATTATGTGTTGAATAAGTCTTTATTCACTGCTATTCCTTGAACTTAGTTTTCTTGGCTGCATAGAGTATTTTAAAGCAAAGGGCAGGACATATGCACCATTAAGTGGTAATATGAAAAGGATGCCATTTGTTTAGTTTACCATGTGCTGGCATTGGTCTATTTTTTCATTAAGTGTAGCTCTTCAGTTAATCACTGTCCTGGTATACAAGGGTAATCTTTAGTTATGACCTTTTTACTGTGAGTAATTCCTGGCTTTTGAGGGTATCTTAAGGATACGGATCTTTCACACTCCTATGCTGAAGATCCTTGGATATTCTTTTCCTGTTCATGACATTGAGTGCTGAATGTAGACGTCTTAGATTCCAAACTTATAAAAGCATTTTTTAATCACATATTATTAAGTAGCAGCATTTTCCAAAGGAGTCATCTATCATGTTGTAATCTTTCTGATTGGATTGTAAATGCATCCTTACAAATTATCAGTATTATAGTATTTCATCAAAAATGGAATGTATACTTTGGGAGGCTGAGGCAGAAGGATTGCTTAAGCTCAGGAGTTCCAAACCAGCCAAGA
This sequence comes from Sapajus apella, assembly GCF_009761245.1. Lineage (NCBI taxonomy): Eukaryota > Metazoa > Chordata > Mammalia > Primates > Cebidae > Sapajus > Sapajus apella. Next base: position 29,334,774 of record NW_022436950.1, read on the forward strand.
AACTTGGCAAGATTCCATCTCTTTGGAAAGAAAAAGTTAGCCAGGCATGGTGGCATGCACCTGTAGTCCCAGCTACTCAGAGGCCTGAGGCAGGAAGATCACTTGAGCCAAGGAGCTTGACACTACAGTGAGCTAAGTTCATACCAGATGCACTCCAGCCTGGGAGACAGAATGAGATTCTGTCTGAAAAACAAACAAAAAACAAAACAAAAAAATCCCCTAACTTTTCTAAACCAAAGAGTCAGATTTAGAATGAAACTCAAGGAAGTATAAATATCTATCTTTCTTAAAGTTGTCTTATAGCCTTCTAATTTAGAGCTTCTTTGGCTCCTAGACTAAAATGTTTGGCATTTACTCATTCACCAAACTAATTACTTAGGTGTAGTACGTGCTGTGCATATGCTGTACTAAACCCAGGGCTGGAATGATAAATCTGACAACATATATGTAGGTACAGTGTTTCTCCATTCACTAAACAAATAATCATTGTACATCTGCTATATGCTAGGCATAATATCAGGAATTTCTGATGCAAGGATAAATAAAATAAACACAGTCTCTGCACTACTGATAGTCTAGAGAGGAAGACAGATTGATCAGATAATCATGCAAATAAATATAAAATTATCACTATGAGAGTGCTGTGAAAGAGGGGTGAACAGTGAGTGCTCACCTTTTAGAGCTCATAGGGAATTTGACCTAGTCTTTGGAGGGAGATCAAGCAGAAGCTCTAAGAAAACTTCCCCAAGGAATGACTTTGGAACTGAGAGCTAGACGACTATTGGAAATTACATAGTAAAGAGGATGTGTGAAGATTCTAGGAAGAAAAATAACATGTAGATCTTATACAGTATGAAGTGTAATTTATTTGAAATGAAAGGAAGCAGTATGGTTGGAAATGTCAACCTAAGGAAAGAAGATGAGGCAAAATTAATATAGAGACTTTATTTGGGCCAAGGTTGAGGATTGCAGCCTGGGAAACATTGGGAAGTACTCCATTTGGCCTTGTTATAAGCAGGTATTTCTTTGTTTTGTTTTGTTTTTTGAGACAGGGTCTTACTCTGTTGTCCAGGCTGGAGTGCAGTGGCACAGTCTCAGCTCACTGCAGCCTTCACCTCTCAGGTTCATGCTATTCTCACGTCTCAGGCTCTTGAGAAGCTGGAACTATAGGTGTGCACCACCATGCCTTGTTAAGTTTTGTATTTTTAGTAGAGACAGGTTTTCACCATGTTGGCCAGGCTCGTCTCAAACTCCTGGCCTCAAGTGATCCACCTGCTTCAGCCTCCCAAAGTCCTAGAATTACAGGCGTGAGCCACCGCACCTGGCCACAGCAGGTTTTTAAAGGCAAAAAGGGACAAGGGATTTTGTATAAGCCCACAAAATGGGTTGATACAAATTCATGTTTGACATGATTTCTCATTGGTTTACAAAAGTAACATTGATTACTGATTGGCTATATGTTTTTGAACTATAGGGTAATAGTTAAGGTGTCTAGTGTATGGTATGTTATGGCTACTTGGTGCCAGTTAGTCTAGAGCCCATGCAGCAAGTGGCTTCAAGAGGTAAGCATTTAGCTCAAGGTGGGAGCAAGACATGACCGCTGTCATTTTTGTTTGTTTATTTTTGTAGAGACAGGGTCTTACTTTGTGATCCAGGCTGGATTCAGACTCCTAGGCTCAAGAGATCCTCCTGCCTCAGCTTTCTCAGTAGCTGGGACTATAGGCATGCCATGTCTGGCTGCTGTTACGTTTTACTGCTTCTCTGGGCCTGGTAATTTAAAGGGACTTGCATTCCTCGGATTAAAACTTTATTTTCTTTCTCAGAACACAGAGAACAAGGGAAAGCATCATGCAAGATGAGGCAAGAGAACTATGGCAGAGGCCAGACCAATCAGGACCTTTTAAAAGATTAAGGATTTACGTCTTTCAAGAGTAATGGAAGGATGCTGGAAGATTTTAAGCTCTGTGTGTGTGCGTGTGTGTGTGTGTGTGTGTGTGTGTGTGTGTGTGTGTGTTTGTATGGTCTATATTGCAGGGTGGCAGGGCAGGTATGACAGGATCAGATTGTTCTTTCCAAATAATTGGTATAAAAGGGACTAGAGGGGAAAATGTGGATGAGGGAGACTAGTTACAAGGTTATTGAGTATTGAGTAATCCTGGTACAAAATAGCTTGGATTAGGGAGGGGGCCAGGGAAATAGAGAAAGATACAAGCCTGAAACCCACTCTCACTACTTCCCCGTCCTCAATTATTTAATTCATTTTCAGACCAAGTTATATTATATGCCTGCAACCCAAAGGATCTAAACTATATCATTTGGAAGATATATTATTCTCCAGCTTCCAGTTAGAAATCTAAAAAAAAAAAGAAAAAAGTAATTTATTGCTTCTCCTGGTTCTAACCTACTTTTAGTCTTGCTCTTTCAAAAATACAATAATAATTATATATTGTATATTTTATATAAACATATATATATGTGTGTGTTTATACATATATGTGTGTATATATATATATACACACATACCTATTTTGAGATGGAATCTTACTCTGTTGCTTAGGCTACAGGGGCTGGATTTCGGCTCACTGCAACCTCCGCCACCCAGATTCAAGCGATTCTCCTGCCTCAGCCTCCAGAGTAGCTAGGATTATAGACATGTGCCACCACCTCCGGCTAATTTTTGTATTTTTCATAGAGACAGGGTTTCACTATGTTGGCCAGGCTGGTCTCAAACTCCTGACCTCAAATGACCCGCCCTCCTTGGCCTCCCAGAGTGCTGGGATTACAAGTGTGAGCCACTGTGCCTGGCCTATAATTATTTTGACAATTATTGAACAACAGTATTTGATGGTGGCCTATTACATCCTTAGTTTCTGGGGTTTCATAGGTACACTTTAATCTCAGTGGAAACACTAAGCCTTATTATTTATTGAAATATTATTTTTCTTCTGGAACTTCTCCAGGAGATCTCTCTTCTCTTTAAAAACTTTTTTAAAGACATCATTTAGCCACTCCTGGTGGTGCACACCTGTAGTCCTAGCTACTCAGAAAGCTGAGGCAGAAGGATCCCTTGACCCCAGGAGTTTGAGGCTGCAGTGAGCTATGTTGTACTACTGTATTCTAGCCTGGGCAACAGAGGGAGACCCTGTCTGTTAAAAAAGAAAGAAAGAGAGAGAGAGAGAGAGAGCGGGGGGGAGAGAGAGGAGAGAGAGAGATAAGGAAAGAGGAAGGAAGGAAGGGAAGGAAAGAAAGAGAAAGAAAGAGAAAGAAGGAAAGAAAAGAAAGAAAAAAGTTTTTTGAAAGAGATAAACCTTATTTTATATTATTATTTTTTATTTTTTTGTAAGATGGGCTTTCACTATCTTAGCCACTATGAACTCCTGACCTCGTGATCCACCCGCCTCGGCCTCCCAAAGTCCTGGGATTACAGGTGTAAGCCATCACACCTGGCCAGATAAACCTTATTTTTTATTTTTAAAAAGAATGTCACATGATGGTGGTGTCTTATATTGATTATTAACCGTATCCTTGTCTTACAGATATTATTATGTTCCTATTTTAGTTAATACTTAATTACCTGAATCATTATCTCCTGGGGAAAAGCATTAGATTACAGAGGCACAGGATCAGGCTTGTGTTGTCTTCCTCAAAATTTTCTCAGGATTTTCCTTATATTTTGCTTTCAGTGAGGTTCATTGACTGGACCTTCTCATTATTGTTAATGTTCGAAGTAAGTGAATTTATCAGTGATTTACAATAATCACTTACAATAACCTTTATCCATTTTTTATGGAAATTATTTTTGTACCAAATTAGCTTTGATGAGAATATGTAGTTTGCACACTGATTAGTAAACATATTTTACATCTTTAAATTTCCATTCATTCCTTTTTTATTTGAGGATAGATGTTGGTGACACTTTGCAAGAATCCTTGTTAATCAGAAAGTGTTAGAATCTAAGGATAAATTGCCTGCAGTTGGAAACATAAGAAAAAGAATAAAACTGAACTTTTTTTCTCTGATAATACATCAGCCACCTTAGAAACTTATAATATATATATACTGTAATACACCACATAATGATGTTTTAGTCAACAAAGGACCACATATACAACAGTGGTTCCACAAGATTATAATGAAGCTAAAAATTTTCCATTGCCTAGTGACTTGTAGCTATGATAATGTTGTAGAGAATGCATTACTTTTTCTATGTTTAGATACACTAATACCATGTCTATCATGTTACAGTTGCCTACAGCATTCAGTACGGTAGCATGTGGTACAGTTTTGCAGCCTAGGAGCAACAGGCTATACCATATAACCTAGGTGCATAGTAGGCTCTACCATCTAGGTTTGTGTAAGTACACTCAATGGTCTTCACACAAATACAGAATCACCTAATGACACATTTCTCAGAAGGTATCCTTGTTGTTAAGTGACACATGACTATGTAACAGTTAGTGACACAAATGATAAGCTTTCCAATTATCTTTAAACCAGCCTATGAGCCTCTAGCCAGTTCATGAGTTGTGTCTTTTCATTCATAAGATGAGGGCTCATCTTCTTTGGGCTAATCCTCTGTCAGGAGGGGAAAGCTAACATCTCATTAACTACTAGAGTTGTAAATAGAGGTTAAGTAGGTCTCAGACTCCAGAATAAGCTTTTTATTTTCCCTAGACACTTCCAGAGCAATGTCTTTTAAAGAGCCAATGTAAATTCTGCCATAGGGTGCTTCTCACTTGCTGGACAAAGAACCTCTCTTGGTGCTGGATGTACTCCAACCTTCCTGGATCTTACGTTTCCTGACTTTACTACTTCTAATGCCAGCTACTGAAACTTGTTCTTGACCTCAACTCACTTCTATGCTAGCCACTTAGCCTCTTCAGTGCCTAACTTCATATTGGCTCTTCTATATACCTTCTGCTCCCCCTTGATATGACAGAAAGTAACGTCCAGCTGTGAGATTGGACCTGTTAATTTGAGAGAAGCATTATACTCTAAATCTTTCTTAGCCAGCAACCTGATGAAAGATTTTTAGAAACTTTTATTTACTGAGACTTAAAGCATTCTTGCTAGAGTTCTCTGGAGACTTAATATTTTAAAAGTGAAATAGTTGTCATCAACTTTTTTTTTCTATACTGGTCTGGCCAGTAATGTATAATCAATTATGTATTTGTTGAATGCATGATAGTCACCAAATGCCATATTTAATTCTATTTAGTTTTACCAACATAAACCATTCAGACACCTTTATTTCTGGTTTCTCATTACTACGTAAAGCATTCTTGAATTATTTACTTTATCCACAAGCTAATATAATATTTTATAGTAGCCATAAATATGATTCAAAAACAATACTGCTATATAAAAATCATATTTTATATTTACTGATAAACACCAACTCTACTTGAACCAAATAGCATGTTTTGATCTTATATATTGAACAGCAATATCACATATAGCACATCTATGTGTTAGTATTAGAATACTAAATTGACTAGCTTTTGTCTACATAACTAAGGTTGAAATTGGTACCTTGTAGGACCTGAAAGCTTAATTATTGTATATATAATATAATAGTGCAAATGAAGTTAAATTTATGTGGCAATGAGGGTTATCATGCTCCTGATGTTCTGATATTGTAAAATATTTGAAATATTTAAATATAATGTTTAAAAAATATAAAGAATAAATATAAAATTATTATGCTGCTTTTCATTTGTAGCTTACGTGACCTATTTCATTATTTTATAATTGTAGTTTCTGTAGCATCTGAAGTTAAAAAAAAATCCTAAAATATAGTAGGGTTACAGCTCTGTTTCAAAATTCACCGAAATGTTATTAATATATAGTGCTTACGTTAGAGCAACCAATAATGCAGTGATGACTTTAGCCCTCTTTAAAGCCTGATAATCTATGTAATTTCATCATACACAAAAAGAATTTTATGTAAATAGCTAAAACACTGTAATTGACATGAATTATTGATTTACAATGAGCAATTACATTATACTAGTGAACTTGTGAGCATTTTCTAACTTATGGGATATTTGTTTTGCAGGAGAAAATAGATGTAAAAATGGTTTTCACAACTTGAATCTGTAATTTCCCATTAATACAAAATCTTTTACCAATTGTTACTACAAAATTAGTTAAAATTAATACTCTTCTTTCTTAATAGATCAAGGCAATTTACATTTAGTTTTCTTTGTCTTTTTTGTTTGTTTGTTTTGTTTTGTTCCCTTTCTACCCCTTAATTATTTCATGGCATTTCAGTGCATCAGAGAATTTAGATGAGATGTCTTCCTCCAGTAGCTGGTTACTTAACCAGAAGCACAGTAAGAAAAAGAGAAAAGACAGGACAAGATTGAAATCTTCATCCTTGACTTTCATGAGTACATCAGCCCGAACAAGGCCACTTCAGAGTTTCCACAAACGAAAACTCTACAGATTGAGCCCTACTTTTTATTGGACTCCACAGGTAAGGCTGCCTTTGGGAAGAAAACATGATCAATGATTCACTATCAGCATATTTCATGTACGAGAAGATGTGGATTGTTATTTAGAATAAGTTATTTTGAATAATTTCATGTAGAAAACTTACAAATATAGTTTATAAATGACAGTAGATATTAATAATATTAAAGTGGGATTTAGTAATTTTTTTAAGCATTGCAAGCAGTATATTCTGGAACTTCTTACATCCCCAGTTAAAAAAAAAATCCACTATTGTGCTTAAACTAATTTGAGAGAAAATAAAATGTCAAGGTAATTTTTAAAATGTACTGGCAAAGATAAGGAGCTAAACACACATGTACTACATAATTGTCTCGTAAATATTTGCTCAGAAGAAGAAAATATGCATAGCTGTCAGTTATTTTGGAGGACATAACATTGCCTTCCTTTTTAGGTTTGATATTTATTAATCTTGTTGAGCATTTCTTTTCCTTCTTCTAGGACATAAGCAATACAATTTTGGATGTTCACGCTTACAGTTTTTGCAAATTAAATATACTTTATTAGAAACATTCATTTTGAAAAGCATATTTTTCATGTGTGAACAAAATAATGGTTATACTTCCTTTAGTGTACTTCTAAACCAGCTGTGATGAAAGGCAAAACAAGTTACCTCTACTCTAGTTCTTGCTGTATATGCTTCCCTGTCAAATTCTTTTAGATTTCTTAATATATTAAAGGAAAGAAATTATTGATACTATTATTTAATACTGATTTTTTCTGATTATCATTACATTTTCCATTTAAATATGTTTGTATTAAAATAAAGATGGCTTGCTAGGAACCAATTTTAAGCTCTTTTATCAAGGTCCAATTATAAATAGGAATGTGGATGCTGAAAAATTAGCTTTTGTTAAAAGACTTTTCCTGCTGGGTGTGGTGGCTCATGCCTTTAATCCCAGCACTTTGGGAGGCCAAGGCAGGTGGATCACTAGTGGTCAGGAGATTGAGACGAGCCTGGCCAACATGGCAAAACCCTGTCTCTACTAAAATACAAAAATTAGCCCAGCATAAAAAATACAAATTTTGCCCAGCATAGTAGCAGGCACCTGTAATCCCAGTCACTAGGGAAGCTGAGGCAGGAGAATCCCTTGAACCTGGGAGGCAGAGGTTGCAGTGAACTGAGATCATGGCACCACACTCCAGCCTGGGTGATAGAGCAAAACTCCATCTCAAAAAAAAAAAAAAAAGACATTTCCTGTTTAGTAGCTCAGATATTATTGAATGATTATGATACTAATATATGATACCCCAATTTGAAATTATTCTTTAAAAAATTGTTTTGTTTCATCATTAAAAATATTTTTTTACCTAAGTCAACCTAATGGGAACATAATTTTTATTTAAAGTTTTTATATATGAAACCATATCTTATTTAATAATTTTGTTTAAAATTGCTGTAAGCAATAGATAAATAACATTTTTCGAATGTAATTTTGTGACTTTATAATAAATAGAATTATCCGTATAAAGTGTTTTACATGTGAATAGGCCATAGTATTCTGACTGGAAGAAATTCATTTAAATAATTTAAGTGATTTGCTAGATGTTACTAGAATAATATAACATGTGCTTTGATAATGTAAAGACTGGCCTGGAAAGGTGTAAACATTTTAAGACTTTCAGCAAAGGACAGAACAAGTTGTAGGATTACTGTTACTAGTAGACTACTTAGTTTACCACATTTTAGCTACTACTATGCTAAGCAATTTTACTACATTATTTAACCATCAAGCATATAACAATTAGGTATTATTAATACCACCTTTAGATACAGAAATTGAGATTAAGAGTGATGAACAGTAAATTTTGTTCCAAAGCCCATGTTCTTTTTATAAACATTTATAATAACAAAAATAAACCAAATCTTTTGTGGGCCTGAAATTAGTAAAGACAGTATATTTCTAGGTTTCTAAGGTTAATAGGTATTAGGAAATATATAGAAAAAATGGGTTTTGAAAGATAAGCAGAGTTTTGAAGGTTATGGTGGGGAGAAAGAAAGGATTGTAAGTGAAAAAAGTGTTTGTTGGAGAATAGCAAATTCTGTGACCCTCAACTTATCTCCCATATTGTCAGCCCAATAATTATTTGCCTTTCTAAACTTAATTTAAATGTCATTTCTCTCAGGAAGCCTTCCTTGGTATCCCCAGAATGGTATATATATATATATACATATATACCATTCTGGGGAGATATATATATATATATATATATATATAGTTATAGCACCCTGTTTTAATCTCGCTAAATTGAAATGTATTATACTCTTCTATAATCGTTTCTGTTTCTGACTTTTCATTAACTGGTATGTTTTTAGAGAACAGGGACTGTATCTTTTTATTTCCAGATCTACAGGGCCTTGAAGACTGCCTGTCTGATAGTATGTGCTCAATAAATAATCATTTAATGTGTTAAAGAATTAATGTAATAGAACATAGGAAAATACTTAAGCAATAGAGAATGGGAACTCGTGTGTGTGTGTGTGTATGTGTGTGTGTCTGTGTGTGTGTGTGTGTCTGTGTGTCTGTGTGTCCTAGATTTGCCTACTGCAATGGTCTAGAATAGTGATATTCCATATACCATAGAACTTTCTTTTTTTTTTCTTTATGGAAAGTCTTGAGAACCATATAACTTTCTGAAGTGATCAAATGCTCTATAAATCTATACTGTCCAATATGGTAGCTCCTAGACACATGTAGCTATTGAGCACATGAAACATGGTTTATGTAATTGAGGAACTGAGTTCTTTTTCTTTCTTTTTTTTTTTTTTTTTTTGAGAAGTCTTGCTATGTTGCCCAAGCTAGTCTTGAACTCCTGGGCTCAAGTGATCTTCCCGCCTTAGCCTCCCAAAGTGCTGAGATTACAGGTGTGAGCTACTGTGCCCATCCTGAATTTTTAATTTATTTTATTTTTATTAATTTTAATTTAAGTAGCCACATGTGGGTAATGGCTACCAAATTGGACAGCACAAATCTAGACTCAGACTTATCCTGATAAGTAATCAGTATGCCTGGCACTCATTTTGTTTTCTAATACCATTTCCTACTAAAAGGAATCGGGGATTTCTGGAGAAATGGCTGGTCTCCAGGGCTGGGGAAGAAAAGGTATAATTATCCTGGAACATCTTAATGTTAACAGAAAGCAAGGAAGTGTTTAAAAAAATGATAAAGGCATGTTGGAAGAACACAGAAGCTAGCTTGAAGAGGCCCCTACTGGCCAAATCTAGGACTATTTGTCATCAAAATAAATAAGGACAGTATTGAACCATAGAAAAAATAGGAATCCATGAGTCCATACTGATGATAGATAGATGAATTGGGGAAAAGGAAGACTTTTCCATATGCTAAGATGCTGATTAATAATTGTGGAATAAACAGTTGAATTAGAGAATCATTTTGCAATCATAATAGTAAAGATTGATTGGACAAGAATCATTAACAGGTAATAAATCTTGGGTCAGGACTGAGGATAAACTTGATGAGGAACAAGATATTTGCATGATCTTAAAGCAAGGGTCCTTACTCCCCAGGCCACAGACCTATACTGGTCTGTGGCATGTTAGGAATGGGCCACACAGCAGGAGGCAGGAGGTGAGCAGCAGGTGAGCTAGCATTACTGCCTGAGCTCTGCCTCCTGCCAGATCAGTGGAGACATTTGAGTCTCATGGAAACTCAAACCCTATTGTGAACACCAAAGATTGGCAGCAAGCACCAGAAGTTAGGGAATAGGACTAACAGATTCTTCCTCTTAGTACTCAAAAGAAACCAATCCTGCTGACATCTTAATTTGATGTCTAGTATCCAGAACTGTTATTTAAGCCACTCAGTTGTGGTATTTTGTTATGGGGCACCTAGCAAACTAATACAGTGAACATATTTGTCAGTAAGGTCTTTATAGTTGCGATTAAGGATCTTGAGATGAGATCATTTTGAATTTAAATAGTTCCTAAATCCAGTGATTTGTGTCCTTAGAAAGAACAAAGAGATTTGAGAAGACAAATAGAAGATTGAGAGACAGAGAAGGCTATATGAAGATGAAGGCAGAGATTTGAGTTGGGCTTCCACAAGTTAAAGAATGTCAGAGACTGGGCCGGGCATGGTGGCTTACACCTGTAATCTCGGCACTTTGGAAGGCCGAGGCAGGAGGATCACTTGAGGTCAAGAGTTCCAAACCAGCCTGACCAACATGGTGAAACCCTGTCTCTACTAAAAATGGAAAAATTAGCCGGGCGTGGTGGCAGGTACCTGTAATCCCAGCTACATGGGAGGCTGAGGCAGGAGAATCGCTTGAACCTGGAAGGCAGAGGTTGCAGTGAGCAGATATCCCACCACTGCATTCCAGCCTGGGCAACAGAGTGAGACTCCATCTCAAAAAAAATAAAAAAATTTAAAAAATAAAATAAAATCAAGGTGTTGGCAGAAAACATAAAATTTAAATATTTAATTTTTAGAATGCCAGGAGCCATAGAAGCTGAAAGAGGCAAGGAAGGATTCTCCCCTAGAGCCATCAGAGGGAGTGTAGCCCTGCCAACACGTCAATTTCAGACTTTTGTCATTCACGAGAGGATTAATTTCTGTTGCTTTAAATCACTTGTCTTGTGATAATTTATTATGGCAGCCCTAGGAAACTTTGTACAGCGTTTAATGCCAGGAATTAAGGTGCTGATATAACAAATACTTAATGGTAGAAGTGGCTTTGGAACTGAGTAATGAGCAAAGGCTGAAAGAATTTTAAGGTACATGATAGGGAAAAGCCTAGGTTTTGTGAGGGCTCAGAAGGAAGTGAGGAAAATGGAAAACAAAACCGTTGCTATCTTGGAGAATACATATGTCATCATGAACAGAATTTGCTAGAAACAAGAATGTTAAAGGTGCCTTTGGTGAGGTTTCAGAAGGAAATGAGGGACACTTATTAGAAACTGGAGGGAAGGCTATCCTTGTTATAAAGTGGTAGAAAACTTGGCTGAATTATATTCTACTGTGAAGTGGAAAATAGAACTTTTAAGCAACAAACTTGGATATTTAGCTGAGGAAATTTCTAAGTAAAGTGGAGGGTTTGTGATCCTGTTTCTCCTTGCTTCTTATAGTAGACTATAAGATGAAAGAGATAAAGTGAGTAAGGAACTGTTAGGTTAAAAGGAACCAGAATTTGATGATCTGGAAAATTTTCAGGCTATTACAAAAAGTGATATAGCTTGTTCTGGAGATGACTCAGAGCATAGACAAACTTTTGCTGGGAAGGTTAGATATGTAACTCATGGATCCAATCAATCATCTCAGCAGAAGCCAAGAATAGAGATACGGTTACCCAGAAAGAATTTTGGGAGAACACACTTGTCTTAATGACATGGATTCCTTTGACATATATGGGAATCCCACAAGGATTTTGAGAATTTTATACCAGAAGAAACACTACCAGCTTAGACCTAAAGGGGCAAAGACTAGACAAAATGAAAAAGGTTGTCAGATCCCCAAAATTTTAGAGGCACGAAATGGATTGATGGAACTACTCAGTTGCAAACACATACTACCCACCAATAAAAAAAGGAAAGTAAATCAGACCTAAATGTGAAAAGAAAACAGTAAAGTTTCTAGAAGAAAACACAGGAGAATGTCTTTATGTCCTCGGGGTGGTTGACTTGTTAAACAGGATACCAATATCACTAATCAGAAAAGACTGCTAATGGGCTTTGTTAATTATGAAGTAATTTTCATCAAAGACTGCATTAAGACAGTAGAGGACACACTAAATGAGGACATTTGCATTCTCTCTCTCTTTCTGTATATATATATTCAACAAAGATTTTATATCCTGAATATATGTATATATTTTAAAATGGATAAAAAAAACAAGAAAAAATAGATAAACCTAATTTAAAATGGCATAAACACAGTTACATACTTTAAAATAGTAAAGTGGTAACTTTTGTTCTATGTATTTTACCACAATAAATTTTTTTTAAATAAAAAATATGCATAAACTTGAAGAGATATTTTGTAAAAGAGGATAGAGGACACCCAAATGGCCAATATGAAAATGTGTTTAAAATCTTTACTCATCAAGGAAATGCAATTAATACTACATCTACTCGTTTTTTTTCTTTTTTTTTTTTTTTTTGAGACATGGTCTTACTCTGTTGCCCAAGCTGAACTGCAGTGAAGCCATTTCAGACCACTGCAGCTCCAACTTCCAGGGCTTAAGCTCTCAAACAACTCTCCCACCTCAGCCTCCAGAGCAGTTGAGACGACAGGCATGTGCCACCATGCCTGGCCCATTTTTTCTTTGTATTTTTTGCAGAGATGGGTTTTCCTCATGTTGCTTAGGCTGGTCTTGAACTTCTGAGCTCAAGTGCCCACCTTGGCCTCTCAAAGGGCTGGGATTACAGGTGTGTACCACTGTGCCCAGCCTAACATACATCTATTCTTATGACCCAGCAATTTCACTCTTAGGAACTCACCCATGAGTAATGAACACATATACACACAAACGCTCTCCAGAGAAAGAGACCAATAGAATTTATATAGATACAGAAGAGAAGATTTATTGTAGGAATTGGCTCACATGATTATAGAGGCCAAAAAGTTTCATAATATGCCATCTACCAGCTGGAGAACTAGGAAAACCAGTGGTATAATTCAGTTCAAGGCCAGAGCCCTAGAACCAGCGGGAGGAGGATACCTGGTATTAAGTCCTGGAGTCTAAAGGCCAGAGAACCAAGAGCACTGATGTCTGAGGGCAGGAGAAGATGAATGTCCCAGCTCAAGAAGAAAGGGAATTTGCCCTTCCTCTGCCTTTTTGTTTTATTTGTACTTTCATCAGATTAGATGAAGATGATCTCTACTCAGTCTACTGATTCAAATGCTAATCTGTTTTGAAAACACCCTCACAGACACCCAGAAATAATGTTTACCAGCTTTCTGGGCGTCCATGCACCTAGTCAATCTGACACATAAAATTAACCATCACAGTGCTCTTAACAGCTTTACTCATTAAAGCCCCCAAACACAAAGCAATTTAAATGCCCAACAGCAAAACTGGTATGTTTATACAGCAATAAAAAGGGTGGACTACTGATAAAACAACGAAGATGTATCTCCCAGACAGTATGTTGAGTGAAAGAAGACAGAACAGGCCTGGTGTGGTGGCTGATGCCTGTAATACCAGCACTTTGGGAAGGCTGAGAGGGGAGGATCACTTGAGCTCAGGAGTTTGAGACCACTCAAGGCAACAAAGTGACACTCTGTCTCTACAAAAAACAAAAAATAAATTAGCCACGTGTGCTGGTGAGGACCTGTGGTCCCAGCTACACAGGAGGCTGAAGCAGGAGGCTTGCTTGAAGGAAGTTGAGGCTGCAGTGAACCATGTCTGTGCCACTGCACTCCAGTCTGAGTGAGAGAATCAGACCCTGTCTAAAAAAAAAAATAAAAAAAGAACATACTCTGATAAAGACAAATAAAACTTACTGGTAATGATAGAAATGAGAACTGTAGTTACTTCATTGGGGTGTGAGGGAGAGTGTAGAAGTTGACCAGGAAAGGGTACAATCTAGATTTTTGAGTTGGAAATGTTTCATACCCTTGGTGGTGGTGAACAGGACATATACCTATGTAAAAATTCATTATGCTGTGTATCTTTTCCATAGACATGGGCATGTGCCCCATGCTGCACATTCAGAGTAGCCTATTCCTCCTATTTTGGTCATATATTGTTGCATAACAAACTGTCCCCAAACTTAGTGATTTAAAACCATTTTCTATTATCTTTCATGATTCTGTGGATTACCTAAGCAGTTATTCTTTAGCCTTGCTTAAGGTCTCTCAAAGTTGTAGCAAGATTGTTACTAGGGTTAGCCATCTGGATGCTTGGATGGGCTGGAATAGCTGGGTTTCTTTCACTCTCTATGGCTCCCAAAAATGCAAATATAGAAGCTGACAGTTCTTCTTAAGACTTAATCGTAGAACTAGCACAGTGTTTTTCTATTTAATTTATTGGTTAAAGTGACTCAGTGTAGGATTTAATATAGGAGGGACTATACAAAGGCAAGAATACTGGAAGACATGGGCTCAGTGGAGCTATAATTGAAACCTACCACAGTCCATCCTCTGGTTCCCTCTTTCATATGTAAAAACCATTTAAAGCCTTCCTTCCAAGACCCCTGATGTCTCAACCCATTATGACACTAGGCTTGGGCTTGAAGTCTTGGAACTCATCATCAAGAATCATGTCCATGGCTGGGCGCAGTGGCTCACACCTGTAATACCAGCAATTTGGGAGGCTGAGGCTGGTGGACCAGTTGAGGTCAGAGGTTGGAGACCAGCCAGGCCAATATGGCAAAACCCCATCTCTTCTAAAAATACAAAAATTAGCCGGACATGGTGGTGTGTGCCTGTAATCCCAGCTAGTTTGGAGGCTTTGAGGCAGGAGAATCACTTGAACCTTGAGGCAGAGGTTGCAGTGAGCCGAGATCGCGCCTTTGCACTCTAGCCTGGGCAACAGAGCAAGACTCTGTATCAAAAAAAGAAAAACAGAATCATGTCCAGACACTTTCAATTGAGAGCTAGGTATGGCTCTCCAGGTGTATGTAGTTCTTTGGGTGCAGCTCCTCAAGTATAGCTCCTCTGGATCCAGAGACTTGAGAACTAAAGTTGTTATTTGCTGTGCACATATGCAACATAAAATGGACACTGCTAGATGGGGAGGCATAGAGCAGTTTTGAAATATAACTAGGTGCATGTTGGAGGTTTGTTGATTAGGATCCCTACTGCAGGAAGGGGATTTTTTTGTGGCTGTTGGATCTGCCCTCGGGGTTCTTGGCTGCATTCTGAGTCACCTTTTCCATAGCAGGGAGCCCCTGTTTGCATAGGTGTTTTCTCAGCCTGCTTCCTGCCTACAGAAGGCCCAGTGCCTTTTCATTTTGAGCTCTCTTTCATGACCAAAGTTCAAACTTTTTAATACTTTGTTACTTCCGTATGTATCACATTAAGATACACTGTATTGGACAAGAATTATACTTGCAATTCTTAGAGACAGGCCATTCTCCAACCTAGGGTTTGTCTAGGGCAGTGCCTTTAAGATGCTCGGACTTTGCCGTGGGGCAGTCACCTTGAGATACTTAAAAGCCCTTTTGTCTACCAGAGATCACTGAGGCATGCCTGTAAGAGCGTTAGAAGCCCTCTGTCTAGGTGCCAGGATATATGAACATGCCTCAAGCCTTCCTGAGGTGTTAATGAAGGGTCTTATAGTCTCATCCTTGAGATCTTGATGCTGACAGTTTTACTGGCAGTTCCCTTGATTTGAACTTTTACTGATACCATGTCTAACTGTGAAAACCTTTTGGCGTATGGAGTAGCTGGAAATGAGAAACAGTCTTATTTTTGAACTGAAAAGTACTGGCTCTGTTTTCTCGAGGCGGGTGGATCACGAGGTCAAGAGATCAAGACCATCCTGGTCAACATGGTGAAACCCTGTCTCTACTAAAAATACAAAAAATTAGCTGGGCATGGTGGCGCGTGCCTGTAATCCCAGCTACTCAGGAGGCTGAGGCTGGAGAATTGCCTGAACCCGGGAGGCGGAGGTTGCGGTGAGCCGAGATCGCGCCATTGCACTCCAGCCTGGGTAACAAGAGCGAAACTCCGTCTCAAAAAAAAAAAAAAAAAAAAAGAAAATGTAAGCTGCTGTTTTTTATTTGTTTGTTTGTTTTTCTTTTTTTTGAGACAGAGTCTTGCTCTGTCATCCAGGCTGGAGTGCAGTGGCACAATCTTGGCTGACTGCAATGTCTGCCTCCCAGATCAAGCGATTCTCCTCCCTCAGGCTACCCAGTAGCTAGGATCACAGGCACCACCACCATGCCAGGCTAATTTTTGTATTTTTAATAGAGATAGGGTTTCACCATTTGGCCATGCTGGTCTCGAACTCCTGACCTCAAGTGATCTGCCTGCCCAAAGTGCTGGGTTTACAGGCTGAAGTCACTGCCCTCAGCTTCTTTTGAAGATCATCCTATTCCATCCACACTTTATCATAGGCAATTAAATGAAACCATTTGGCACTTTGCACATTCTGCCTAGAAACCTTACCCAGCTCTGAGTTCATAACATACTCCTTCTATACTCCACTTTTTTCTAGGGAAGTGTTACGCTAATTTTTTTTTTTTTCTTTTGTTTTTTTTTGTGGGGTGAGGGGGTAAGGTCTCACTGTGTCACCCAGCCTGGAGGGTAGTGTCACAATTGCAGCTCACTGCAGCCTCAACCTCCCAGGCTCGAGCAGTCTTCCCAAGTAGCTGGTACAAGCATGTACTGACACACCCAGCTAATTTTTCATTTTTTGTAGAGACAGGGTCTTTCTATGTTGCTTGCGCTGGTCTTGAACTCCTGGGCTCAAAAAAGTGATCCTCCTGCATTAGCCTCCCAAAGTGCTAGGATTACAGGCATGAGCCAATGCATCTGGCCTAATTTTTCTACTAGAGCAATAAGATGGAATAGATAGAGGTATACCAAGAGGAATAATTATTTAGAATAATTATTGGCAGAGGTTATGATCCCTTTGCTAGACAAGATTAATAAAAAGCATAATGTTAGGCATTTTTACTTGACTTTGCTCATTTTACAACACTAATGATAATGTCAAATAATATTTATTAAGCAATTATGGGTCAGGCATCATTTTATCTTCTGTATTAGTCCATACATGCCGCTGATAAAGACATACCTGAGACTGGGTAATTTATACAGGAAAAAAGGCTTTCATGTACTTAAAGTTCTGCATGGTTGGGGATGCCTCACAATCATGGTGGAAGGCAAGGAGGAGCAAGTCATGTCTTATGTAGATGGCAGCAGGTAAAGAGAGAACTCGTGCAGGGGAACTCCTCTTTTTAAAACCATCAGACCTTGTGAGACTTATTCACTATCACAAGAACAGCAAGGGAAAGACTTGCCCCCATTATTCAATTACCTTCCACCAATCCCTCTCACAACATGTGGGAATTCAAGATGAGATCTGGGTGATAACACAGCCAAACCATATAATTCCAACCCTGACCCCTCCCAAATCTCATGTCCTCATATTTCAAAACCAATCATGCCTTCCCAGCAGTCCTCCAGACTCTTAACTCATTTCAGCATTAACATAGAGATCCACAGTCCAAAGTCTCATCCAAAACAAGGCAAGTCCCTTCCACCTATGAGCCTGTAAAACCAAATCAGTTTAGTTATTTCCTAGATACAATGAGGGTACAGACATTGGGTAAATATGGCCTTTCCAAATGGGAGAAATTGGCCAAAAAAAGCGGGGAGGGGGGCGGGCTGCAGGCCCCATACGAGATGAAAATCTAGCAAGACAGTCAAATCTTAAAGCTCAAAAATGATCTCTTTGACTCCATGTCTCACATCCAGGTCACACTGATCCAAGAGACTGGCTTGCACTGCCTGGGGCAGCTCTGCTCCTGTGGCTTTGCAGGGTATAGCTTGCCTCCTGGCAGCTTTCATGGTTGGCGTTGACTGTCTGCGGCTTTTCCAGGCACGCAGTGCAAGCTGTCAGCAGATCTACCATTCTGGGGTCTGAAGGACAGTGGCCCTCTTTTCACAGCTCCACTAGGTGGTGTACCAGTAGGGGCTCTTTGTGGGGACTCTGACCCCACATTTCCTTCTGCACTGCCCTAGCAGAGGTTCTCCATGAGTGCCCTACCCATGCAGCAAATTTCTGCCTGGACATCCAGGTGTTTCCATACATCTTCTGAAATCTCGCAGAGGTGCCCAAACCTCAATTCTTGACCTCTGTGCCCTTGTGGGCTTAACACCACATGGAAACTCCCAAGGCTTGAGGCTTGCAACCTGCGAAGCCACAGCCTGAGCCCTGCATTGGCCTCTTTCAGCCATGGCTGGAGCAGCTGGGACACAGGGCACCAAGTCCCTAGGTTGCACACAGTACAGCAACCCTGGACCCAGCCCACAAAATCATCTTTTCCTCCTAGACCTCTGGGCCTGTGATGGGAGGGGCTATGTGAAGACCACTGAAATACTGTGGAGACATTTTCCCCATTGTCTTGGGGATTAATATTTGGCTCCTCATTACTTATGCAACTTTCTGTGGCTGGCTTGAATTTCTCCTCAGAAAATAGGATTTTTCTGTTGCATTGTCAGGTTGCAAATTTTCTAAACTTTTATGCTGTTTCCTTTTTAAAACTGAATGCCTTTATCAGCACCCAAGTCATCTCTTGAATGCTTTGCTGTTTAGAAATTTCTTCTGCCAGATACTCTAAATCATCTCTCTCCAGTTCAAAGTTCCACAGACCTCTAGGGAAGGAGCAAAATGCCACCAGTCTCTTCGCTAACACATAGCAAGAGTCATTTTTGCTCCAGTTCCCAACAAGTTCCTCATCTCCATCTGAGACTATCTCAGCCTGTATTTCACTGTCCATATCATTATCAGCACTTTGGTCAAAGCCATTCAACAAATCTCTAGGGAGTACCATACTTTCCCACATTTTCCTGTTTTCTGAGGCCCTTCAAGTTTTTCCATCCTCTGCCTGTTACCCAGTTTCAAAGTCACGTACACATTTTTGGGTATCTTCTTAGCAGTGCTCCACTCTACTGGTACCAATTTACTGTATTAGTCTTTTCATGCTGCTGATATAGACATACCCAAGACTGGGAGGAAAAAGAGGTTTAATGGACTTATGGTTCCACATGGCTGGTGATGCCTCACAATCTTGGTGCAAGGTGAAAGGCACATCTCACATGGTGGCAGACAAGAGAAGGCAGCTTATACAGGAGATCTCCTCTTTTTAAAACCATCAGATCTTATGAGACTTATTCACTATCACAAGAACAGTACAGGAAAGACCCACCCCCATGATTTGATTACCTCCCCCTGGGGTCCCTCCCACAACACAGTGAGAATTCAAGATAAGATTTGGGTGGGGACACCACCAAACCATATCAACTTCTAAATGCTTTAAATATATTTTTATTTGATATTCATACCCCATTTTACTTAGAGAAACTGAAGTAGAAAGTGGAATGAAAAGATACACATATTTAGCACTATTGAAATGAATATAAATAGAAATTTGGTAGTTTTCTCTTAAGTGTTAATGCTGAATCTTAACAGTATTTATTTCATAAGCTTGATTTCTACATCTGATTTGAATCTTTTATGAGTTTTTCAGACTGTTTCTGTGACTAGCCCATATAAACAATTGTTAAGACTTCACATAGTGGCCAGGCACCATGGCTCATGCCTGTAATCCCAGCATTTTGGGAGGCTGAGGTGGGTGGATCACTTGAAGTCAGGAGTTCAAGACCAGCCTGACCAACATGGTGAAACCCTCTCTCTAAAAAAAAATTTTTTTAAAAATCAGCCAAGCATAATGACGAGCACCTGTAGTTCCAGCTACTCGGGAGGCTGAGGCATGAGAATTGCTTGAACCAAAGATGCGGAGATTGCAGTAAGCCAAGATTGCACCATTGCACTCCAGCCTGGGTGACAGAGTGAGACTCTGTCTCAAAAACAATAACAACAACAACAAAACAAACAAAAAAAACTTCACATAGTTTCTAGGGCTATTCAACAATGTTTGGCTCTTTTATTCTAAGAGGATCACATCTTTTGCTGTCTAAGCCAGTTTTTTCATTACTGGGACAGTTTATGCTTGGAGAACCTGTACTGTTTTGAACTTGATAATGTTGCCTTATCTACCTAGAATATGGATGTATCTTTAGATCCAGAAAATACACTGGTAGGCATAGCTAGATAAGATGTGAATATGTTCTTCAGAATAATACTCTAGTATAATTCTTAAAACTATAAATGTGGCTAATAGCATTCTTTAAAATTTCAATTGCAATTAATAATTTAAAAAATGTTTATCTGATCATAATATGCTTCATCAGCTCTTTCTTGATAGTCTTTGTACCCAATTACCATGCAACCATAGACCCTATATTATCTCAGCCTTAGATAACAGAAGCCACCCTGATTAACTCCTAACAAAGGAAGTTCTCTTTCCCACTGGGCAAGGTGAACAGAGGCCTCTGGCATCCAGGATTAGAATTCCACATACAGTTTCTATAGAAGAAGGTTGTAGTGATTGGACATACAAATAGTTTACATAGGAAGCTAATAGTTATATATTTTGAATTAGGGCAGTCTACTTATTGTACTATAAGATTTTAGTTAATAAACCTAAATGTTTAAACAAAAATAAGTCAAGAAATGTATTCAATCACTTAGATCAGAGGTTGCTTTATGTTAAATTAATAAAAGTAGAGATGGTTGGTTGAAGGTAGGGAAAAGCCCAGAGTTTTATTTGGTCATGCTCCCAATCACCTTCCTCCATATTGGGGGTGGGGAATAGCAGTGGTGATTACTTCTCTATTAATACTTGCAGCCCTAGAGCAGTAGTAAATAAATCGATATAATATAAATATTAGAAACATGACCTGGGCAGAAGTTTTAAATAAATGAAACTTTTATTTGCAGGATGCACACTTATCTTTTATTATCCCCCTCTTGGTGGTTCCCACCTCTCTGGTATGTAGTGATTTTATGGTTGGTTCCTATTTGTTCATGGTATTCTTCAAATTACCTAACTTTTTTCTTTTCCTCTTCTTATTTGTACACAAAACATAACTGGCCTGTTTTGTCACTAGTTGACCTGCTAATCTCTGGTAAGCTGTTTACCAATGATACTGTTACTCTGAAGAATGCTATTTGCATGCTGAGAAGCTGGTCTTGCAGAAGTAGTAAATTAAATTCAAAATGGTCACATTAAGACTATGGAATGTCGGATGGGAAACTATTTTCAGCAGGAGAATTTTTTATGAATTTTAGCATGTAATCCACAAGCCATTTCACATTTATGAAAACAGCTGTAGTAGACCTAACGTATAAATTGAAGTAAAATTAATAATGAATATTATAACCTTTATGAAATAGGCAGAACTATTCCCATTTTAATTTTTTCGTCTGTGATCTTTTATCTGTCTCCTATGGCAGATTTGCAAAAGTAGTGTTTGTAGTCTGTCTCATCATTGTTATTTAATAGATTCTTAAATCATAATGCTGAGTGGGTTAATAAAATAATCCAGTGATATGAATTAAGGTATATATAATAATTTCATTTGAAAGTTTTCATTTCTTTTTTAAAATGTGAATGATTAGGTTTCTAAACTTTATGTGAATGCAGGCTACTTTTTTGAACAAATAATAAAAGATTTAAAGAAAAATAAAGATATCATCTCATAGAAACTTAAATTCTTACTGGAAGCTGGGCATGATAGCTCACACCTGTAATCTCAGCACTTTGGGAGGCTGAGGCAGGTGGATCACCTGAGGTCAGGAGTTCAAGACCAGCCTGGCTAACTTAGTAAAACACCATTTAGACTAAAAATACAAATAATTAGCTGAGAGTGGTGGCTCATGCCTATAATCTCAGCTACTCAGGAGACTAAGGCAGGAAAATCGCTTGAACCTGGGAGGCAGAGGTTGCAGTGAGCCAAGATCACGCCATTGCACACCAGCTTGGGCAACAAGAGCAAAACTCCATCTCAAGAAAAAAAAGTTACTTAAGTAGTATTTTTATGCTGCTGGGAAGCCTACTCTTTCTCTTCCATGCCACACCTACTTGATTTTACCTACTGAAGCATCTGTTTTAGACAATGGTAATTATCTTAGTTGAGGATTTCCTTACCTTGCTGTAACAATTTGGTACTCCAGGGACTTCTTTGGGTTGACTTGGAGAGATAAATTTATAGCAGGTATAACATATATCTGTGAGAAAATATGCTTTATATAATTGTAGACAAATTTGGAAGGTACCAAATTATAAAGAGTCTAAAAGTTATTTCTTGTGGAGGGGCAGCACATTTTAGTGTTTTCATACATGAGTTCTGGAAGATACACTGGATTATAGTCCTTTTTCTACTTCTTAATAATAGTGTACAGTATTGTGCAAATTACTCACTACTTTGTTTTGCTCATCCATAAAAATAGGGCTACCTTCACATGGCTACATTCAACTGGAGGGCCAGCTGTGCTGGAGGAAGTGGGACTCACTTGCTCCTCTGGCAGGTGGTGCTGGCTGTTGGTTGGGGCAACTCAGTTCTCCTTGTGGCCTCTCATGCTGCCAGAGCTAGAATGGCTTCCTTCCATGGCACCTCAGAACAGTGCTCCAATATGACAAGCAGGAAGTCAGAACTATCTTGAAGCCTAGGTTTCAGATTTTTTTTTGAGACAGACTCTCACTTTCTCTCCCATGCTGGGTGCAGTATCACGATCTCAGCTCACTACAACCTCTGCCTCCAGAGTTCAAGTGATTCTCATGTCTTAGCCTCCTGAGTAGCTGGGATTTCAGGCAGGTGCCACCATGCCAAGCTAACTTTTATATTTTTAGTAGAGACAGGGTTTCACCATGGTGGCCAGGCTGGTCTCGAATTCCTGGTCTCAAGTGATCTGCCCACCTTGGCCTCTCAGAGTGCTGGGATTACAGGTGTGAGAACTGCACCCAGTCTCCCAGATCTTAAACAACATAATTTCTATTGCATTCTATAGGACAAAGCAAGTGACTTGGCCAGCCCAGATTCAAAGGGATGGAGAAATAGGGGCCTGCACACAGAGATGGAATTTGCAGCAAAGGAAAAATTGCAGCAAAGGGGCATACATACACACAGGGATGGAAGAAATTTGTGACCATTACTATTAAACAATCTTTGCCTTGAGGTCTGCTTTGGGACACAAGGGCAACACCAGATTAAGACATTAGCTGAATTAGCAATGGAGGATTTAAAAAAAGGCTACCCTTTAGCCTTTTTTCAAATACATTTGAAAGATACTTAGCTCAGGCCTGGCACAATGGCTCATGCCTGTAATCCAAGCTTTGGGAAACGGAGGCAGGCACATCACTTGAGTTTAGGAGTTTGAGACCAACCTGGCCAACTTGGCGAAACCCTATCTCTACTAAAAATAGAAAAATTAGCCGGACATGGTGGCATACCTGTAATCTCAGCTATTGAGAGGCTGAGGCACAAGAATTGCTTGAACCAGGGAGGTGGAGGCTGCAGTGAACCAAGATCACACCACTGCATTCCATCCTGGGCAACAGAGTGAGACTCTGTCAAGAAAAAAAAAAAGAAAGAAAGATACTTAGCTCAATGCCTGGCATATAAATCCTCATTAAATGTGAATGATGCTGATGATTATAATGATTCAATGATTAGGACAACATCAGGGAATCAGTGATGCTTTTGGTGTGGAGGAGTGAAATGATAAAAGTATTACTTTTGAAAGATTAACTTGGTGCCTTGGACAGTACAATTTGCAGTGGGAAGAGATTGGAGGAACAGAAATCAGTTAAGAGAGGATGGGCATAATGGCTAGGCGTAGGTTCCCAAACCTCAGTTCTTAACGTCTGCACAGGCCCAACACCACATGCTCAATTCCACATGTAAGCTGCCAAGGCTTGGGGCTTGTACCCTTTGAAGTAATGGCCTGAGCAATACCTTGGCTACTTTTAGACGTGGCTGGAACTGAAGCAGCTGGGATGCAGGTACCATGTTCCAAGGCTGCACAGAGCAGGGGGGTAGGCCCGACCCATGAAACCATTTTTCCATCCTAGGTCTCAAGGCCTGTAATGGGAGGGACTGTGAATATTGCTGATCTTCCCTGGAAACATTTTCCTTACTGTCTTGGTGATTAGCATTCTGCTTCTTGTTACTTATGCAGATTTCTGCAGCAGGCTTGAATTTCTCTCCAGTAAATGGGTTTTTCTTTTTTACTGCATTCTCAGGCAGCAAATTTTCCAAACTTTTATGCTCTGCTTCCTCTTGAATGCTTTGCCACTTAGAAATCTCTTCCACCTGATACTCTAAATCATCTTTCTCAAATTCAAAGTTCCATAGATCTCTAGGGCAGGGGAAAAATGCTGCCAGTATCTTTTCTAACACAGGGCAAGAATCACCTTTATTCCAATTAAGAACAAGTTCCTCATTTCCATCTGAGATCACCTCAGCCTGGACTTAATTGTCCATATCACTATCAGCATTTTTATAAAAGCCATTCAACAAGTCTTTGGGAAGTTCCAGACTTTCCTACATCATCTGTCTTCTGAGCCTCTAAGCCTCTAGGAAGTTCCAAACTTTCCCACATTTTTCTCCTCTCTTCTGGGCCTTCTAAACAGTTCCAGTCTCTGCCTATTACCCAGTTCCAATGTCACTTCCACATTTTCCGATATCCTTATAGCAGCACCTCACTCTCTGCAGTACCAATTTACTGTGTTAGTCCGTTGTCACACTGCTAAAAGGACATACCCAAGACTGGATCATTTATAAAGGAAAAAGGTTTAATTGACTCACAGTTCAGCATGGCTGGGGAGGCTTCAGGAAACTTACAATATGGAAGAAGGGGAAGCAAACATGTACTTCTTCACATGGCGGCAGGAAGAAGAAGTGCTGAGCAAAAGGGGAAAAGCCCCTTATGAAATCATCTCAACAGAACTCACTATCATGAGAACAGCAGCATGGGGATAACCACCCCTATGATTCAATTACCTCCCACTGGGTCACTCTCATGACATGTGGGGATTATGGGAACTACAATTCAAGATGAGATTTGGGTGGGGACACAGCCAAACCATATCACTGATGTATAGAAACACAACTGATTTTTGTGTACTGATTTTGTACTCTACAATTTTTCTGAATTCATGTAATAGCTGTAGTAACTTTGTTCTTCAGGGTTTTCTATATCTAGGAACATGTCATCTACAAATAGAGTATTTTCTTTCTTCTTTTTCTTTCTCCCTTTCTTTTTATCTTTTCTTTTCCTATTTCCCTTCCCTTACCTCTTTTTTCCTTTCCCTTCCATTTTCCCTTTCCTACCCTTCCTTCTTCTCTTTCTTTTTATTTCTTTTTCTTGCCTAATTGCTCTGGCTAGAACATCTAGTGCAATGTTGAATGTGAGTACCAGATCTTAGAGGGTGAGCTTTTAGTCTACATCATTGAGTATGATATAAACTGTCAGTTTTTCATATATGCCCTTTATCATGTTTAGGAAGCTCAGTCCACATGTTTGTGAATGTATCTCTTAGAATCCCAGAAGTTGAATTGCTGGGACAAAGAGTATGTACATTTATAATTTTTTTTTTTTTTTTTTTTGGGTAAAATTGCCCTAAATAATTTACAACCAAATTACATTCCCATCAGCAATGAAGGAGACTGCCTGTTTCCCAACGTCTTTATAACACAGTAAATTATTTAAAATTTGGGTTTTTTTGCCAATACAATACATAGAAAACGGTGTTATAGTCTAGTTTCAATTTACATTTATCTTAATATGAGTTAGATTGACTATTCTTTGCATGTGTTTAAGAGCCATTTTATTTTCTTTCTGTAAACTGACTGATTATATCCTTGGCTTATTTTTCTGTTGAGGATTTGTTGCCTTTTTCATATTGATTTATAGGAGCTCTTTATATTAGAAAAATTATATTTTATTACATTTTTTGATATATACATATATATTAAGGAAATTTGCTCGTTTTTTGTGACTTTTTCTTCAGTTTGTCTTGTCTTTGATTAATGTTTTCTTTCTATGCAGAGGTTTTTTTTTTTTTTTAAGTGATTGAATTTATCAACCTTTTTATTATACTTTTTGGGTTTTGAGTCAGAATCCAAAATTTTCTTATTTTGAGTCACAAGATGATTATCTTGTATTTTCTTTCTGTTCTTTTGTTTGTTTTGACATGAGTCTCAGTTTGATTCTCACGCTGAAGTGCAGTGGTGCAATCTCAGCTCACTGTAGCCTTCGCCTCCCAGGTTCAGGCAATTTTCCCTCCTCAGACCCCCAAGTGGCTAGGATTGTATTTTTAGTAGAGACGGGGTCTCACCATGTTGGCCAGGCTGGTCTTGAACTCTTGATTCAAATGATCTGGCCACCTTGGCCTCCCAAAGTGCTGGGATTACAGGCATGAGCCACTACATCTGGCCTGTTTGTTTTCACTAGAGGTTATTTCATTGCCCCATATTACTTGTTCAGGAGAAGTTTGGAAGGACTAAACAGTCCATTGTAATCCAAATGATACTTCACCTATGACCAAAAAAATTTGGACCATTATCTTCCCTTCAGGCCTTTAAATATTACCTTATAAAAGCATTATACACATTGCATTTAAATGGCTATAGTTCTTAGTATGCTCTCATTCATGCTTCCCCTTCATATTGATGAACATAAGGTTAGTTAGCATCTGCTTAACATGAACAAGATTTGAGGGATGCAGAATTCCACTAGGGTAAGCCTGCAAGTTGACAAGTCCCATTCATATATGCAAAGCCAATGTATGCAAAATTTCTAGTCGTTCCATTCAGGAAGAACTCTTATTGAGGAAATAGACCCTCATGTATAATAGCAGAGGCATATACAGCTATTTAGAATAGTCTACTTATTATGTCTTTTCTTCTTTCTTTTCTTCCCTCCCTCCTCCTATCTTATAAAGAAATATTAAGTACCTGCCATGTGCCACACAGTGCCTAGGCATTGGAGATACCATGGTGAAAATGATAGAAAGAGTTCCTACCTTCATGGAGCTTATATTTAATTGAGAGAAAATGTGTAAATGTTAATGCTGTGTTTTGGGGGGGGAAATAGAACTGAAGTAAGGAGATAGAGAATTCTAGGAGAAAGGAGTTTATTTTAGATAGGAGAGTCAGAAGTCCTTTCTGGAATAACTGACATTTGATTAGGGACTTTATTGAAGTGAGGAGGGAACAAACCACACAGAGATCCAGAGTTAAGGCATTTCCAGTATATCCAAGTTGTTAAACATATGAAGAAATGCCAGCGGCAAGAAAGAGAATATATCTGACCTTGGTAGAAATTAGCAATTTAAAGAACAGAAAATAACTTCCAGAGCAGCCTGTTACACTAAAGAAACAATCATGAAACAAAAACAATCCTTTGGATATATATCCAGTAATGGGATTGCTGGGTCAAATGGTATTTCTATTTCTAGATCCTTGAGGAATCGCCACACTGTCTTCCACAATGGTTGAACTAATTTACACTCCCACCAACAGTGTAAAAGCATTCCTATTTCTCCACAACCCCGCCAGCATCTGTTGTCTCCTGATTTTTTAATGATTGCCATTCTAACTGGCATGAGGTGGTATCTCAATGTGGTTTTGATTTGCATTTCTCTAATGACCAGTGATGATGAGCTTTTTTGGGAGGATAGCATTAGGAGAAATATCTAATGTAGATGATGGGGGGATAGATGCAGCAAACCACCATGGCACGTGTATACCTATGTAACCTGCACGTTTTACACATGTACCACAGAACTTAAAGTATAATAAAAAATATACATAAATAAAAATAAAATAAAAAGTGCCTTTGGAAATTTAAAATAAGACCTGGTGTGGTGGCTCAGGCCTGTAACCCCAGCATTTTGAGATAGGAGGATCCCTTGAGCCCAGGAGTTAAAACCAGCCTAGGCAACATAGTGAGATCCTGTCTCTACAGAAAATTAAAAAATGATCCATGTATGGTGGTATTTACCTCTAGTCCTAGCTACTTGGTAGGATAAGGTGGAAGGTTGATTGAGCCAGGGCAGTGGAGGCTATAGTGAGCTGTGATAGATTGTGCCACCACACTCTACCCTGGTTGACAGAGAAATACCTTGTCTAAAAAAAGAAAGGAAGGAAGGAAGGGAGAGAGGGAGGGAGGATAAAATAGCTAGACTTAAAATTTTAGTATAAGAACTAGAAAATAGAGTCAAAAATCTACCAGAACACAAAGAGAAATTATGCATGAGTATTTCCACAGCTAAAAAGAAGACATGATGTCTTCAGTTTGAAAAGGTCTACAAACTTTTGAGCGTTATGAATTAAATAAACAGACTACACCTAAACAGATTCTTATGAAATTTCTGAATATCTAGAACATAGGATGTTAAAGCTTCTGAAGGGAAAACAGCTATCAAAAACAACATATGACCTATAATGGGTAAGAATGAAACTGCCATTGAAATTCTCTTTAATGACTCCAGATGCTAAATGAAAATAGAATAATGTCTCCAAAGTTCTGAAGGAAATTTTTTTGATTCTAGGGGTGAAATAAAACTGTCATTATTTTCACATGCAGTAATTTCATAGAAAATCCAATAGAATCAATAAATTAATAGAACTAATACTATTTTTACACATTAGTAATAACCAATTAAAAATATAGTTTAAAAAAGTTACATTCCCCAAAGCATACTGTCAATTTTCTAAGAATTGACTATATATATATGACTACTATGGAAACAAATTAAAAGTTTTTATATAGGATATAAAGACCTAATAAGTGGGAGACATTCAGTTTCCTGAATTTAAGGTAATCTCAGTCAAAATGCCAGCTGATTATTTGGGAAACTTAATATTCAAAAGTGAATATGGACAAATAAAGGTCCATGAAGAAGAAGAGAAGAGTGGGACTGACAGTAATACAGTATGTGGGATCTAGCTCAGTTTAGACAAATGGGCCCAGAATGAGATCTCCATAACAATCCTATTTATGCCTTTTAATTGAAGTACTTAGAGCATTTATACTTGATGTAATTTTGATAGAGTCAGGTTTAAATTGACCATCTTGCCATTTGTTTTTTATTTTTCTCATTTTTTTTGTTCTTTTCTTATGCCTTTTTTCCACCCCCTGGAATTAATTGTTTTTAAATCTGCCCTGTGTTGTTTCACTCTATGCATATGTAGATTATTATTTAGCAAAAGATTGAAAGACACCCTATGAGGATTTCTGAAGTCTTTCTCTGCTTAACCTCTTTTCTGGCATTCTGTTCTGCAAATTACAGCTGCCTTGTTCTTCCCAACTCAAACATCTGTCTCTGCCAGTCAGCTAGACTGCTGCTCCCTACTTGAGCCACCTTCCTTGTGCCAAAGTCTGGGAATATACCACCATGCAACAAACTGGTAGATTTACAGGATCACCTCATTTGTTGTTCTTCTCCCAGAGATACCACTCAGGTATTGCCTATTATCCAAGTTCTGAAAACAATTGTTTGACATCAGTCCCATAGCTGTTCTCCTTCATGGACAAAAATAAAAATGCCTTTTCTAGTGTCAAAACTGATTTTTTAATAGCAATTCCCATTGTAGCTAGTGCTTAATGTCTTCTCCACAAGCTTGAAAGTGTCTGTGATCATCTTTGTCACACATTGCATTTCTTGAGAAGCACTGTAATGTCTAGTTTCCTATTTTAGCTTTTAGTTTCCTACTATGGTATGGCAGCCAACAAAATCATTTTATTGAAGCAAAATGTTTCTTTTAAAGATAGGGTCTCTTTATGTTGCCATATTGGACTCAAACTCTCGAGCTTTAGTGATCCTCCCACTTCAGCCTCTCTGGAACAGTTTTTTGAAGGTCAGAGTGACATTTCAGTTGGTAGGTCCAATTCTGCACTTCTGACTCCAGTGATATGGTAGGAAAGTTACAGTAGAAAAACCTCCAGATACCAAAAAGTAGAATGTAAAATATTAAGAATATTTTGTATAATGCATAACTCATCTGGCTTAAAAAGAAATCCTCAAAATAAGAGAAAGGGAGAGGAAGAAGTTTGTGTGGGGTGGGGAGGAAGAGAAACATTGAGAATTCAGAGAAAGAACTGACCCACTGAAATCTGAAGCTTTCTTATGAGTATTTTCTAATTAAACTCCCTAGAAGTTTTTATTTGATATTCTTGAGAGTGACTGGAGGCAAAAACCTAGAAGATGTGAGGAGTCATTTTTGAAATCATAAAGCCAAGAGTCTCCAACGGCAGGCTATAGACTGTGAATGGGTGAACTAGAACTCAGATCTACGCACAGAGATGCAAAGACCTTGCCTTTCTCAGCCTTGGGTTGTGGTTAAAAGGGAAAATAGAATGTCTGCATAGAATTTATAATAACAAGTCTGGCCTCTTTTATTTTTGAAGTTTGAAATCATGCTGCTCAAGTGTTTTTGTTTTAAAGATAAGAATTGGATTTTAAAATAGTTTAGAACAGTAGTTACAGATGGCTGGCTCAGACAGATATATATCGTTTCTAGGGAATAAACTCTCAACAGAAGCTTCCCAATATCCCATGAACAAAGTTTTAACAAAAATGAATTCCCAATAAGAAAAAAAGAATAACAGAATACACAACACTAAGGCCACACGATGAGAGTCAGTAGAACTGAACAAACAAAAACAAAACCATACACATATGTATTAATATATGCATACATATGTGTTAATATACAAAATAAATCTCTCTAAAATGTTTGTGTATATGCATGTATATTTACATACACATATTCCTACAAAATAACTTCAAATATTAGAATTATCCTATACAAAATATAAAAATTAGTAAGTTTATTTTTTAAGGAAAATAAATCAGAACATTGCTAATATGATTAAAAAGTGGATAGACGGAGCTGAAGATAGAATTGAGTTTAAAGATCAAGCTCAATAAAATTACACAAAATAGAGCAGAGAGAAATAATAAATGGAAAATATGAAAAAAGAATTAATAAAAGGAAAGGTTAGAGGAGAAAGTCTAACTTAGGACTCCAGAAGCTGGCTTCTGCAACCACTATTACCCTGAAGCTCTGACAGGAAGTTTCAAATTTGATGCAAATGCCAGTAATGATAGTTATGGGGGATGCTTTTGGGAGGCATGAAGCACATGGCCAGTTTTCACTTCAGAGCATTTTTGACCAATGTTTTCCTCAGAACATTTGCTGAATACTGAGGCTACACAGAGCAGGATGCTTGAAACATAAATGTCAAAAGTCCCTTAAAGCAGGGTGGGATTTTTCAGTATACTCTTAAGATTAGAGGTCTGGGCAACTGGGGATAATTCTATAAAATAAATCAAATATTTGGTTGAAAACTTTGAAGGGGCAAATCATCTGTATGAATCATCATACTAGGGCTGCCACCCAGATTTAACTGCTCATACTCTCAGATTAAGGAGAGAAATCTCTATTTTATCTAGCTAGCAGTGAGGAGAGAGAACCCTCGCTAGAGAAAGATCACATCCTTCGGAACCTTTGTGGTTTTTAAAGCATACCATCTGTCATTCCATGAAAGATTAGTAGACATGCTGAAAAGGAGTACATGATCAAAATTCAAGAGGAAAAACAGACCATAGAGACAGATCCTCAAGTGATTCTGTACTGGATTTAGCTGGCAAGAACTTTTAAATGATTATTTAAAAGGAATGTCTTTAAATGCATTTTATTTAGAGAATGCCTAAATAATCCTGAACAGAATGTTGGTAGAAATATGGACATTAAAGCCATTCTCATAAAATCTCGGATGGAAATGAGGAACATGTTATTGGAAACTAGATGAAAAGTAATCCTTGTTGCAAAGTGGCAAAGAGCTTGGCTAAATTGTGTTTATATAATTCATATCTTTTAAAAAAATAGAGAACAGGTTAAAAAAAAACACATGATTTCACCAGATAATTAGAATCCTTTTTTTAAAAAAGAACTATATAAACATTCTCAAATTGAAATTACAACATGGGGCATTAATGCCTCACCAAATAAATTTAACTTCAAATTAGGTAGAGCAGAAGATCTTTAGTGTACTGAAAGACTAATTAATAGAAAACACTAAAATGGAAGCACAGACATTAAAAAAAATACAGAAAAATAGAGAAAAGTATGACTCGGTGAAAATAATCAATATATATTATTGGAGCTCAGAAAAAAGGAGAAAGAGTAAGGCAGAAGTAACATTTGAAAAATAATATCCTTCAAACTAATAAAGGACATCAACCATAGACTCAAGACGTTCTGTGAACCTCCAAGAGAACAAATACATAGAAATTACATCAAGGCATATGTGATGGCTAATTTTATGTGTCAGTTTGACTGGGCTAAGGGATGGTCAGATAGGTAGTAAAACATTATTTCTGGGTGTGTATGTGAGGGTGTTTCCAGAGGAGATTAGCATTTGAATTTTTAAGCTAAATTAAGATAGTCTTCACCAATGCAAGTGACCATAATTCAATCTGTTGAGGGTATGACTAGAAGGTGGAGGAAAGATGAATTTGCCGTGTCTGCTTGAGCTGGCACATCTTCTCCTGCTCTTGGACATTTTTTTTTTCTCTCTCTCTCAGTTCTGTTTTTCTGGAAAGTTATGACTAACACAGATTTTGGTACTGAGAAGTAAAAGTGCTGCTATAATGAATACCTGAAAATGTCGAAGTGGCTTTGGAGCTGGGTAATGGATAAAAGGCTGAAAGAGTTTTAAGGTTCATGCTAGAAAATACCTACATTATTGTGACTGGACTTTTTAAAGTGATTCTAATGAGGGCTCAGAAAGAAAAGAGGAGCACTTTGGAGAAAGCCTCCATCTTCTTAAAGAATGCCTAAATAATCCTGAAGAGAATGTTGGTAGATATATGGACATTAAGGCCTTCAGGTAAAACCTCAGATAGAAATGAAGAACATGTTATTGGTAACTAGAGGAAAAGTAATCCTTATTATAAAGTGGCAAAGAGCTTGGTGAAATTTTATTCATGTTCTAGTGATTTGTGGAAGGTAGAAATTGCAGCAATGAAATTGGATATTTGGCTGCAAAAATCTCTTAGAAAATTGCAGAACAACCGACCTGGTTCCTCCTTCTGACTGCTTATGGTAGAATGCCAGAAAACAGGACTAGAAGTGGAATTGTTAATAAAAAAGGAAGAGAACTTAAAATTTTTTAAGTTTTAGCCTATTCATATTGTAAAGAAAGAGAAAGCCTGCTTTAGAGAAAACACTAAGGGTGTGGCCAAGGGGCCTTTGAATAAAGAGATTAGTATGGATCATCCATCTCTACAGAAGCCAGGAGATATTCTCCAAGACAATAGAAGAATGACCCTGAAGTCAATTTAGAGATAATCGAGGATGACCCTCCGAGCATAAGGCCCAGAGTGCAAAGTCCCTTGGGACAAAGAAGTTTCAAATATGGAGCCACCTGAACCTGTGATACCTCAGCATGCACTTCCCAATAGAACCTTACATTATGGGTTCTGCTCCCTAACACTGGCTTCTCTAAGGTCTGGCTCTGGTGAGCCTGGTATAGTGATGTGATGGCCAACCCTGCAGGCAGCACAGGTGGTAGATTTTGGTGGTGTCTACACAGTGTCTGCCAATACTTCGGGAGACGTGGCTTAGGCTATGCCTGGCAAAGCCACTGGTACATGATTCTAGCCTAGAGAGCCACAGGCCCCTGACCCCAAGTCAGCTTGAATGGCAGAGGCAGAATAGCCACCTGGAAGAGCCACAGGCATGGGACTCCAGCCAATAATAGCTGTAGAGATGGGACCATAGCCTACTAGTTCTGGAAGGCAGAGCATCAAGCAGAAGGTTATTGTGGAGGCTTCAGGTCTAATGGAGTTTGCCCTGTTAGGTTTTAGACTTGCTCAGAATCTATCATTTCTTTCTTCTTTCCTATTCCTCTCTTTTGGAATAAGAATATCTATCCTGTGCCTCTCCCACCATAGTATTTTGGAAGCACAAAACATACTGGTTTTAAGGTTCACAGTTGGAAAGCAGTTTGCCTCAGGATGAATTGTACCTTGAGTGTCACCCATATCTGATTTAGATGATATTTAGATGAGATTTTGGACTTTGGATTTTTTTAGTTGATGCTGGAATTGGTTACGACTTCTGGGGTATTGGGATGGAATGAAGTATTTTGCATGTGAGAAGGACATGTATTTTGCGGGGCTGGAGTGCAGTGCTATAGACTGAATGTATCTCCCCCAGACGCATATGTAGAAACCTAATTCCCAATGTGATGTTATTTGGATAGGGCTTTGGGAGATTATTAGGTCATGAGGTCATTAATGGAATTAGTGCCCTTATAAAAGGTATGCCAGAGAGCTCTTCCTTCCACTGTGTGAAGTTACAGCCATCTATCAGTGAGAAAGTAGACCCTTGTCAGACACTGAATCTGCCAGCACTTTTATCTAACACTTTCTAGTCCCCAGAAATGTGAGAAGTAAATTTCTATGATTTACCTAGTCTGTGGTATTTTGTTATAGCAATCTGAATGGACCAAGATAGAATCTTTGTTTCTGAGTCAGAGTCTCGCTCTGCCACCAGAGTGGAGTGCAGTGGTGTAATCTTGGCTCACTGCAACCTTCGCCTCCTGGGTTCAAGCGATTCTCCTGGCTCAGCCTCCCAAGTAGCTGGGACTACAGGCGCCTGCCACCATGCCCAGCTAATTTTTGTATTTTTAGTAGAGACAGGGTTTCACCATGTTGGCCAGGATGATCTCAATCTCCTGAACTTGTGATCTGCCCGCCTTGGCCTCCCAAAGCTCTGGGATTACAGGCGTGGGCCACTGCACGTGGCCAAGACAGAATCTTATGGAAAGCCTGCTAAAAAACTAAAGACACAGAGAAAAAACTGAAAGGAGTGAGAGCAAAAACGGCATATTGCTTTCAAATGGGGGCAATAATAAAACCTACAGCTACCTAATCGGCAGAAATAATGAGAACCAGAAGAATGAAAGTATCCTGAAAGAAAAAAAAGCCAACCCAGAATTCTATATCCACAAAAATATCATTAAAAAGGTGCAAATGTCTTAAACAAGTAAAAACTGAGAATTTGTGGAAAGCAAACCTACACTATGATAATAGCAAAGGGAGAAGTAATATGATCCCATATGGAAGTAAGGAGTTGTAAGAAGGAGCGAAGAGCAATGAGACAAGATAAATATATGGGTAGTATACATGAATGTTGATGATATAAACAATAATAGCAATATATTGTGGGGTCATAAATATATGTAGAATTAAAATGCCTAACAATGCAAAAACAGGAGAGTAAATGGAGTTCTAATGTTCTAGTATTTTCAGGAAAATGGTAAAAAGAATAATTTGTGTTATACTGTAAAAGCCAACTGGCTAAAAATACACATTGTAATGTCTATAAAACCTACTGAAAGAAAATAAAAGAATGTATAAATATAAATTAAGAGATGGGAAAAATATAAGAAAACATTTGATTAATCTTAAAGCAAAGTAGGAATCAATGAAATATGAAACAAGCATACAATATAGAAAGTGAACGAGTCCAGTTGCTGGCTCCTTGAAGAGGTTAATAAACTTGATAAATTCCTAGAAGGATTCTTCAAGAATAATCTTCAGTTTTTGTTTGAAATTTTAAAAATCGTTTAATGTGGCCGGGTACAGTTACTCATGCCTGTAATCCAGCACTTTGGGAGACCAAGGTGGGCTGGATCACTTGAGGTCAGGAGTTTGAGACCAGCCTGGCCAACTAGTGAAGCCCAGTCTCTACTAAAAATACAAAAAGTAGCTAGGCATGGTGGCACATGCCTGTAATCCTAGCTACTCAGGAGGTTGAGGCAGGAGAATCGTTTGAACCCAGGAAGCAGAGGTTGCAGTGACCTGAGATCCTGCCATTGCACTCCAGCCTGAGACACAGAGCAAGACTGTCTCAAAAAATAAAATAAAAAATAAAATCTGTTTCATTGAGTAATGGGATCTGATGGTTAAGAAAGAGAAAAAAAAAAAGAAAAAGAAAAAAAGAAAATCTGTTAAATGCAATTTGTCACTTAATACACTATAGAAGAAAAGTCCTGTTAGGTTCAGAAAAAGCATATGATTAAATTCAACATTAATATATTTTTTAAAGTTCTTTTGGCAAGCTAGGGAATATATTGATAAAGAACATACCAAAATAAACCTCTGCAATACATATCATTCTTATTCTGATAAATTAAAAGCATTCCTATTACAATCAGGAACAAAACACAAATGTTTCCTTTGATAATTTTTTTTTTTTTATTATTGAATTGGTGAACCCATCCAGCATGGTTGGAACTCCATAAATAATAATAAAACCAGTGGGATTGAAAGAAAAAAAAATCACACTGGTATTATTTGCAGCTAGTATGTTTAGATAACAGAAGACTAGAAGAAGCTATATATTATTAGAAAAAGAAAGTTTAAAGCAAAGTTGTAGGATACATTTGATATATAAAAGTTAATTGTATTTTTAAATCCCTTTTATGATTGAAATAATAAATATTAAAGTTAATTGGGAATACATGTAGCAAAATATTTGTAAACCTTTTGTAGAATTGGAAAACTTTATTTAAAGATAACTTAAAAAATGTAGAGATATACCATTATTTATGGATGCTTTGGCTGTGATAGTCTAATACGGTTTTTCATTGCAGACTTTGCCTTCAAATGAAACATTTTTAAATACTACACAAATGCCTTGCCTGCAATCAGCCTCAACTTGGAGTAACTATGAACACGATTCAAAGTCTTACCTATTAAGAAAACATGTATCAGAGTTAGATTCCTCTTTCCATTCTGTTCTGTCATTGCCATCAGGTAAGCCTCCTTGTAAGAATTTCTAAGTAACGATATTTTCTGTACTGAAATCTAATCCTCTAAATAAAGAGAATCTAATAAAATCTTATTTTATCAATTATTTTGTCAGTGGATATTAGAACTAAGCAATGCCTTGAGAATTAAATTTGTTATAGAGGAATTAATCTAGTCACATGCACAGTTAATGTTCTATCTGTGTAAGTTGATTCTTCAATTCCTTCTAACCAATTTGATTTACTTTGGGAAATTACAAGGGTTTTATCTTATTTGTTAAATTTTGAGCATTTTATTGGTAACATGGCTGTGCCGTTGAAATGTTTCTGAGTCACGTTAAATCACTGTTCTTTTTCTAATGCCTTGGTCTACATGGAAGTTTCCCTGCCATAAAATATTTCTCCATTTATAATCTGCACTGAATTTCTCCAAGAGGGGAGAAAACTGCCTATCTATAAATATAGTCAATCTCAACAGTATCTGTAATCTGTGAGCAAATGAGGCTTATACATCCTTACATCTCTAAAGTGTTTTGTTTGTTTGTTTGTTTTTTTGAGATGAAGTCTCATTCTGTCACCAGGCTGGAGTGCATTGGCACAATCTCGGCTCACTGCAGCCTCCGCCTCCTGAGTTCAAGCAGTTCTCCTGCCACAGCCTCCTGAGTAGCTGGTACTACAGGCATGCACCAGCACACCCAGCTAACTTTTTTGTATTTTTAGTAGAGACAGGGTTACACCATGTTGACCAGGATGGTCTTGATCTCCTGACCTTGTGATCTGCCTGCCTTGGCCTCCCAAAGTGCTGGGATTACAGGCGCGAGCCACCGTGCCGCGCCATTTTTTTTTTTTTTTTTTTTTGAGACAGGGTCTTACACTATTACCTAGGCTGGAGTGCAGTGGTGTGATCATAGCTCACTGTAGGCTTGAACTCCTGGGCTCATGCAATCCTCCCACCTTAGCCTCCCATGTAGCTAGAAATACTTGGGTATATGATAACCACGCCTGGCTAATTTTTAAATTTTTTTTTTGGTAGAGATAGGGTCTCACTATATTGCCCAAGCTGGTCTTGAACTTCTTGCTTCAAGTAATCCTCCCACCGCAACCTCCCAAAATGCTAGAATTACTCTAGGTTATTTTAAATTTTCAGTTCTTGATTTTTGTGGAACCTTTACACTCTAGTCTATATGGGAACTAAAGCAAATATTTAGGGGAGAAAGAAAACATCCCTGGAACTGGTTATCTCAGGTTCTTCTCTATATTGGGAGATATCTCAACTTGGCTTTTGTTCCATTCTCCACTTATGGTTCTAAACATCTTTTAGATTCTCAAAATCAAGGGATTGATCCTATTTGTAAAGCACTATGTTTTGAACCTGTCCGCCTGCCCTGAATCTCAATTTAGTTTTTATCAGTAGTAGAGTGGCTTAGCTACACCATACCTTGAAGTAAGTTTCTAACAAGAACTGTTTTATTCCGTCTTTGAGGAAACTTTAATAATATGAAGAAATAATAATCTGTATAACAATAATAATATAGCTGATATTTAGTCTTAGTGTATACCGGGCCCTGTATATATTAAGCACATTACATTTTCTTGTTTGATTCTCACAACTCCATGAGAATAGATACCTTTGTTCTGTGATGACATAACCGTGACAGCTGGTATAAATACTCTTTATCCTGAGACTCTTATGTCCCCTCTAATAAGTAAGATTAGATTGTTTGCTTCCTATTATATCCATTCCTTATTAATTTAATAAAATCTCAATACCTACTATACATAGGTACTAAATAAATGCTAGGACTATAAATACAAATAAATCTCTCAAGGTACTTGCATTCTAGTTTAAAACAACTGAAATGTAGACTAGTAAGTGCAGTAAAATGCAATGAAATACTTTTATAAAAGCTGACAGGTCACGTGCAGTTACTAAGAAAGGTATACAAATGGAACAAGAACCTTTTCTTGTTAGATCATGTTTCCCCGCAAATCACAAAGAACAGTGGTAGAATTGGTGATACTCTCCTTATAAGAATAATACTGTGTTGGAGAAACAAATCCAATAAACTTAGGTTTAGGTAATGGGAAAATATCAGAATCCTGAAATGTTTAAGGAGCATTTTAAAGGACAATATTTATATTCCCATTTTCATTGTGTTACCTAATTTTCATATGACCATATTATAATACTGAGATCCAAACTCATCTTACCTCTGTCCCCTGGAACAAACTCCATGATACTCATGAACTAATTTTTGCTTTGCATATTTTTCCACAACTGGAGTATGGATCTGCCACTAAGATACATCATTTGAAGAAGAGATCATTTTTTTCTGTTTAAAATCCAGACCCAACCAGGTGGGCAGTGGCTCATGCCTGTAATCCCAATACTTTGGGAGGCTGAGATGGAAGGGTCACTTGAGCTCAAGAGTTCAAGACCAGCCTGGCAAAATAGTAAGACTTCGTCTCTAAAGAAAACAATTTTTAAATTAGCGAGGCATGGGTTGTGCACCTGTAGTCTCAGCTGCTTGGGAGACTAAGGTGGGAGGATTGCTTGATCCCAGGAGATTGAGAATGCAGTGGGCCAGAATCATGCTACTGGACTCTAGCTTGGGCAGTAGAGCCAGCCCCTGTCTCAAGAATAAAAATAAAAAATAAAATGAAATGCAGATCTTTCCTGGGTCTAGACTCATTAGTTTCCTTAAAAATAAAGTACCTTCTTTTTTTTGTTTGAAGTACCTTCTTTTAATAGGCAAACTTTCATTATTATCAACTGCTTTATAAAATATGTTCTCAGGGCAGGGCGTGGTGGCTCACACCTGTAATCTCAGCACTTTGGGAAGCCGAGGCAGTTGGATCACCTGAGGTTGGGAGTTCAACACCAGCCTGACCAACATGGAGAACCCCTATCTCTAAAAAAAATATTTAAAAATAAAAATAAATAATAAATAAAATATGTTCTCAAGGAAAAAAATAGTTGTCTCTTAATAAATGCTTTTTAAGATGATTTTGTTTTTTCATTCTTGGCTGAAGAAAAAACCTTTCATAAATGTGAAGCATATCGACTTCATTGCTTAACTCCTCTTTGGTTGTGAGGGTACAGAATATAAACATAGTGAATTGAATGTCTCTAAGTCTCTA
The DNA here is from genome assembly GCF_009761245.1 of Sapajus apella. NCBI lineage: Eukaryota > Metazoa > Chordata > Mammalia > Primates > Cebidae > Sapajus > Sapajus apella. The sequence continues at coordinate 29,374,797 of NW_022436950.1, forward strand.
TTTAGAAACAAAACTAGTTTGTCAATAGATTTTAATCTTTATAAAAGTAGATTCATTGTGATTTATAATATAGTAAATTAAAGGAATGTGAACCTGGATATTTTCACAAAAGGTTACATCTGAATTACTGGAGTTTTCTGCCAAGAAGTTAAAAGCATGTAATTATAGTTTTTGTAACCTGCATTATTTCAAATGCAAAGATTGTAGGGATGGGATGGAATGGATTTAAGGTCAGCCAAATTTGGCTGTAGATTTTCTTAAAGACTTCTTGGGTATATTTGTTTCCATTCATCTGTGAATAGCATTTATTAATATTTATAAATACTCTTCATCTTATGTACTATTTTAAGAAGTTCATGAAGTTGTTTCTGTTAGCTTTTTAATTTGTTAATTAAGCACACCTAACCAGTAATTTCTAAAATACTGCTACCAACATGCTTGGAAAGAGTATTTTGCCACTTCTGACAGTTGTTACATTTGAAATTTCTGCTTATTTTCTTAAGCTCATGTACTATTTATAGAAAGAAAGCGATTTTAATGTTACAATCTGTAATCCTAGTATTACAAAGAGTGGTATTTGAAAATGCCTTTTTAATTTTATTTTTCCAGATGTGCCTCTTCATTTTCACTTGGAAACATTGTTAAAAAAGACTGAAATAAAAGGCAATCTTGCTGAAAATAAATTTATAGATGAATATATCATATCTCCGTCACCTGGTATGTCACATTTACAGTTCTTGTACTTTATATGTTTTTTTATGTCTTTTCTACTTACTATTTTTGCATTCTAAGGAAATAAAATTTAACAAAATAAAGGAAAATCCTTAATTTTTAATACTCATTTTTTTATAAATCATGTACACATAAATAAAAAAATACAAGAACAATCTTAACATGAAATGTGTGATATCTATTGGATAATTATGAAATATCGATAAATATAACAAAAATTTAAATAAATGTGGAGAAACAGTATTTCTGTATAAGATCAATAAAGATATAAATTCTTCCTAATAGTTCATATGATTAATGTAACTTGAAATTCTCAGAGAATTTGTTTAACTTAAAATAATTCTAAAGCACAATGGGAAGACCAAATGGGAAAATATAAAAGAAATTACTGTAAAAAGTTTTGAGAAAATCTAGCCCAACACATATAGAAAGAGGACAAAAATCTTTAGTCATGTAGATTCTATTTTGCTTACATTTAAGAAAATAGATAAATGAAGTAAACTCTATAGTTGATTATATATCAGGGAAGATTTGTGTATCAGTGGGAAATTGGAGAGCCATTTGAAAATGTTACTGTTAGTCTTTCTCAGTAAAATTCTTTCACATATGTATTTAATGCTATGAAGCAGAATACTAGTTAATTCCAAGAACTGTAAATAAAATATTAAAACTAGAAAATAAAGCTTGAGAAAATTACATTGAAATGTTTATGAGTGCTGTGAATGGGGGTGAGGTCTATGCTTCGAAGCAATTAGAAGAAAGAAAAGAACATATTTTGATTATCTACAAAGTTAAAATCTAAACATTGGAAGTCATATAACTCTAAGAAATAATTTATCTCAAAAACTCAAGAGTCAAATGAATACCTGTTATAACTGGAGTCTTATTATAAAATAAATTTATAAAAAGCAGCTTTTGTAAGTACCAATAGTAACTAGATATAGATAGCCTATGTAAAGGAGTAAATTATGCCAGACACATTGACAATGAAAATATAAAATATTTTTTATCAGCCTATGTAAAGGAGTAAATTATGCCAGGCACATTGACAATGAAAATATAAAATATTTTTTATCAAACTTAACAAATACCTACATGAGGACTACTAAAAAAGTTTAGTGACAAACATGAGGACATTCCCATATGGAGATAAATATCCTTTTCCTGTCAGAAGACAGTATCGTAACCAAAGTTGTCAGTTTTCCCCCAAATTAATTTACAAGTGGAATTCCAATCAGAATCAGAGGTATTATTGGAACAAAGTTATTCTGAAGTGTATCTCAGACAGAAAATGTTGAAGAACAGCCAATTAAATTTTTAGAAGATTAATAGCAGGATTATGAAGTTATAATCATTAAAACATGGTGGTTCCGACAGAAGCCAGATCAAGGGAGCTTAAGAAAAGCCTAGAAACAGACGGTGATATTTCCTACCATATTGAAAGAATGGCATAGTCAATAAATAATAATAAATGATAATGAGAACAACAACAAATTCTTATGAACCATCCTTTATATGTCAGCACTGGTTGAAGGGCTTTATATTACCTATTTAAGTCTAAGTCTGTGAGGTAGGTGTTAGTACTCTCCTTGACTAATCTTCCCCAATCACGGTTGAGTAATAGAAAAGCCAGAATTCAAAGCCAAGCTCTATGTAACTAAGTTTTCTTTGTAATCAGAGGCATTAAATAACGACTCTGCAAGAATTAAAAGCTGAGATCACTACCTCATAAAGTGCTTTAAAACAAATTTAAGGTGGATGAACATTAAAATACATTTCAGTAGGATTAAAAAGTTAAAAATGAATGTCTTAAAAGAATAAGAAGGAAAGGTGTTCTTGATAATAATGAAAATAGTATTAACTGAGAGCTTATATGTCAGACACAGTGAGAATGTTTACTACTTTTGCCTATAACATTAATGATTTTGAACATTATAATAATCAGTTTGGGCATAACTATAGTAAAAACAGCACCTTCAAATATCTTGGATAACATTAAGAATTGATGCAAGCCTTTGGGGAGCTCTGTGAAATGGATTACAAGGCCTTTAAATTATGTGTTTTTGTATAAGCTCAGTGTGGTTTAAAAACTCCCTTGTTTAGTTTTGTACCTATTCCCAATAAAAGTTTACTGGACTGTTAACCCTGTATTCTGACCCAATTATTAATTATTCCATTTCCAAGAATCTAGTCTAATCCTAAATATGAAACAGCCTTTATTCACAACTATATTCATCTTAACATGTTTTTGTGATAATGAAAACTTAGCAAAAACTTGAAGAGCATAATAGGGATATGGTTAAATATACTACAGTGGAATATACAGCCTTAAAAAAATATCTTAGCTGGGTGCGGTGGCTCACGCCTGTAATCCCATCACTCTGGAAGGCTGAGGTGGGTGGATCACCTGAGGTCAGGAGTTCAAGACCAGCCTGGCCAACATGGCAAAACCCTGTCTCTACTAAAAACACAAAAAGTAGCTCGGCTCAGTAGCTCCTGGCACACACCTGTAATCCCAGCTACTTGGGAGGCTGAGGCAGGAGAATTGCTCCAACTCAGAAGGCAGAGAGGTTGCAGTGAGCCAAGATTGCATCACTGCACTCCAGCCTGGGTGACAGAGTGAGACCCTGTCTCAAAAAAAAAGAAAAAATAATCTTAAAAGTTAATATAAGGATGGAAACATACTTATGTTGTGATATAAAAGAATGTTGTGATATAAAAGGATGAAAAAATTTTACTTCTGTGTCTGGTACAATTATAGACATGTAGAAATATTTATTCTTATATCAACCAAATGCAATGTGTGGACCTTGTTGCGATTGCTGTTTATACACACACACACAGGTTTTGAAACAGAGAAATTTGAACATGGACTAGCTGTTAGATATTAATGAATTATTGTTAATTTTGCTACTTATAATAATGCATTGTGGTTACATAAACCCATATGCACTTTTTCAGTTTGTTAGAGATTCATACTTAACATATATGTAGATGAAGAGATATGTCTGGGATTTGCTTTAAAATATCCTAGCAAAAATTTGGTGGGAGAGATGAAACAAGATTGGTCATAAGTTGTTCACTGCTGAAGCTGAGGATAGGTACATGGGAGTTCATTATTCGACTCTCCTTTTGTGTTTGAAATTTTTCCACAGTAAAAATTAAAGAGAAAAAAGATGAAGGCACCAAGGACGAAGAACAATTAGCTATGCTTAGGGGAAAATGCCTAAAGAAATACAGGAAAATATAAGTATTATGTGCAGTTACCTTTTAATGATGCGATTTCACTTGTTGGAATTTGTCCTGAGATACGTTTTTTTCAAAAGGGAAAAAAAACATATCCATGAAGATGATTATTTTAAGAATGTCTGTAATAGCATTATCATTATGATGATAAGTATCATGGCCAACAGCTAGGGAATAGCTAAAGAACATTGTTTCTAATCAGAGGGATGTTACACAACCACCTGAAAAAAATAATAGAGTGCATTATGTAATAAAAATATAATTATACATTTAATTAAAATTATGATTTCATATTTGAAATATATACATATGAAATATAAAACATGTATTATTGACTGAGTATGCAAATATGAAAATATATGCTATTAGGGAAGATTAGATAATTATATTTCTTTTAATGTTGTGCTACTATTTGACTTAAAAAAGTAAGGCAGGCCAGGTACAATGGCCCACACCTGTAATCCCAGCACTTAAGGAGGCTGAGGCAGGAGGATCGCTTGAGGACAGAGTTCAAGACTAGAAGATCGAGGCTACAGTAAGCCATGATTACACCACTGCACCCCAGCATGGGTGACAAAGTGAGACTGTTTCTAAAAATAAAAAATAAGGCAGTTAAATGTGTTAGGTATACAATTAAGGGGAATGCATAATGTAATAAGAGATTTCATCTTATATATCTGTCTTAAGTAGCTAGTCATTAATTTTTCCTCTGGTTAATGATTTGAGTTCAGCATTTATTGAGCATTTATTGCCAGGCATACTATTAAATGCTCAAGAGTCAAAGGTGAGTTACAGGAAATCAAAATTATAATGTAATGGGGGAAGATACAAATAACTATTATATAGTATAATGGGCACAGATGATAAAACACATTTGAAGGCTGAGTGCAGTGGTTCATGCTTGTAATCCCAGCACTTTGAGAGGCTGAGGTAGAGGGATTGCTTGAGCCCAAGAGTTCAAGACCAGCCTGGGCAACATGGCAAAACCCTGTCTCTACAAAAAATATAAAAATTAGGCAGGCATGGTGGTGCATGCCTGTAGTCCCAATGTCTTAGGAGACTGTTAGAATGCAGAGTCTGATTTAGTAAGTCTGGAATGGGACATATATCTTACAAGGTCCCAGTGATTCAGATGCTGTTGGCCCATATTGAGTAACAAGTCTTTAAGTAACAAAAACAAATATCTCTCTTGTCATGGAGACATGAAGTAGTATTCAAATATCTATAAATAAGGCTGGGTGGTGGCTCACGCCTGTAATCCCAGTATTTTGGGAAGCTGAAGTGGGTGGATCACCTGAAGTCAGGAGCTCAAGACCAGCCTGGGCAACATGGTGAAACTCCATCTGTACTAAAAATATAACGATTAGCTGGGCCTGGTAGTGCAAGCCTGTGGTCCCAGCTACTCAGGAGGTTGAGGCACAAGAATCACTTGAATCCAGGAGGCAGAAGTTGAAATGAGCCAAGATCACGCCATTGTACTCCAGCCTGGGAAACAGAGTGAGACATCATCTCAAAACAAAACAAAACAAAAACCACCAACAACAAATATCTATAAATAGCTTGGCATTCCTGCTGTAGGGTAAATTGCATAAAGGTAAGCAGACAGATCTTTGCTTGGATTTATCCTGTATGGTCCATTAGATTTGGCAATTTACAACGGCATTGCTGATTTCAGGCAACAAGTAGAGAAAAGCCAAACTGTAGTGGGTTGAAGAGTGAATAGATCACTAGTGAGGAATACCAGACAAAACCAATTTAAGAGTTTATACTTATGAAAATTTTCAATGTTATAAGTTATGGAAGACAGTGGAACTGTTTCAGATACAAGACCTTAATGAGATCTTCCAACTGCAATGACATCTGCAATGAATAGTTGAGATTATCTGTGTATAACATTATAGGGATTATTGGTGAAATTTGAATAAGGTCTATAGATTAGGTAATGGCAGTGAACTGCATGGCTACATAAGAGAATGTTCTTTGTTTTGAGAAATACACATTGATGTATTCAGGGCTAAAGAGATGTCATGTCAGCAACTAAATTTAATTTGTGGTCTCAAAGAGGTAAAGCAAATGTGATACAATGTTAACATTTGGGGGATTTCAGTAAAGGGTATATAGACATTTTTTGTTCCATTTCAAGTTTTCTGTAATTCTGAGATTATGTCAAAATAAAATTTTGTTTTTAAAGATAGATGGGAGAGGAGGAACAATAGCACTATAACCCACACAAGCAAGCCAGAAACATAAAGCTCAGTCTTGTTACTCACACTTCCTCCTGTCTAAACCACTTGCCAAGTTGTCAATATGATCTTACTTGTTACAATTCAGTTCTTGCCTTCGAATACTCAGTCCAGCATCTCTTACCCATACTGCTGAAACAGACTTCAAATCCATTTTCCCTTTAATCACTGTAGGCAGTGACCTCTTCAAAATGCAAATCAAATGTCACAAACTGCTCCCTATCTCATAGCTTGAAAATATATGAGAAGGAATATTCTTAACACCTTAAAACCCTGTACATAGGCTGGCTCCTCCCTCATGATTCTTTCTCACCATGCTTCCTTACTCTACACTACATAGCTGTTCAATTCCCAAAGTTGTCCTGTTCCCTTGGGCTATTGCACATGCTATTCTCCCTCTGGCTATCAGCTATTTCTGTTTGTATTTGAAATCTATCACTTCATCTGGGGAAGCCTTTCCTAGAGCTCTTACTAGTGCTCTCTTGTACATTCTCAATAACATGTAGTTACACAGCTGAAATGCATATTTTTCTATCACATTACAATTGCATTCCTTGAGATAACACGTGTAAACTGCAAGGACTGCTACCAATCCTAGTTTTGCTTACCTAGGATTTAGAATGGTGCTTGCCATGTAATTGGTTCTCTGTAAAGCGGTTGGATGAATAAAAGAGAAGAAAGTAAAGACAGGAGATATGAGAGATGCTATCAAAGTGTGATCTTAGGATGGACTCTGAGAGAGGATTGGGAGAGCAAGAACTGAAAGGCTGGGAGGTTTATCAACAGAACAGCAGAAGAGGATGTGTAGAATTGTCATACATTTCCTACTGTTTCAAGGGTCCATGAAAACCTTTTGAGACAGTAAAGAATTAGAAGGAAAATGATGTGAAGAAAACATTTGAATAAAATTTTAAAATCGTCTTTTGTGAAAGTTAAGATTCCTTCCCAACATTTAATGTTTTCAGAAGAGTGGAGAATTGCTTGTAGAAAATAAAAGAAAGATGAATTGTCTAGCATTTGCTTAAATGCTACAGCAAAATATTAAAACAAGAACGGACACTAACTTTTAACACCTACATATGTTTTAACACACACATTTTAAACTCCACCTCTCACAAGTCTAGCCACCATTTTAGTAAGTTTAGACTATTCCTGTCATGCTGTTATCTCGTATTAATAACTTTTAGGGTATCATCTGTGATGTGCTGTTTATGATTTATTTTTCATTTGCTGTTTGACATTCAAGTGAATCGCTGAAATCTTAGGGTTTAATATTGATTCTGGAAAAAAATTTAGCTATCATTTCTTCAACTAGTCCCTCCCTATCATCTTCTCCAGTCTCATCTCTTACCCCATTCTGGTCTTTTTTCTTTCCATATTTTCTATCACTCTGTTCCATCAAGGTATGGAATTCCTCTTCCAGACCCTAATTTTGATTTTCAGCTGTGTCCATTAAGTTACCTAGCCTAGTGATGATTTTAACATTTGAACAATTGTTTCTGACATTCCTCTAGAGGGCCTCTTATCTGTTTCTCTTGGCAATATTAGTTGTTTTAAAGAGTTGCTAATCTGTATTTGTGAATGCTTCATTAACTATTTTTTGAGATGGTTCTTCCACTTGTAGTTTGTACCTCTTTTTTAATGTAGTGTCGGTATTCAGATTTTTGTATACTCATTGAAGTTGCTACTTAGTTAAAACTGTTCTACCACTGCTGTTTATGGGACCCCTTTGATCGGAAAAGTACAGATTTATACTGCATTTGAAATTTTCAGAATAATTTGGGGATGGGCAGGACATTCCAAAGTGGGGCACTTGTGCATTGCCTTATCTCTCCAACCATTCATTTCTCTGCCCAAAGCTGTTTTGTTAGGCTGACTGAGATATTGGCATGTGCAGTCAATACAGCATTTGCTCCAGATAGTTGTCCTGCTTCCAGTTTTCCTTTCTTCTGGGTCTAGAGCACCTTTGGTGTTCATCACACATCTTTGTGGGAGTACTTCACTGTGTGCTTTTGCTCTGGGTTTCCTCTTCAAATTCCATACAATATTAGTCTTTCAGAGATTCCTCAGGAATTCTGCTTTACAAGTTCCACTTTTTGCTTGCAAATATGGATTTACATGTGCAAATCTGTGCATGTGTCTATGTAAAAAATATTTGTCTATCATTTTTAGAGTCGTTTGCCATCTTGAAACCAGACACTCTTGTCAGCTGGTAGGCCATGCCCTTTATTTTAGTGTCAGTGAGTTTGGCACTTACAGCTTACATATTTTTCTACTCCTTTCCACATCTCCCAACCTTTCAAAAAATAAGCCAGTATGGTTATTAGACCAATCATAACACTAACATTTACTGAACACTTATGTCAGACACTTTTACTACTACAGGAATAAACTCATGTAATCCTCATAACCCCAAGGTCGCTGCCATCATCCCTGTTTTACAGATGATGCAACTAACGCACAGAGATATTAAATGGCTTAAAGCTGTGTTAAATACATTATTTTTAAAAAGTGAAAGAATGGTGCTAGTCACTGTCAGGATGGATGAAATCTGGTTCTTGCTCTCAAAGTCTAGTCTGACCATGTTGAATCTTACTTGGTCCCAAATTATTTCCAGATTTAAGGGTAAGCAAGAACTTTCAGATCATTGCCAAGATTTATATATGAGCCAATCCTCACTCTGTAATTTGGAAGTTTCTGTAATTTGGAAGACTTTGAGAACACATCACCTTCCCTTTTCATCCCCCTCAAAAAATGGAGAAAATATAAGAAACTGGAAATTCCCAGGGATGTTTTTAGTTAGAGTTGTCTATCTTGGTATTTAAGGTTACATTTATCTGTAATTTTGAACTGGTATCCTAAAATTCTGCAGTTACAAATAAAAATAGATTAACATGTTCATTGTCTGTTAAGGAACTAAATCTTAATATCTCCGTTTCATTTGTTTTAGTACACAGTACTTCTCTGAATCAATGGAGAAATGGATATTCACCTATATGTAAGCCTCAAATAAGGTCAGAATCTTCTGCACAACTGTTACAGGGAAGAAAGAAAAGACATCTGAGTGAAACAGCATTAGGTAGGTTAAAGTGAGGATATAAGCAGTAGTGCTAAATATTAAAAATAAAAAATTCTGATCTTAACCTGTCTCATGGGAGTTTATAATCCATAACAGCCATTAATTACACAAAACATATATGACCCTGTAAACATAGAACAGCATATTTCCAGTTAATTCAGAATTATTTGTGGGCTGGTATCTACCCACTTTATGGCAATTAAGTATTTCCCTCCTGTGTTCCTAGTTGTCTTCTACCAATCATTCCCTGGATGGGATTTAATCTTCAAAGTTGTGTTCTAGGCTCAAAATAGGCTAGTGCAAAGTTGCCTTACAGAAATTGATTACCTGTGGAGATGCTGATGCACTGCAAATTCCTCAGGATTCTGAGAAAGTGAACAAGATACAAGTGAAATACTCAAATACCTTGTTCAGTTCTCCTTAGGAGCCTATAAACTTAATAATTCTAAGATGATCAAGAGCTACCTTTGGAAACTAGAACTCTTCTAGTAATACAAAGGGGTTTATTTTGGAGATTTGGGACAAGATAGTTGCCACAGTTATTGCAAATGATTAAAAAAAAAAGTTGACTGGCAAGATAAATTATAAACTACAGCCAAGATGGCTGTACTAGGCTGTAATTATATAGAATGGATTTAATCTGTTTATCTCTGGTGTCTTTATAGAGTCCATGATAAAAGACCTACCTAGTCACTATCTGATAACTATCTGATCAGCTACAGTGTAGCAAAAAATGAACACATTCCCACACATGTCCAGAGGTTTCATTAAGCTTTTTGGTGTATTACTCTTAAGAACAGAGAACCAGGTATTACCTAGCTTTTGAGGAGCTTTCACATATGCATACCAAAACATAAGAAAGCTTAAAAATAAATTAATAAGATGCAACATGAAATATACATTACCTAAGATATAAAATGTTTCATTTGAATTGACTGATACTTTAGATCTAACTTCAAGTTTGATGTACATACAGGAATAGAACAAATGAAATGACAAAGAAATAACTAGACAATTCCAAAAGGGTAGGACATCTAGTCCAGCCTGTCATGTTAATTTAATGAAAAATGATTTATTCTAGACTATAAGAAACCTAGGAGACAACAGCCAATTTTAATATGTAGATCCTTATCTGAAGAAACTAGCTACAAAGCCTTTTAAAAAAAAATGGAGACATTTAAATATGGACTATATTAGATTTTGTATTATAAAGGAAGACGTTCTTGTTTTAAAAGACTTGTACTAAAGTAAAGTAAGGGCAATAAGTAGATAGCTACATATATATGTGTATATATACACACACACTCTTAGAAACAGGGAACCAAAACAAGAAAAAAAAGAACGTGGAAGAAATACAGAAAATACCAATAGAAGTAAACTTCTAATCAGTATCCTGAGAGAAATGAGAAAGTTCATCTATGAAAGAACAGATGCTATTAAAAAAAAAAAGTGAGTACCAGAAAACAAGTACTTTTGTAAATATGTACTTTAATAGCACAATTTTTCCAAAAAATTAAGAGTATTCAGAAGACTAAGGGCAGAAGCCTCACAGAAATGAGAATAAAAAGTCAGATATGAAAAGTATGAGACTAGATAAGAAAATTAAGAGAGTTCTGGCAGTTCAAACACTAATAGGAGTCACAGAAAACAAGAATAAAGGGATGAGATGAGGGATTATTCAGGGAACAATATGAAATATATTGGATAAAAACTGCCAAGGCCCCAGAAAATGGAAATAACTTATGGTATGACTGTGAGTAAAGCTCCTCCCTTTTCATTTCCTTATTTTTTTGTTTTCTATTACATGAATTAAGAAAAAAAGGAATCAATCACCTGTTATGCAATTAGGAAAATAATTCTAATGATACCTATTAGTCATGTTTAATGTGTGACATTCAATGGCTCTTTCCACGGCAGGTGAAAGAACTAAACTTGAAGAATCTGATTTTCAACACACAGCATCAGGATCCCACAGCAATTTTACTGCTGTTTCTAATGTCAACGTTTTATCAAGAACCCAGAATTCATCATCACAAGTAGGTTTTTCTGTATGTTGAACTCTAAAATTGCTTTAAAAATAAAAGCACCTGATTTTGAAAATAATTTTATGTATTTTGCTAATCTACACAGCCTTATTTACTAGCACATATTAACTAACAATTATCTTGTTAGAAAACAATAAATCTGACTCCATACAACTTATTTTTAACTATGAAGCTAAAAGTTCATTAATATTTAGTTATAGCTTCTTTTTCTGTTAGAAATTTAAATTTTATCATGTTCATCTCTATTCCTTAAGATATGAAGCTAAATAAAGCCTTACTAATGAGAATTTGGGACTTCTGTTGTTCTTATTGTGTTTTGTTTTGGTTTGGTTTTTTGTTATCTAGCCAGGGAATAGACAGGTGGGAGGCTTTAGAAATGAAGAGTCTGAAGCTCAGGAACCAGGAACACATACATGAAGAGCATACTGCAGGGCTGACGAAAAATATTTCACCGCCTTTCCTAATAAAAAGTGGGTTTGTTACTGATCATTTCATTGACATTTAGGGTGATATATGCTAGTTTTTTCTGATAAAGTGTTTTACATTTTAAAAAATATTTTTATGGTCTTCAAAATAAGCTAGTGTCCATGCCCACATAAATACACATTACACATCTACCAAGAGACTGTCCTGGTTTACAGAAGGCAGAAATATTCTCTTATTTGGTTTTAGCATATTTTAGTCAGATTTTGTAACAATGTATTTACAAAAATTATGTAACAGGTATACTGCCATATTACCTTCATATAACTGATGAAAGGAGGGTATCATTACAACTACACAGTACTGTAAAACTACTGTAATCTTGTTTTGCAGAATACTGCACGACGGAGATTGAGAAGTGAAAGCTCTTATGACATAGATAACATTGTGATTCCCATGTCATTAGTAGCCCCAGCTAAATTAGAGAAACTCCAATATAAGGAAATACTCACTCCAAGGTATGCATACTTACATCTTCATATTTTTCTTTCTTCCTTCCTTCCTTAATAAACTTAAAATTTCAAAGTGAAGTTAGAATTTTAATTAATGAAAGGAGGATTCTTCTCCCAGTTCCTTCCCTATAGCCAGAGGGGAAACGGCGAAAAATAAAACATTACTAATGCCTTTAGAAAAAGTGTTATGTAGTATCACAACTTATTTCTCAGTTTTTATTCAGATTTGGGAATTCCTAGACTAATTTACTTCAGCATTCTTAGTCTTTTTTTTTTCATTCAGTGTCATTTAGTTATCTACTATGTATTATGACACTAAAAGTTACTTTAGTGACACAAAAACTATAGCAATAAATAATCCTTGCCCTTAAAGATAACGGTGTGGCCTATGTTGCAAAGAGTTCTGCGTTTTCATGGGGTATTCACACTGTAAGACAGTAGTATCTGTGACCAAAAAAAAAAAAAAAAAAAAAAAAATTATGTATTGCCAAGTCAGCAATAAACACATTTAAAAGATGTGTGGAAAGGCCCGGAAAGTCATCCATGAAGGAATGGGAAGGTGGAAGGGCATTTACATAGGGATACCACAGCAAGGCACAGGACAAGTGTGTAAGGCTTAGCCAGATACTGTTTTGTGCAGGTTGACAATGGAAGGCTAGAAACAAAGTTAGGTCCAGATTGTGGAGGTCCCTGAATACCATGCACAAATCTGTTCCCTACTAGCAGCAAAGTCAGCCAAATTTTTTGGAAATGATGAATGCAGTTTCTTAAGAATATAAATATGACACCAGGAAGTAGAGACAGAAAAGGTTGCAAACAGAGACAGGTGGGTAATAATTTCAGTTAATTGCTATACATCTCTAATTTCATTACTTCATAATTAAATTTAAAAAGAAATTATGAAATTTGAGGTATTAAGAGAACCCTAATTTTTAGAAGAGTTCTCCTGTGAGAACTCCTATCATCAGTGGATACCTGTTGCATAAGTAATAAATCACATTTGTGGCTAGGGTGTTCTATAGCAAAAATATATTTCAACTTGAGATGGTAGGCTGGAGCTAGCTGGTCGAGCAGATTGTTAAATATAGAAGACTTCTGTGAGCCAGTTGTTAAAACTACTGATGGCTCAGAAGGGGTTATGGTAGGCATGCATTTTCACACCAAAGAAATTGGCAAACATACAAATCAGGGCTTTTTTCCTTCGCTTACTTTTTGGCCAGGCCAGTTTATCAGCATACCACTGACTTAATTCAGTCAATACATAATTATTGTATATGTATATATAATAATTATATATATATATGTAATTGTATATTGTTTATGTATAAAATGCAGCTATACAGAACAGACTGCTCAACATTTAGGCCAAAAATAAAGTCTCATTTTCTCTTTTGTCCCTTTCTCATAACCCAAATATTTTCTTTTAAAAAAATTAAGCATTAAAATACAATAATTTGAACCATGGAAATGCCAAGGAAAGAACACACTAAAACATTTAGCTGTGCTTAGAGTATAAAATTGCCCCATTTAGATAAATAACAGCTGTTTAAAATTGGTTTTTATCTTCAACAGCTGGAGGATGGTTGTTCTTCAGCCTTTGGATGAATATAATTTAGGCGATGAGGTAAGCTGCCTTTCATGCAATGAGATAATTATACATTATGTATTATGAAGCCTGCTTACTTTTGACATTCAGGGAACTAAAGGAATATATACTTACACTGATTTTTTTCTTTTCACTTATGAAAAGGAAGTTCTTTTAAAAGAATATTCAAAAAAATGTTTTGTGCAAATTTGACTATAAGCCTAACATACAAATACACAAGAATTTAAAAAGACCAAAAAATACAGCATTTATGAGTTTTTGAGATACTGAATTTACTGAATATACCTTCATTCTCAGTATTAATCAGTTTTCTGCATGAGATTAGTCTCATTATTCAAGTTTAAGTGCCATTTTCAGAATCTTAGGGCCAATTTGCTCTTCAGCTTGGAAAATTCTGGACTTTAGAAGAGTAATGTGGTATATTATCTAATGTAATACTTGTTGAGTCTAGGGCAGTTCTCATAACAGTAATCAGACATTAATGTCTTTGTAGTGAAATATTCATAAGAGTCTATAAAAATAGCCTCACATCATTTCAGGTCAGGCTGTGACATCAAATGAATTATGAAAAATTTGTTTTTGCAGATTTTTGGATTTTGGAGTTGCAGGTAAGGGGTTTTAAATATGTATGGGTAAAATTATATCAAGAATAATCATAGGGAAAAATACTGTGTAACCAAACTAATTCCAAAGTGCTGGTCTCTAGAAGAAGACACTGTTGAAGACACTTAATTTCTGTCAAGTAACAATCTTTCTATGCCCAGTGGTCATGTTTTTTACTACCAAAATTTACCTTTTAATGACCTTTCCTCTTCTAATGTATTCTTCCTTACTTCTGAATGATCCTAGCCAAAAAACTCAAATTCTTAAACACCATAACCAAGGTAGTGTTCCAGGTTCGAAATCTAGATAAGCCATTCATTAAATTAATTCCGATTTATCAAAGATAATTAGTTTTACTTTTCTCCGATACTACCATGTTCTTAGAATAGTGTGTGCTCCACAGTGGGCAATCAATAAAAACTCTTGGATGAATAAGGCACTACACGAAGCTGTAGCAAATGGAAAGTACTGTGAACTCATTTGTAGTCTACTGAAGTCTTCAGATATGAACCAGTAGTAAAGAAGTTTTTTAAAAAGTTTGAGGCTGCAGTGAGCTCTAATTGTACCACTGTACTCACTGCAGGCTGAGCAACAGAGATCTGTCTCTAAAAATAATAACTGTAAAATAATTAAAACAACTTTCTGATTCCCCCTTTTCAGGAATTTGAAACTCATCTCTTAACATTTGTTCTCTTGACTTACAGCATTTATTTTAGTTTGCTTCCTACTGTTTTCTACCTGAGAAGCTTTTTGAAACCTTGAAACCTGATTTTTTTTTTTCTTTTCTTTTTTTTGAGACGGAGTCTCGCTGTGTCGCCCAGGCTGGAGTACATTGGTACGATCCTGGCTCACTGCAACCTCCACCTCCTGGGCTCAAGCTATTCTCTGCCTCAGCCTCCTGAGTAGCTGTAATTACAGGTGCCCACCATCACACTGGGCTAATTTTTGTATTTTTAATAGAGACAGGGTTTCACCATCTTGGCCAGGCTGGTCTTGAACTCCTGACCTCATGATCCACCCGCCTCAGCCTCCCACAGTGTTGGGATTACAGGCATGAGCCACCGCACCTGGCCTCATCTTATATTTCAAAACGTTTCTGATTAAAGCAAAAATCTTTATTTCTAATTCCAGATGGAAGATCTTTCTGATGAAGTCTTCTCCCTAAGGCACAAAAAATATGAAGAGAGAGAGCAAGCCAGATGGTCATTATGGGAGCAAAGCAAGTGGCATAGAAGAAACAGCAGGCAGGTTACAAATTTAAAACCCCAAACCATAGAATCCATGTGAAATGAACAAAACCTCTGCATGAATTTTGGGGGAGACCACTAAAAAGGAAAACATGATGATGTAACATCAGCTATTTGTGCATAGAATGAGCTTATATTCAAAATATATTTGAACTAATTATATGATGCTAAAATTAGTTTCTGTATTTTACTATGGTTCTTAATGTTGTCAGCCTCAGGAATAGATTTAACTAACAAATAATGTGAAAATTCTCTGTGTATATAAAGTACGTCATTTCGATCAACTTTTACAGTGGACCCAACACTGGGGACTGGAGTTTAAGTAATCCATTTTAACATCACTACTTCCAAAATACGTCTTCCTTTAAAAATAAAAAATTTCTCAAGAAACCTGTTCAGTCTAAAAAGTCTAAAATACTTTTAGAAACACAAATGGGCTTTAAGGGAGGGGGAAATAAATCAGACGTGATTATTATATATATGAGAAAATCCCTGGTATTTTATATTTATTACACATTTGATCATTTTTAATATAGTCAAAACTCAAAAAGCAAGATTGTGTGAAGTCTGATAGTCACTTTAGTTAAGGAGCATCTTTCATTTAATTAGTCAGACAAAACATAAAAGCAAACAAATACACAACAAGAACAAAAAAACCCCACTTATAATTGCGTAAAATATTTCATAAAGTGTTATTTCATCCTCTTGAGTATGAAAATCATAAATAGCATCAGGAAGATCACCAGAGGAATTTTTTTAAATCTTTTGGGCAAAAATATTTAAAGTTACCAAGTTAACTTGACTCAGTGATACCTTGGGTTGTTCATACATTTTCAAAAAATGCCAAATAATTGTGTTTTCCTCATTTTCTTGCTAGAGCTTACAGTAAAAATGCTGAAGGACAGGACTTGCTTTTGAAAGAATACCCTAATGTCTTTAGTAGCAGTCAGCAATGTGCTGCTGCAAGTCCTTCTGAGCTTCTTTCAGAGAACCATGATCTGTGTGCACATGGCTTACCTTCTTTAAGTGAACGTCAAGAAACCAAGGTAAGTGTAATATATATAATTAAACTCCCCATTCCTTGGCTTTTAACTACTTGTTTGTATAAACTACTTTTTACAAATTAAGTTTCTAACATCATTACATAACAAATTCAGTAAGAAGATCTGTATTCCACCATTTTGCGTCCACCAGTAACTACAATCGCCTTGTGTAACAAGTCAATTCAAACTTCCACATATCTATTAGAGAATGGAGGTACTATCAAAGATTCATTACAAAACAAACCTGATTAGTGAAGAATAGAACCTGCTACATGGGCCAAAGTTAGCTATTTCTTTCTCCTCATATCTAAGATTTTTACATGCCTCACCAGACCTAGTTTAGTTCCCACCTCAAAGGGATTGCTTTCTAACACTGTATCCATAAAGTTCTGATACCTTTCTTTGTAAATAGATATTGAAAAAGAACTAGATCTAGAATGGAGGGAGTAGATTATAGAATTAATAGGCAAGTTGCAGAAAGCTAAGGAAATAAAAAGTTAATAGATAGCTTTAAGAATGAAAATGAAGGCCGGGCGCGGTGGCTCAAGCCTGTAATCCCAGCACTTTGGGAGGCCGAGGGGGGTGGATCACGAGGTCAAGAGATAGAGACCATCCTGGTCAACATGGTGAAACCCCGTCTCTACTAAAAATACAAAACATTAGCTGGGCATGGTGGCGCATGCCTGTAATCCCAGCTACTGAGGAGGTTGAGGCAGGAGAATTGCCTGAACCCAGGAGGCGGAGGTTGCGGTGAGCCGAGATCGTGCCATTGCACTCCAGCCTGGGTGACAAGAGTGAAACTCCGTCTCAAAAAAAAAAAAAAGAATGAAAATGAAGATATTGTACAAGTAATCAAACCTAAAAACACTTTCAAAAGGGGCTTTCCCAAAGTGCTCTTAGATTGGAAATAAAGACCACTGCCTATGGCAGCATTTCCTCTTCTTGGCAGAGGCAAAGTAAAAAAATGATTCCCAAAAGTCACTAAACAATTCTCAATATATTCCATTTTGAGATGCTAGACATTTAAGTTGAAATGAAAATTTGTACATTTATGTGCTAAAAGAACAGAACAAGTTATTACAGTATGGGCATTTACAGATTACTTGTTAGATGAGTTTAAACAAATTAGTTGAAACTTAACTGAAAATGTTTCCCCTTTCAGTCTTTGTGGTGGGAACGACGGGCTTTTCCACTGAAGGGTGAAGACATGACAGCCTTATTATGTCAAGATGAAAAAAAGGATCAGGTTGAAAGGTCAAGCACAGCTTTCCATGGTGAAATCTTCTGTACCAATGTACCAGAGAACGGCCACCATCCAAAAGAGCAGTCAGATGGAATGGAAGAATACAAAACCTTTGGTCTAGGACTTACTAATGTTAAAAAAAGTAGGTGACAGGGAACAGGTTAAGAAAACTATGTAAATGTAGGAAAGACAGGAGGAAATAAAGCCCTGTTCTGGATCCCCCATCCCCTTCAGAATGAGAGCATGTTCTGCATGTATTAATCTTTTATGCTGTTTAAGAAACAGGCAAGATAAGTCTGTTTTTCCTTCTGGAACCACAAGGGTAACCAGCTTTTCATCTACAGACAAGTGGTAGTCATTTGTGTTTATCATGCAACTTACAAACACCAAGATATTAACTGCTTCAATTTGATGTCAAATCACATTACTGGGTAATTTTAAGACTATGTACCCACATCATACATACATACATATATATATACACATACATACAAACTTGTGCGCCAAGTGACAGCTATTCCTTGTTTATATACATGGTAATTCATTAAAATTGCCTTAGTAATATATTAGAATATATAAATATATGTGTTTAAAATAAATATACATACATCCCCCCAATGTAGTTTTAAAAACACTGGTAATGACCCACTCCACTTGGAAATGCATGTATGAACTACTCTATGAAATGTAAGCTGCAGTATATATAAAACACAGATTTCCACTCATAAAAGACATCTAAACATCTTGAATATAGAGACGGAGGGTTTTGTTTTTTTTTTTTTTTTTTTTAGTTTTTTAACATGTTTAACCAATAGAAGTTATTTACAGAAATTCATATACCAGATAATACAAAACTCCTTTATTCAAAATCACTGATATCTTTTGGACTAAACACAGGCTTTCTGTTTACTCCCAACAGAATAAAGCAAGCAAACAAATCTGAGTTAAATATTGGTGCACTTTAATACTATCACATCTTTGAAAACTCAATTTGAGTTTTACCTATTTAATGTGTCTCATGAAGACACCAATTTAAAATGAGCCGCAAACAGTAAAGTCCTATCAGTAAAAAATTTGGAAAAAAAAAAAAAAAAAAAGATGATTGTATTTCTAGATTAGCAAGAAATTAGTAATTCTGGCTGATTAATATTTCTAGCTAATTTGGTCATTCTTTGCCATAGCTTACTCTATTCAAATAAACATCTATTCTTACCTGCATCCTAGATTGGGAATTAAAATTTTTCAAAGGACAATGTTTCAATATTGGATACTGAAGAGTATACATTAAAGAAAATTCTTTCTGAAGTTATGAAACCATTTTATTCTATGTGAAAGTTGAGGACAATTTATATATAAATCACTTTTTGTCATGTAAAAAAGGTTATTCAAGTTTAGTACCTACATAACTGAAAATATTGGCCATTTGGCCTAGTCTGTGAGATTTGACACTAAGTTTTTGTTAGAGATTGAAAATTCTACTAGTCCTTTTAAGGGGTAAAAAATTCAAATTCAATACTAACAAACTTTTGCTTGTAGTTTTACTGTACATTTATTTTTAAAGAAAAAGAAAACAAAAGCAAGACAAACCCAAGTTGTCCAGGTAAACAAACTCAAATCTTTATCACATCTGATATTATAATCTTCTATGTAAGTTTTTAAATTAAAGTTATTTCTATATGCTTTGTGTTGTTTTGACCGTTATTAAATGCGCCTATTCATAGCACAAAGCTTTCCCAAGCAAGCTTTCCCACGCCGAAATAAAAATAAACATGAGCAAATTTTTACCTTATAATGCAGGAAAAAACCCAAGCAAGCTCTAGTCTATGCTTAAGTGTTAACATTCTTACTTTTTCTAACCTTATTTCTCAAAACTCATAGTAGCCTCAAGAAGTTTATTGATCCTGGTCCTTATATTTCTTGCCATATTTATAACAAGAGTATTTACAGGAATGAAGTAGTTGACATATCTTTAGACTCTGTGTAATTTAGAACACAGTTATAAATACTTAGTTTATGGATTGACTCTGCATCCTGTCATCTTTGAGCCTACCTGATCTTTCCTGGAATAAAATAATATATCCTTGAGGTCAAGATCCATAGTTCCAGAATATTCTCAGCCATCTGGTTCTGCTATAGGGTAAAATTAGACTGGAAATAAGACAATGTTAAGTAAAAAGCTCCTTTTGCCCTACCCACCTCCCAAGGGCTCCATTTGTAAAAAGAGTACAGATCAGAAATGCTACCGCTTTCCAGGGTACCATCCCACTGTTAATTTCTTCAGTTTTTAAATGGGGACAAAAATATCTGCTTTATTACCATTTGCAGAGGTGATTTACAGATTTAATGAGAATATATCAAAGTACTTTATAACTTGCAAAATATAAACTTACATAATGCTAGCCACTTTGTATTGAGCATATTGTAAATTCTGGGACTATTACTGAAAACTTTACATATACAGTACTACTTCTTAATTCTCAACACATCCCCACAGTTGTTATAATTACATTCAATGTATAAGTGAGTTCAGAGAAGCACAAAAAGGTTGGGTGATTTGTTAAAGGTCCAGCTAGAAAGGGGCAGAGTCAGAATTCAACCCAATATTACTTCCAAACAGAGGCTTTACTTTTCCTTTCTACTCAGAGGTAACACAACAGCATTATTTAACGACCTTAAAAATGGTGGGGAGGAATCACTGAATAACCTGCTTTGACAAACACCCTGATAAAATCTATGCTTGTATTTTAGAACCCCTGGGTTTCACACATTGTTTTCATAGTTTTTACACATCAAGTGTAAGGTGAAAAGTGATAAATTTTGAGAACCAGTAATATGGTATGCCATACCACCAAAATTTATATCTTAAAATTCTATTCAACTTGTATTTCCAAGCATATAAACAAATCACAAATAACATGAAAACCATAAAGACTTCCTCTGCTTTTGGAAAATAGCTGAGAAACAACAAAATGCTTTTGAGAAATAAAGAAAAAATTTGTTTTTATAGTGTAGCTAATATGCCCTCATTAGGCATTAAGACACTTTTCTGTTTGTAACCTTAATGCAGCCATAGTTTTACTCTTTATAAAAATCAAGTCTCTCAATAAAAACAGTATCTTACTAATCATTAAATTGCATCACTAAAAATGTAGTTATACACACCAATTTCTAACCTTTCAGACAATTCTGCACAACCAATTTTAATCACTGGAATGAATAACTGCTCAAAAAAGCAGTACTGCTTCACTTGCATTATGATTTGGTCGTCAATATTCCTGTTTGCCAATAAAAGGGAGATTTCATGAACAGAAACATTGGGCTCATTATAGTTTCATCGATCAAGAGAACGTTTCTGAGCAGCTTCTGAGCAAACATTTCTTAATAGGTTGATCACAGATCTGGGGTCTTCACTCCTCATAATAGCACTGCCAGACACAATCATGTTAGCTCCTGCCTG
Source organism: Sapajus apella (assembly GCF_009761245.1). Taxonomy (NCBI): domain Eukaryota; kingdom Metazoa; phylum Chordata; class Mammalia; order Primates; family Cebidae; genus Sapajus; species Sapajus apella. The sequence goes on from NW_022436950.1 coordinate 29,396,276, forward strand.
GAAGAAGTAAACAGTTAGGTTTCTCAAAGGAAAATGTCAAAAAACCTAAAACAGAATTCCTGGACTATAGTGTCTACCCTTGCATTTACCAACATTTCAATCATATTCGAGAGCCACTTTGAGATTAAGCAATCTAGTTCAATAAGGAAATTTAAAATGTTCACAAATGAGGATGTGAGGTTATTTTTAAATGTGTCTAAGAAATCATTGACGTTTTTGGTAAACCAACTCTTAAAGGTATTATTGCTACTCTTAAGCCTTTACTCCTCAATTCCACTAAGGTTTTCCCAATATGCACCAATGCCTCTATAGTTACTTAAAGACAAATTTTAATCTTTGAATTATATTTATATGAATTTGTGAGTGTGAAAGGACAACTATTGCTAAAATGTGAAATTATCCATAAACTATGGCAAAATTAAAGTGATTTCTCATTTTTGTGTCAAAAAATGGAATGTCTCTTTATACTTCATTGCATTCCAGAATGTTTTTGAAGTAGCTTTTAAAAAAGTTTTTAAGGTACTTTTAAATATGAAAGCAAAGAAATTAAAAATAAAAGCTAATAACAATGGGTCCAAATTTAACTCTAAGCTTCCTAGGATTTTATTTTGAGGACAGAAACCCAATCTATTATGTGATTCATTGCTAGAACATAGAGGGAGAAGTGGAAGAACCACGCAGGCTAAGGAAAATTTTTCCGGACAGACACTGTCACTTTATGTGTGACGGCATTTCAATATTCCTCATAGAAATTATAAAGGTGAGTTTTATAGGGATAACACTGCATGTTTCTCTTTAGTTAACCCATTTATGCCTAGTGTTCCATTAACGGAACGCTAACCTTTTGGGAGTTCTTTATATTCTACTGTTTAAGGTCATCGCCAAGGTCTGATTTTTCACACAAAAAATTTTGCGACCTCTGGCATAAAAGCAGGAATAGTATACTGGCAAAGCACAGTTAAGTACAAAGCAATTCCACAAGCAGTCAAAAGAACAGGCACTCACTGATCATCTGGCCAGCCCCTCCTGCATAAGTATTGACTACTATCAAGCTTTTGATAGGTATATATCAAGCAGAAAAGTGTGGCAGTTGTACTAGAACCTGGAAGTAGATACACCACATTATTGAAGAAAAGCAGGTTGTGTGAGCTTTAATCACCTGTGGTACTACCAAAAGGCTGGAATCCTCAAGAGCCCAACTATGCTAGACTAGCTATCTGAAAAAAAGTTTTAAAAAGTTTATCTTGCTTCTGTATAGATGGCCAAAGAGGTATACAGAGAGAGCCAAAGGGGTATCCAGCCTAGATTTTCATCAAAAATGGTTTTGGCAAGTTCTTACAAGGAACAACTAAGTAATATCTAGGTTCTAAAGAATAACATAATAATTAGGTCAATTAGATTTCCTTTTTTCCCCTTTGGTAAGGAGGTATCTTTTAATTCCATATTTTAGAAAAATTTCTCACTTCCGAAGCCCTGAAACTTAATGCTCTTCCAAAGGACTGAAATTCAACATATTCTTTTTTACAAAAGAACTTTCTTCAGCCTTCCTGAGACAATCAGGATTTACTATGTAACAATCTATGTGATTTTAGAATACTGTATCCACTTATGGGCCAGACACAGTAGCTCACATCTGTAATCCGAGATTTTGGGAGGCCAAGGCAGGCAGATCACTTGAGGCCAGGAGTTTGAGACTAGTCTGGCAAACATGGTAAAACCCCATCTCTACTAAAAATATAAAAAATTAGCTGGGCATGGTGGCAGGTGCCTATAATCTTAGCTACTCAGGAGGCTGCGGCAGGAGAATTGCTTGAATCCGGGAGGCAGAGGTTGCAGTAAGCAGAGATCACACCACTGCACTCAGACCTGGGCCACAAAGGGAGACTCTGTCTCAGAAAAAAAAAAAATCCACTTATAGCTTTTTATTTTCCTAGTTGTACATGTAAACAAAAAATACTTTTCCAAGAAAGAAAAGTCAACTTAGGAACCATAGAAGAAATCACTGGCCCATGAGACAATGTCCTAGAGACGTATTTGACAGGAAATTGGTCTAGTCGTAGTTGAAGAGCAATCTCACCTCTGCACACTTATGGACAGTGTCAGGACCTACTCCACCATCGACCTCTATATCCAAAGATGGGAACTGGGTCCTCAACCAGTGAACCTAGATATACATGAGGAAATAAGTAACTCCTGAAGTGGATATGTAGGGTGGGTGGGACAACCAAATAAACAAAAAAATCCAGTAGCCAATATTAGCCATTAAAACTCCAACTGTCTCACATAACAATATACCAATTACAACATTATTACTGGGGAACACTTGGTTTAATAGCAAGCTTTGCTCTGTTTGGCAAACAGCAATCTGTCATGTCTTTGCAGAGACTGTGTGTCATGGAAACAAGACGAAGATAAACCCTCAATAGTCAATGACAACTTCCAAGAGATCTAAAGGTTACAGAAATATTAGTTTCAAAAGAAAATTTCAAGATTGCCAGGCATGGTGGCTGACGCCTTTAATCCCAACACTTTGGCAGACCAAGGCAGAAGGATAGCTTAAGTCCAGGGGTTCAAGACCAGCCTGGGTAACACAGTGAGACCTCCTATTAGAATTTGTAACAATTAGCCAGGCATGCTGGTATGCACCTGCAGTCCTAGCTACTCAGGGGGCTGAGGCAGGAGGATCTCTTGATCCCAGAAGGTCGAGGCTGCAATTAACCCTGACTGCATCACTGCATTTCTAAATAGATGAAAAGAAGCCCGGGTGACAGAGAAAGACTTTGTCTCAAAAAAAAGAGAAAATTTCAAGATAAAGATGTAATATGTTTCGAATTTCCCAATCAGAAATCTATTACAGCATTTATTACTTTGTTTTAGAACGATCTGTAAGCATCCCCATCTCCTCACCTTCAGAATAGGTTATATCTAAATATATAAGCCTTTCAATAAATGCTTGCTGAATGAACACAAAGTAAAAGCCTCAACACAAAATCAAATACTTCTTTTACCTTTGGCATCATATCTTCCATAAATTTCTGCCCTCCAAACCCCGGTTCCACTGTCATAACCAAGGCCATATCTATTTGATTAGCCCATGGTGCCAAATACTCAACTGAGGTTCCTGGTTTGATGGCAAGGCCAACCTGTAACAGAGACAAATATGCTATATCACATTAACAATTACTTCTGTATTAAGTTATTGTGGCATAGAAGGCCCAGTAGAACTATCTATTCTTATTTCTAGAGAGTTAACAAGACTATTAAATGTAAATATTTCCAATAGGCAGTAGCTTTCAGAAAACATTAGTGAAATATATAAATGCTATTTACAAAGAAGTTAAACACTGGCTTCATAGCTGAAGAACAACTGCTTAAGTCAGGTATTCTTTACCTGCAATGGGCCCTGACTAGGCTGCTGAACTTTAGCCTGAGCAACAGAGCAAGACTCTGTCTCAAAAAAAGAGAAAATTTCCCATTTCCAGCAAATCTTTCCAACTCTGAGAGTGAATGTTACAAAACACTCTCATCACTGATTTCTTACCTTCATCCCATTCTCCCGAATGTCTTTAATCAAAGCCCCTGGGTTCTCAGTAGCCTCGAGATGAAAGGTGTACTGATTGGCTCCTGCGATAGCCATTGGCTTTACCCACTGTTCTGGCTTGGACACCATCATGTGCATGTCTAGAAAGAAAAGACACTTCAAAATATCACTGAAAAATACCTGGTTCATGTTACTGGAAGCCAATCTGCATGTAGTTTTTGCCACTTCGGATATGAACTCTTTGGGCATCACACAAATCATTATTTAAATAGTTATATTTCAGTATTAGGTAGTTTCCTCTTATGTGAAGATAGGATTTATTTAAATTCATTTACAAAAAAAAACTACTTTCCCACAGAAAACATATAGTGCTGTATAAGAAAAGTTAACTAACATCTAAAAACCAGGAAACCTAAGTCCAGGTCCAGGAAATGCCACTCTAAAACACTTAAAGAATATGTCATATTATCTGTGCAGGCTAGTTTCCTCTAGGAAAAATTAAGTGATTCTTTTCATTTATTCTTTCAATTTACTGAGCAGAGACTGCACCATTAATTATTTTAGGTCCTAAAGTTAGAGCAAAAACATGAAACTCTCCTGTTATAGGGATTACGTTTTTAGTGGAAGAGTCAAACAACAAACAAAATAAGTAAATAAAATATACACTAGGCTGGCAGTTAATATGGCTGGTGTGCCTGGGGAAGGAGATACAACAGTCAGAGGTCAGGGACGCATGTGGTGAGGAGAAAACCTATGGCATTCTGAGGCCACTGGGAAAAAACACCACAGTGTAGTGACAAGATACGACTAAGGAAGCTACGAAAGCAAACCCAGTTGAAAAATGATGGAGCAATTCAGAATGGGTATGTTCTGAAATAAAAGCAAAGAGAGCTGAGGATGGATGAGATGTGGAGGATGAGAGGATCCTCCATGGATGGATGGATGAGAGGAAAATAAAGATGGTGCCAAGGATTTTGGTCTTATCAACTAGAAGAACAGAACTACCATTAATTGAGAGGCAGAAGACTGCAAGAAGAACAAATTTAGGGAGAAGGACACGTTAACTACAAGAAACCTGATATTCATCCTAATTCAAAAGATTCATATAAACACCTAAGGTGAAAATGGACATGGACTTCTTAAAGATCTTGACTTAAAACATAATACCATTTCATGGCAGTTTAAAACAAGCTAAACCAAGAAATAACACCGTGAAGAGTTCTGTGTTTGATAGATGGTAGAGAGGAGAAGTTTTGAGTTTTTTGTTTTGCTAGAGGAAGCACATTTCTGTCACAGCCAAGCTATATTTAAGAAAAATAATTCCAACATTCCAGAACAATAAAGCCTTGGGAAAAAAGTCAGAAAAAGAGTATAAAGTTTGACTAATAAAGTCAAGATTAATGTTTATATTTCTAATCCAGCAAAAGTAATTATATGAGAACATATTTTAATTTTTTAAAAATAGAGATGATGTCTTGCTGTTTCCCAGACTGGTCTTGAACTCTTTGCCACAAGTGATCCTCCCACGTTGGCTTTCCAAAGTGCAGGGATTATAGGCATGATCCACCACACTGGCCTAAATTAGAACATATTTTAATAGGTAAAACTTTATTCTTAAAAAATGTATTAAATCTGGTATTTCTTATTTCTTTGTATTATAAGTGAGGAAAACTCAAGCTGGTTTAAAATACCTACTTTATTCATTCCTTAAGTTACCAGACTGTTAGCTATGTCATTCTTACTCTATCTCTAGCATCCAGTAACCACTAGCAACCCTCAATGGAGAATTTCTATGGTGTTCAGGATGTTAATGGTTCAGCAAATCTGTGTATAGTTAACGTAAGATCAGCAATTCTCAAACATTCTCATTATCAGGCTCCCTTTCACACTCTTAAAAATTAACAACTCCACGAAACTTCTGTTGATATGGGTTATATTTATAGATATTTAACGTATGAGAAATTCAAACTAAGACATTTTAAAGCATGCAATTTTTAGCAGGTATGATGGCCCACATCTATAATCTCAGGAGGCTGAGGAGGGAGGATGGCTTGAGCCCGGTTTGCGACCATCCTGGGCAACACAGTAAGACTCCTTCCCAACAACAACAACAGAGTAATTAGCTAGGCATGGTGGTGTGTCCCTGTAGTCCCAGCTACTGAGGTGTAGGGGGGAGGAGGGAAGACTGCTTGAGCCCAGGAAGACTGAGGCTTCACTGAGCTATGACCCCTACCACTGCACTCTAGCCTGGGCGACAGAGCAAGACTGTCTCCAAAAAAAAAAAGAAAAAAAAAAAATCTATTGCATATTAATTAAGAGTGGCATTATTTGTTTTACATTTTTGCAAGTCATCAGTGTCTCGCTTAACAGAAGATACCTATGATCTCACATCTGTTCTGTATCCAATCTGTTGTAATACAGATGTCCCATGACTTACAATGGGGTTACATCCCAATAAATTCATCCTAAATTGAAAATACTGTTGTGTCTAACTGCATTTAATACACCAACATACTGAATATAATAGCTTAGTCTAGCTTATCTTAAATGTGCTGAGTGGTAATTTTATAAAGGCTAGCTGCACTGTGCACTCTGTAAACCATATCAATGAGCTTTTCATTTTTTGTTAGATTAAAACCCATTGTTTATCTTATATTTTGAATGGGTCTTTAAAGTACTGATTTACTGAGTTATATAAATCTTACAAATAGTGACAGATCTCATTCCATAATCCCCCAAAACCACATTTGTTAAAATTACTACAGATCTCATTAGAAAAACTGTTAACTGTTGGGAACCCACAGTGGTAAGATACATAAGTTTTTCAAAATCCTACCTTTGGCAACAAAAACTAACAAGGTATCTTTCCTCGAAGAGACAGACTCAACTTAGTATTTTTTAAAATGTTATGCCAAGTCTGAAAAAACCATAGTTTATCTGTCAGTTGTTCTTTCAAATAAATAAAGATAGTGTTCAGGAAGAAAGTGGCTAGTTCAGATCATAACTCTATGGTGCAAGTGGTTTTCCTTGAGGAAATCATTATGTTCCAGTATGCAGCATGGCAGCACAAGTGCTTTATATGCACTTCCTACCTTGTCACACAAAATATTAAAAAGACCTGTATTCAAGGTCCAAGATTTATTAAAATTAGTTTGTAGTGCTTCATCAAGGATACTTGGTAGCAAATGCATGATAATGAAGAATATGACGATTCCTGATATAGTGCCTGTCTTGAATTGGGTTACGGCACCAGCAAACTAACTCATCAATGTTTTTGTACCATCAGTAGAAATAATGGCAAGTAATTTCCTAGTATTATGAAAATAGTTTTGATATACTTTCATGGATGATGTGAGAAGTGTCTTAAGGATTTATATGGGTCCTTATACAACATATTTAAAGACCACTGATTTAGACAGTAACAGAAATAGACTTTTTCCTATTTCTGTATTTCTTAGATGGTTATTTCTACTCAATATGAAAACGGAACAGTTAAGAGTGTTAGCATTACACATACAACATGTAATCTAGGTCCTAGGATATATTCATTTATCAATTATCCAACAATCAAAATCCAAGAATTAACAAATGTTTCTTAATGTAAAAAACAAAGCAGTTGGGTTCAGTGACTTACACCTGCAATCACAACACTTTGGGAGGCCAAGGCAGAAGGATGGCTTCAGCCCAAGCATTCAAGATCAGCCTGGGCAATACAGGGAGATCCCATCTCTACAAAAAGTAAAAAAAATCAGCCAGGTGTCGTGGCACACACCTATAGTCCTAGCTGTAGCTGTGGCAGGAGGATTACTTGAACCCAGGAGTTCAAGGATGCAGTGAGCTATGATTGTACCACTGCACTCCTGCCTGGATAACAGACTGAGGCCATTTCTTAAAAACAAAAAAACAAGCGTCACAAAACCCAAACATTAAAGTGCATGGAGTTCATTTATCTTTTGGACCAAACTCTAGAAAGAGTAATTAGTAAGTTTCAACAAACTAAAAACGAGAAGAAAAAGCAGATTGTGTGTGGTGGCAGCAACATAGGACTGGTAAAAGGAAAGGCACCGACAGGGAAGGATATAGACAATAGTAAGGTGTGATGATGGGAGCCCAAACAAAAGGGATTGAAAAGGAAAAAAGAAAAGCATTAAAAAAAATTCACACAAGAAAGCCAGAAGCAAGGATTCTGGCCATTGATGTACAGTGGGAGCAAACAATGCTATTTATTTCACCCACCTCTCACGGTCATGAGAACAACTTTAATTCATAGGAAAGGTCATGGTATCTGCTATATAAGCTAATTGTGGCTTCAAGAAAAAAGTTTAGATAATCAGAGGACTATATCCCATTACATGGAAATTTCAAAATGGGGAACATATTGGTGGAACACTGTTTCTTCATGCCACATAAATGAGGTAATAATGTACATTTTTTTTGGTGCACTGAAAATAGATGAATCCTATACAGACCTGGGGGTGGTATCCAACAGAATTTTTTGTGGTATTGGAAATGTCCCATAGTTGCACTATATAATATGTGACTACTGAAGACTTGCAATGTGATTAATGTGAATAAGAAACCAAATTTTTAAGTTTATGTAATTTTTTGAGATGGAGTCTCACACTGTTACCCAGGCTGGAGTGCAGTAGAACAATCTTAGTTCACTACAATCTCCGCCTCCCAGGTTCAAGGGATCCTCATGCCTCAGCCTCCTGAATAGCTGACATTATAGGTGTGCACCAACACACACAGCTAATTTTTGTATTTTTTTTTTTTTTTTTTTTTTAGTAGAGATGGGTTTTACCATGTTGGCCAGGCTGGTTATGAACTTAAGTTTATTTAATTTTAATAGCTACATGTGGTTTATGACTACTATAGTGAACAGCGTAGAGCCCTTCATAAAATTGGTCATCAATATGCTAATTAAAAAGAATCTAAGTTCTACTAAATTCTAAATTACATTTAAAAAAAAAAAAAAAAAAAAAACACTACTTATGGCTAGGCGTGGTGGCTCAAGCCTGTAATCCTAGCACTTCGGGAGGCCAAGGCAGGTGAACTGCTTGACTCCAGGAGTCTGAGACTAGCCTGGAGCCCAGGAGTTCGAGACTAGCCTGGGCAATATGGTGAGACCCAGTCTCTATTTAAAAATAAGAAAAAAAAAACAAAAAAACAAAAAAAAAAAACACTATTTATAAAAACTTGTAAAATTTCTTATGTTTAAAAGACCTGGCAGGTGAGACATTGCTAACTTAGTAGAAATCACTTGTAGGCCACTAAGTAATTTTAAAAATGTTAATTTACATTGTACTACGACATTGGAGTGAATATTTAGGCACCACTTGCAGAAAGCTCCAATTCACACAAAACAAATGGCTTCTAGACCATGTATCAACTGATTCATAAATTCATTTAACAATTACACTGAGCCCTGATCATGACTATGCTTAGCTTTAGGAAAACCACAGTAAACATGGTAGATTCAATCCCTGCCCTCAGAAAGTTTATAGTCTAATAAAAGGAATCTCAGATCAAAGGAAGCTCTAAAAGGAAAATCAACAGGTGATAAGATAATTGGATAAACGTTACTTTGGGAGAGGGCAATCAGAAAGGCTTCTCTGAGGAAATAACAAATGACTTGAGGCCCAAAAATGAGGCAGCCAGCCAAGCTACTACGTTTCCAGGCAGATTAGCCAAGGCCCAGAGGCAGGAAGATGTTTGGCTTGCTACTATAGTTAAGCTAATGAAATCCCAGCACAGGGAAGCTGGGGAAAGGGTGCCAGATGAACTTGGAAGTTAAAAAACCAACAATCCAGTTTTCCTTTACTTGAGCAACACATCCAGTTTCAGATGGTGTAACACCCACTTACCAAAGAAAGGGTCCTGGCCTAGCTGCTTTCGAAGGCTTTCTACCACAGGGTGACCAAAGGTGATGTTGGGAACAAAATGCCTACAAGACAAACAAAATCTACTCTGAAAATGTTTTCAATTCAGTTTCTGTATCTCTCTTACTATGAATTCTGACAGGGATAGAGGGATTGTATGCAATGTTTTTCAATTTAATACTTAATCATCAGTATTAAATAATACTAAAAATACCAGGTCATTTTGGTTTAACTAGGTAATGTCTTCCTAACATTTCAACAAATCATGTCACATATATTTTCACAGTGATTTGACTCTATAATTCACAATCCATGACAGGTAGAAATGGAGACATGACAAAATAAAAAAACCTCAGGTTTTATGACTTGCCCAAGTCACATACTAGTTAGTAGTTCTGGACTCCTAACATTGGTCTCCTGAATCCTAGGTTGTCACAGGGGGGCTGTGGCTACTTCTAATCACTTCTATCACAGGGTACTAAATGACTGTTTCTTTAAACTGTTTTAAAGATGACTAGTAAAGAAACATGATGTGTTTATTAATAATGACCACCTTTCACTGAGGGTTTACTATATGCCAAGCACTGTACTTCCTTTCATCTTCCAACAGCCTTATAAAGTAGATGCTATTATTATTCCCTTTGAAGAGCACAAGATAAATAAAATCCTTAAGTAACTCAGTTAATAATTTGTGAAAGTGGATTCAAATTAAGTTTACCAGCTAGGTGTGGCGGCTCACGCCTATAATCCTAGCACTTTGGAAGGCTGAGGCGGGCAGATTATTAATAAAAACTTGAGGTCAGTAGTTCAAGACCAGCCTGACCAACATAGTGAAACCCTATCTTCACTAAAAATACAAAAATGAGCCGGGTGTATTTTTACCAGTGTGGTGGCGTGCGCCTGTAATCCCAGCTACCTGGGAGACTGAAGCAGGAGAACTGTTTGAACCCAGGAGGCGGAGGTTGCAGTGGGCCAAGATTGTGCCACTGTACTTCCAGCCTGGGCGAGACAGCAAGACTTCGTCTCAAAAACAAATCAAGTCTACCAGACCCAAAGTACTTATCCTTTACCCTAATCCAGTTAATCTTTTTGTTCTATCGCTAGTTCACTTAAATATTTAACAAAACCTCCTATATGCAAGTAGAATACTAGGTGCTTCAGAAAACTGTTTTGTAAAGAAATATGCTACAGTTCCTGTTTATCCTAGGAGTTTACAATCTCACTCGCAAGATATGACAGAGACTGACAGCTAATGACTTACCAGATGACAGAGATCGGCAGCTAAATGACAGCTAATGACTCAATGATTTGACAGAGTTGACATCCCCAGTTCCCTTTATATCCAAGTGGCCCATGTGACTCTCACTACTAGACTGTGAGTGCAAATGATGTGTCATTGCAGAGTCCAGAAGGTTAAGCAGAATTCCTTTCCTATTGCCACTTTACCCTTCTGCCAATAAAGCCCTTACAGAATGGCAGAGCCACAGGATGGAAGAACACTCACACCAAACTCTTAGAGGGATGAGAAACTAGAATGCTAAGCTACTGAAGTCTGGCCTTGGTTAAAGTAGCAGGTATTATCCTATATGAGGATTATAAGAAAAGCTATACAATAACAGGCAGGCAACATGTGATTATAGATAAAACACACATAAAATAAAAGCAAGTATTAGAGAACGTTAAGAAAGAAGTTGTTCATGAGATTTACAAAATAGGATTTAAAAAGAAAAATGGAAAAAGAAACAAAGGTAGAAAATGAAGCAAAAGCAGAAATAAGTTATATTCAAAGACGTGGAGAGTGGTTATGACCAACTTTGGCTAGTGTAAAAAAGAAGGGAGGTAGGTAGTATCAAAAGGTGTCAAACGCCAAGCTCAATGTCTGGACTTCTGTCCTGCTGTACATATGCAGTAAGATCTTAAAGCAAGAAACATTAATAAATAAGATAGAATGGGAAATAAATTGCAAGAAGGTAGGTAATTGCAACTGCCACTTGATAGGCGGCAAGGCACACTATGAATGACAAGGAACGGCAAAACTGATCGGATCTGTTAAATGATTAGGTGTGTGGGAGGGGAGTTAAAATACAAACTATGTTTAAGATCTTACACTTAGATGAGAGGTAGAATGAGTGTTAATAAAAACCAAACTTATATGTGGGCCACACAAAGTTCTAAAGACTTTCTAGATATTAAATCATTAAAACCTCCTAACAACCTTGTGAGGTAGGTACTTTTATTACCTGTATTTTACAGATGAGGAACAGTGGCCCAAGGTCACACAACCGGTAAGTGCTGGAGACAGGAGTTAAACATAGGCACTACGGCTACAAAGTACAGGCTCTTAACTACTATGCTCATCTGCCCCTATAATGACAACTAACAAACAAACACAAAACGGGGAAAAAGTCCAGTGGGAAAGAGATTCAACAGAGAAAGGTAAGGATTCAGGAGACATCTGACAGGGACAGGTAAGGTGGATGGGTACAGACACTTTCACTCAATAACACCTTGGTCTTTGGAGGTTTAATTTCTATCATTAAAAAAATTATTCTACCATTTGCCTAAGCCATGATTGTCAGGGCTGTGGATAAGATGCATGTGTTTATTTAAAACTTGAAATAAGGGTCAGAGAAGCAGGCACTAAGGCCTATTGAATGTTTTACAACTCTGGAATTAAAGATTTCAATTTCACATACTGTTCTTTTAATTTGCTGTGTCTAGGAAATAGTTTTGTTGTCTTAACATTAGGTTTCATTTATTATGAAAATAAAAGTATAATAACCACCTCCCAAGTAAATATGGGAACCAAAAAAAAACATACACTTTTGAGAAAACCTAAACAAAACGTATAAAAATACTAACCCTAAAGTTATGTGACTTAATTTGTGCTTTTGAAAATCAACTCAATGCACTAGGTTCACAAAGCATATCAGAAGAACAAAAATGCACAAGCAGTCTCAAAAAAACCCAAAGGCTATGCTAAGCCATAACAAAAAAATGGCTACACTCCTAAGCATGAAGTCAGGGTGTCCCAAATTTGCCAAACAGTAACCATGAGAGCAGTTCTAATGTATTTACAGTCTCTACCTCAAGCCTACTGACTCCAAAGAGGACCGGGAATCTGAATTTTTAACAAATGCTTGAGGGAGTTAACAGACCAGTTTGGAAAACAATTATTTCACTTTAACGGAGAGAAACTTCATTAAAAAGTCTGCTTCATCATTATCTTATTCTGCCTCTTTTTCCTTTATTTTCTGGAGTTAGTTAAGTCTGAAAGAAATAAAATACAACAAAAAGATATCCCTTTCTCCCAAGGACTTACTGCAATTAAACTATAATTGTTTGTAATACAAGGATACACTTTTCTCTCTCATGTTCCATCATTAGTCCTAAGCTTTACTTATGTAATTCTAATGCAGTCTACTGCAGACAGATCAAGCCTTTTACCTATCCCCCAACAAGGCAAAGATGATAAGAGGAGAATTAGGGTCAGTATAAAAGGTATAAGACTGTAACAAGAAAACAATCTTATTGCTAATCGGGAATCACAAACTGAAATGCTGCTGGGGGTTAGCAGATAACATTAAAGAGCAAAACAGAGCAGACAGGGAAAGGGGCCAAATGAAGAACACGTGGCATGACTGAAGGTGGCGCTGCCCCATACAGCTCCAGCACATGTCACCTCGTAAGACTGAGGGCCCAGTGCTGCCAAGTCTTTAGATTGCTTTTTTTTTTTTTTTTTTTTCCTAAAAGTCAGAAATCCAGTATTAATATGAAATCTCCCCAGTTTTAAATCCTGGTAACTAATTTAGAAATTATTTGCTCTGCCCCACAGTTAGGGTGAACACTGTCTTGTCATGATCTATTTATGTGTTTTCTAGTTTTTTTTCCCCCAGAAAATCCACTTGTTCTTTGTTTCACATATCCAACCATGCTAGTGCTCCATCTTTCACAGTACTCCCACAACTGGTTTCTGACTTTCTAAATGAAGAAATTCAGTTGTGATCAGGGGAAACTGAAGGTGTTGGTGGGGAGGAGGAGACTAGAAAACAACAAGCACATCCAAAGTGTAATGCTGGATGAGATTTTTAAAAGGGGTCAGGAGAAAAAAAAAACACAAAGGCAGTCTTGAGAGGGAAGGTACATTGTGGTTGGTCACCTTTCATAGGAAGGAAAGAACACAGCCCACTTTCATAGCCCTAGCCTAGGAGACGCTGCAGCACATCACATAAGGGCACTGGTACCAGCTCTGCCAGGTTTTGCCTAATCTGGTGAGACATCAGGGAAGAAGCTGGTTTCCTCCTTTACAAAAGGGGGAATACAAACGGCTCTTAACTTAGAGTGTAGAGAAGATTAAAAGGGAAATAATTTTAAAACTGTGTATGCGGAATTCAGCTTTTCCAAACCAAAGTATCTCCTGGCAAAGGGGAAGAGGAATCAATAAAAAACAAATACTTTATCTTTTTATTTTTTTGTTCCTCAAACTCTGATCCATGGTGAATATTTTATTGAGCTCAGTCTGCCATAGAGCTGGGAGTGGATAAAAGTGACTCCTTAGAGACTCCTCCTATTATGATTAAGCAGTTCATTCATTCAGCCAATGATAACTAAGCTCCTTATGGTGCTTTTCTAGCAAAGAATACATAGGTGAGCAAAAAGAAAATAAGCTTGGCTTTCAGGAAGCTTATAGGGTAGCAGGAGAGACATGAAATAAGTTAACAAGAATAAGTATACAAATTATTAGCTGCTTTTTTGAGGCCAAAGAATGTCTTAATCATTCCCTGTACGCCTAGGACCCACAGAAAGCATTTAATTTGTGGGACAGCACAAGCTGTTGCATTACTTCCAATCCTGATTCCACCATTTCCTAGTTACGAGACCACTGGCAGATGACTTAACCTCTCTGTACCCAATTTTTCGCTGCCAAATGCTGGTGGTAATACCACCACCAATTTCAAACAGTTGTGTGAGTTAATTCACACACACATAAAAATCCAGAATAGAAATAGCCAAGTGCTTTTAAACATTGCTATTATGGTTATCATTAATAGTCCTGACTGGTGAACTGAAACAATTACTTTCCCCAACCATTCACTTACTCAAACATGGTTTAATTAAAACCAGACTGCTTTCTGTGTCAAAAAGACTCACAAATATACATGCAGCTTGTTCAATCCTGTGACCCCCCTAGGTGTTTTCTCAGGCACAAAAATGTAGCTACTTATCTTTGAGGTATACACTCAGTGTCACACACACCTGTGAGAGTTTAGGGCTTTCAAGCACAGGTGTCAAAAATAAGGTATATAAATAGAATTACATATAATGGCCAACTAAAAACCAACCTTTGTGAGAGGTAATATTTACTAAACTTTTTACGAATTTAGCCTATTATTCTTAGTACTCTATGGTCAAAGTTTTGTCTTTATCAGTTGGGTGAACTAAGATAACTGGGTAAAATGCAAAAGAGAAACAATACATTTAACCACATAGAGCAATGAAAAACAAAACTCTTCAAAGTCAGATGAATATTAAAAAGAAAAGGAAATTATCATCTTTTGAAAATAACACCAATTTGCAAACTGAATGAGGGAATAGAGTTTTTATCTATTTCAAATAAATTTATTTTTCCATCCCCATCCAAGATAATGGCATTTATGACTTTTATAGTCAGTTAAAAGGGGGAGCTCAGAGAAGGACTTGGCAAACCCAGGAAGAGCCAAGTTGAAAGTCTGTTACAATCTTCTGTAATCCTGAGAGAGTCTTACTACTTTCTCTGGGTTTGTTTCCTCATTCTATAACCAACTTCAGAAACTAATATCCTGATTCCAAACAATATTAGGTGCTATAACTACAGTGCTTAAAAATTACTTACAAAAAACTGACCTCCCTGAAGAGCAGGGTGCCTGAAGAGAAAATAGGAAAATCAGAATTTTAATAATGATGCAACTAATAATTATAAAGAACTTAATATACGCCAGGCACTGTAAACTTTACATGTAATTGCTCATTTCATCTTCCAAAGATGCCTAAGCGTTAGGTTCTATTAGCAGTTCCATTTTTCAAATTATGAAACTGAAGCTCAATTAGGTTAGTGGCTTGTCCAAGGTAACCCAGGAAGTGACAGAACTCGGGAACCTCAGTGCAGGTGCCAAGTTTAATCGTTACAGGAGTCTGTCTCCCAGCTTTGCCACTAACTAGCTATATGAGCTTGGGCAAGTCATGCTTCTCCCCTTGGGCCTCAGTTTCTCTAGCTGAAAGTGAAGAAACGTCCTAAAGATTTAAGGTCGCTTCCGGGTCCTAAGTGATGGAAGACCACACGTTACGTGGGGGGAGGGGAAGGGCTGAGATTTGGGACCCGGCCGCAACCCAGGATGCCGCGTAGGGTCCGCTCCTGCCAACACCGCCAGGACTCCTACCCCATTTCCTTTCTAGCAACGCATTCCAAGTGAGGCGCTCGGTGGCACTGGGACGCGGTACATCAACAGGCACTCAATAAAGGTGCGCTGATCCCGCCCCACCGCGCTGCAAGCCCGACCGGAGCCCGGAGGAGTTACCCGTCCATTACATCCAGGTGCAGATAATCGGCCCCAGAGTCTAGCATCCGGAGGCACTCGGCCCCTAAATTGGCCAGGTCGCTGTTGAGGATGGACGGGCCAATTTTGCAGCCAGACGCCATACCGCAGGTTCCGAAAAGCAAGTTACCCCACGAGTCGCCCGGCAAGACTAGCCGTCGCCCCGATTGGGCGCGCAGTTTTGGCCCCGCCCCTTCTCCGTGCAGGCTTCCGGACTCTACCGGAAGTAGCCACTCTGCGGTGAGGAAGTCCCGCCTCCTGCTGCGGTGAGGCGCTGTCAGCTGCTGTCCTAGAGCGGGGCCTGTCAGCGGGACCTCGTCCTCCTCCTTCTGACCTTTCTTCTTAGGCTGTTTGAATCTTTAAGTCCTTGCAGTACTCAAGGCGTTTCTTAAGCTTTTTTCGCTTTGCTTCCCCTGCAATCCCCTGTCCTCGGCTCTGGACTTCACATCACTTTTTGTTTCTCTACTGTTTGCTGCGAGTTCCTTTCCTCTCCAGCGCCTATGCTGGCCCTTTAAAACAACAATAAAAACCTTGCTCTCTCATATTTCTTTTAGAGCTCTTCTTTTGAGCTGGAGGAAGCCTGGCTCTGCCAGATAGTAGCTGGGTGACCTGGCAAGTCACGTCCTACTTCGGTTTTCTCATCTGCAAAGACAGTGCCCAGCTTTAGGTTTGTGAAGATTGAGTGAAGCCAGGTAATGCACCCAGCAGGATGCGTGGTGCTCAGTACAAAATGGTAGTTATTATTACCCTCTTTTTCTGCCTCTGCACTTACTCCTTCGTATTTTCTGTTGGGGCTCAGAAAATGATACCCCAAAGTGAAGGCCTCAGAGGCAACAGTGTTTCTCTGACCTCCTGCCCCGCCTTTAGTCTCAATTCTCCCAGGAGGCAGGTCATGGAAACTAGAGCCCCTCTTCCCTAACAAGAGCTATTGAAACCAGAAACCCTTTTCCCTGAAGCCAGCCATAAAACTCAAAAGTGTTACTCTAATTTTCCTCTACCTTTCTGTTTAAAAACTGGCCATAAAGAAATTATTTGATCTACCTCGATTTTAGGTTATACAACTCCTCTTCTAGAAAAGCTTCTACCCCATATCCAGGAGGAGGGTATGCTGCACAGAGAGGCCAGGAATCTAAACTAGAATGGCCGTAAGTCTATTAGCATTAGATCGCCTATTTTGTCCAATCATATTTCTACATGGCTGTCTATACTTTGTTGAACCTAAGTATAAAAATGGGTAATCTCCCCTCTACCTTTGGGTCTTCATTCTCAAGGCTCCCGTGCCAGGTAAAACTATGATCAAGTAAGTTTTTAGCCTTTTCTCTTGTTAATTCCTCTTTTTGTTAGTGATTTTCAGCAAAACTTTTGGGAGGGTGAAGGGAAAGTTTACCCTTGGCCCCTACACCTCTCCAATGCTCATTCACAAATTGCGTAGGTTCTGAACTGTTCACACACAGTTCAGAAATGGGTAAGAGTATCCTGATGCTAAATATGCCTAAGGTCAGGAAAAGAGAGAAGGGGGAAAAAATGAGGGGGGAAAATGGAGTTAGCAAGAGCAATCTTTGGGAGGAAGGATAGAGCACTTTGTATAAAAGACAGAACTTGGACTACATGGTGTTTCTGGCCAGATTGTGAGGACCACCAGATCTTTAACAGTCCCACTGGGAAATCTACCAGTTATTCCAGTAGATTAAAGCCTGGGCAAATAAGTTTATTTTTATTTTGAAAGTTAGATTTGGGCCAGGTGCAGTGGCTCACGCCTGTAATCCTAGTAGTTTGGGGGGCCGACATGGGCAGATCATCTGAGGTGAGGAGTTCAAGACTAGCTTGACCAACAAATTGGCCCTGTCTCTACTAAAAATACAAACAACAAACAAACAAAAATTAGCCAGGCATGGTGGCTCATGCCTGTAATCCAACTACTCTGAGGTAGGAGAATTGCTTGAACCTGGTGGTGGAGGTTACGGTGAGCCAAGATCATGGCATTGCACTCCAGCCTGGGCAACAAGAATGAAACTCCATTTCAAAAAAAGAAAGGTAGATTTGGAAAGCATGAGTAGAGTAGAGCTAGTTTGTGCGGAAGAGTGATAGGGAGTGTTTTGGAGGTATCTAATTGGATGGTGACCTCAGGCCAGACTGGGGAGGTTGAGGATGGCCAGCAAGGCATTAACAAAGGCATACCCCTGGATCTAAAATGAACATCTTCCAGAATGAGTCAACCTCTTCCCCACATTAAGAATGAAACATACACATCCTAAATATTTTTAGACTTATTTTATTATATGTGCATACCTAAACACAGAAGTCTTAATATCTTTCATAAATATCTTTCATAAACATTTCAGTATTTATTCATATCTATTTTTTCCATGTTCTTTGGTCATTCAGTATTCATAATAGACTTTATAGTTATCTGAGGGAAGTCGGCTGTGTAGTCAATCTTTTGTTTTTACCTGTAAAATGGCTAATAAAGGATTTTCATCCTGTGGTCACAGTGACGATTCAAAGATTTATGGAGGTAAATTGATGTGTAATCCTAAATGATCCTAAAACAATATAAGTAAATTTGCCTTAAGCTTTTCCAAATACATTCTGCCTTCAACTTGTTTTTATTCTCCTGAGTGTCAAATCAAAATTTGTTTCTGAAATGCTGCAGCTGAGACCCACTAAATTAACTGAAGTGGGACTTTTTACTCACTGCCAAGACAAGGCCATGGAATTGGAAATGTAAGGTCACAGGGCAACAGCGTGACTTGGTGTGATAGCAGCAAATTCTGGAGACTATGTTCTATTAAAGTATCCTTTATAACTGGAGGAAGGATATTTAATTCATGTTTTGGACTGTAATTCTATTCATTTATGACCCTTTCTTCCCTAAAGGTCCTTACACACACCCTGTTCTTATCTCAGATACTCTCAGAGCTGGGCAGCAGGGTGTAGAAAGTTCTTTGTTGACTAAAGGAATATAATGCTAAAAAAGAAAGGAGCTATCACCTTGTGTAAGGTACTCTTGGAGACTTGAAACAGCAAACCAGTTACTCCCAGCCTGTGCAACAGGCCCTAACCAGATCACCAGTACCATAGAGTTTTCTATCAGCACTGCCATGCCCATTTATGCCTTTTGAATTTGACATTGTAGTTCTCAGTGCCTTGTCTCAATGCACTCAATAACTCAGTTTCCTTTTTAGAAAAATGAAATAGCTTATCTAATAGAATTCTAGAAAGCTGCAAATACTGAAAAATGAAAGTAAAATGTTTTGCTATAGGAGATCCTACATCCAGGATTTAAACTGTTTTAATTGGATCTGAGTCATACTATCACGGATAACACATGGTTTAGTCCATGGTCTCTCAAAAGTTAATTTCAGAAGAAGCAACCTTTTTGTTGAGTCTTAATTTTTTCTACGTGGGAAGTGGGTACCTTTTTTTATTTTTCCTCTGAATAAGATAAATATCATTAAGTATCGTGGCTTAAGAAATGATCTACTATTACAAACACTGTATTTATCATATGTAGTAATTAGCTTTTAGTCATGTACTTAATAATATTTTGAACATTTATCTTGAACTTTTTTCTTATCTTCCCCAACTTTTTTTTAATAGTTATTCCTTTCAAACTCCAGGTAACAGTATTCCTGAGAATACATCTTGTGACAGTTTTATGCACACACATATAGATACTTTAGCCATTACACATAAACATTCAACACATTACATTCAACACATTTAAGGGCACCTTAAATGAAACAGATGCATACATCTGCAAAATTTCAGTAGTTCCAGTATGAAAACATTCCTACTCTATAAGGCCCTGTTTCTCAGAGTGGAGGCTTTTTTGCAAGCTACAACATTGCTTAGCTTATTGAAAGTTTCTAATAAGACTTCCATACACAAGAGTGAAGGAGTCAGGCTAAAAGGCAGACGGACCAGCATAATCATGTTCAAAACAGCCCAATACTTTTTAAATATAAATAAAGGTATTTAGGATTCTTGTTGGATATTTAACAATCTTTGACGTCTTTGCTATTTAAATATTTCATACAATTATACATAGATAATTTGAATCAAGAAACTGGAACAAAGCACACACATATATAGAGACTCACATAGCCCAGACATTTGTAATTACCAAACATAAGGCCTCTAATGCTAATTGAGCAGCATAATTTTTAACAGGTGAAATATATCAGCTTGGAATCATAAAACCACTTAACATTTATATTCCTGCACTTGAGAATTATTTCAGCTTTAACTATAAATAACATGAAAATATTGTAAAACACAAAGGAGGTCATTTACTGCCTCAATTTTCTGAATTGTTAGATTTGAAATTTTTAGTTTTGTTCTTTTTAACTCATGGATATCTTTAATTCTTTTAGTGATAGGACCATAACCCCAAATTATATTTGAAATTATAAACCACAATATAAACAATGCCTATTTAATAAGCAATTCTAACAAAAAATAATGTTCCTTTATGATTAAGGTGGGTTTAGTAGGTATCCTCTTTATGTACATATACATTTCACAGTCAACACACTCAAAGTTTAAGCATACAGAATGTGTTTTAAATTCATTGCAGGGTAATCAAAGTCTGTATTTAACTTCATCTTGAGGACTAAAACACACACACACACACACACACGCAAGCACACCTATACCACCACACCAATTTAAGTATGTATATGAGTTTGTATATGCCTAGTTGTTAAGTAACAGTTTTCTAATGTAAACTGTTAAAATTGTGAAATTCATTTGTGAACCACATGATGCACAGCCCTGTGACAAGATTAGTAATACATTAGGTGTTGACCTCACAAGCCTTCTAAGTCTTACACTTTTCTTGAAGTAACTGAACTTCAAGTTAAAGGCCTGTTTGTAAAATATATAAACTAGAGGTGTCTATGAAGAAATTGTTTACTTTATACGTTTTTCCTTATAAACTTAGATGTTCCAAGTATCATAAGAATATTGTCTCTATTGAGAAAACGTTATTTTATTAAACTGATTCTAGCAACACTAACCTTAATATCTGAAAATATGCCCTCAAGGGCAGGCACAGGATACGGTAAGGAAAAGTATTAATAATCACATTTCCCAATAGTTTCTAATCTTGGCATTGATGTAGTCAGGGCTAGGAATAGGAATACCATCTCTTTTAAGTGATTATATTTACATTTAGGTTTTATAATTGTATAGGCTGTTTAGGTTCTTCTTAATTCAGAGTTATTTTCTGATGATTTCTAGAATATTCTCTAACACGATAGATTATGAAATGGGATGATTATGCCATCTGCATTTTGATCTACAACATGCAATGAAAACGACAGTTGAAAAATAAATATCTAAAAGTCCACAGCTCTATATATAGTATTTTTTTTCTTCTTCTAAACGGCTCTATTGTTAATCAAAACAAAAATGGCTGCAGGCTTGTTATTTAGTATCCCCAAAGTAAATATTTTTCTTATTATTTTTTATGTAAATTGCTACTTGTATAGCCAACCTGAATTAATATTTTTAAAACTATAAAAATAAATATTTGCATGAGATGTATAATGTGAGTAATCTCAAAAAATTGCATTCTATTTTTAGACCATATTATTTGTTAATATTTCTATGAAAGCAGCACTGAATAGTATATATTTTTTAACTGCTGAAGGCTTCTTGAATCATAAACAATGTGCAGTGAAATGGCTCTTTCCCCTTATTCCTCCCTGGTTTTATGATTTTCACACAACTAAATCCTTTTAGCCATTGACTTTTAAGATGTTTATGAAACATTATGTGTATTGGCAGCAAAATCTATTCAGATTTGTGCTACCCATTAGAAATAAAGTGCTATTTTGTAATTAATCTTTTTTAAGCAAAGGTATTGAACTTGTAGTAGAGAGATCACTTTCATGTCTTCTGTATACCTGCAGAGCTTACAATATACAGAATTAAACATGAGACTCATCTAAGACTTCATCCATTTTCCCAAGCTCAGTGGGAGTAAAAGTGAACTGGCTAGACAGTAGGGGGTTCTCCATGCCATTTTCCTCACTGATGTGAAGGACAGTGTCTCCATGCTGTAGGAGGCTGGATGTCTCGAGGCCCGTGAAGTCATCAGGGTCAGAGAGTTGGGTAGAGGGTGGACTGTGTGCAGTAGCACCTTGTGCTTCTGTGTCCTCCTTCTTTTCTCCTTCTTCAGTGGGGAAGTTCTCACTCTGTGATCAAAAGGATCATAACATTATGGAATGATAGGATGGGTACCAGAGAAGAATATACAAAAATGTTGTTGTCTAGTGGTAATTAGAAAAGGAATCAGATGGCTAGTCCCAGTTCCAGCCTTTGTTATAGGTAGGATCTTATGTAGGCCCTTCCAACTTTCTAACCCTCAGTTTTTGAACCTGTAACATAAACATAATTTTTGATCTTGCTTATCTTAGATACCGTGAGGATCAAATGACATAATAATCTTAGTGTTAAAATGCTTTTTAACCATTAAAGACTATACAAATGTATACTGTAATATTGCCCTTAAATACCACATGAGGAGAATGTAAAACTATATGAATTCATTTATAAAAATAAAAAGAAATATATCAAAACAGGAAAAATATCAGCAGGAAAAATAGCAAAACAATGAGGAAAAAGATCAAAACAAAAAGTTCCTTTCATCTTATAGAACATAGAGGTTCTTTTTTTAAAGGCTTTATCTAAACTGGTAACTTTAGTTTTTAAAATTGAACTATCTTTCAGCTATCCTTTATCTGAAATGCTTGGAACCAGAAGTGCTTTGGATTTCTGATTTTGGAATATTTGCATTATATAATTACCTAGTTGAGCATCCCTAATCAAAAAATCTAATCTAAAATGCGCCAATGAGCATTTTCTTTGAGCACGAGCTTTGAATGTCATATCAGCACTTAAAAAGTTTCCAATTTTGGAGCATTTCAGGTTTCAGATTTTTAGATTAGGGATGCTCAACATGTATAAACCAGTTTTCAATAGCTGTTTTCGCTGCAAAGTATTTTCTCTTAGGTTTTTCATAACTAAAAATACCAAGACTTTTCTTAGTCCTTCTTAAGTAGATATATTCCTGGCTACATTTTATATAGATTTTCTTTTTCATGATGGCAGGAGCAGTGTCTGTTTGGATAACAAAGCATTGCAGACCTGGACTTTATATGGAATAAATGTGCGTATCCAAGTGGCTGCTAGAAATAAGTACACAGGGAGCAAGCCTTGCCTGTTTCTCTAGTGCCCTCACCTGCTTGGGAGACAGGCTGTGGAGATCCGCAACAATTATGGCAGGAGAAGATGTGAGGACTGGTTCATCCGCTGCCTCTGATTTCCTAGATGGGACTGGGCTGCAGCCCTGTAGTTGGCCTGTGGCAGGAAGTGCATCTGTTGGGGCAGCTGCTGGCTCTGGCTGAGCCTCAATGAAGGTCACAGACCGTTTCTGATCCACTGTAGGTCAGAGGTGAAACAGTAAATTGGGGAAGAGTTGGTGGAAATGGACTGTGAATGCTTAATAGTTGGTTTTAACCAGTGTCTCCTGGTTTTTTTAAATAAAAACATTGCTGGGCTTATTAATAAATGGGAGCATGTTCGAATATTTTTCACATTTGATTTCATCTTCTTGCAAAAAGTAGGACTTAGGTAGAAAAATCATTTTCATATAAATGGCCTAAAATAACATTTGTGTAGAGCATTGGGTGAAGTTGGTCATTCCTACCTGATAACACCTGCCTACAGGACTTAGAAATCCCTATTATTCACCATAGCTTTACCTTCAATGAGACATATAGCAAACCCAGTTTGTTTCAGTAAAGAAACCACATCCTTTTATAGTCAAATTTCATAGTATTAGTGGTTTACCTTGGGCTCTTCCATTTGTCTAGGTTCATGGGGGGTAGAGACAGGGATTGGAGAAGGTAAGAAGAAAAAAAAAACACTACGTTTTTCTGGGAAACTCCTTCCCTTATGTTAGCACCTCCCCAAAGGTATGCTTATCTCCATCAGCTCGGTTTTTGTAAGCCTTCCTGGCTGAGTTGCATGGCATCATGGCAATGGTATATTCAGAAGGGACACAGGAGACCTCACCAGACGGCTTCGTTTTAGGTTGAATGCTCCTGCGAGTGGTTGATAGCCGAGCCCCGTGGCGATTTTTGGGTTCAGTCTGAGTTTTCTGACGTGATAGTAGAGGACGTCTTAGCTAAAGAGAATAGGCAGAATAAAACTTGCAGGAGAATCTAACTGCTTAGGAGGAAATTGTTTGTTTATTTATATGTTTCTGTGGATTCTTGTGGTTGTTCCTTACATTTATAGCTGATAAATTTATTTCTTCATATTTAACTGTAAGTACTTTCTTCTGACATTCCCTTTAACTAGTTCGTCTCCCAATTATTACGCCTTTACATATGCCAAGAACATTAACTAATTTAGATAATAAACTTGAGAATTTCAGTTATTTTAGGATGCAAAATGAATTATTGCTTATTGATGAACCTTTGCTCATTTAAAACTTATAGATGAATATATGCTGACTTTCAAAGGGGAGGTTTATTTTTAAAACCTCAGATGCTGATCAAGTGCCTGGTCCCTGAATCAATAATGGGAGGCTCCTATGGAAGCAAAAGTGATAAGCTGCTTTCAGATTTTTATTTAGAAAGTAATATAAAATAATTCCACATAAGGAACTCTGTAAAGATGATCATGACTTCAATTTGCTTTAAATTTAATAATCCTGAAATGAGAAAGGATAGACTTCTTTTTCCTTGCCTCTATGCAGAAACAGGCCTTAAATCAACTGTATAACAAATCTTCCTCTATCAGTAAGTTTGGCTGGTAAAGAAGGTTTCTAGGTAAGGAACAAATAGAATTACAGGCCTACTTACTTTACTACATAATCAACTTTGCTAATAAGAGAATTCAGAGCTAAAATAGAATATCATTTGGCTTGCCTAAGTATTTACACATTTTAAAGTTGCTCTGTGCTGCTTATTTTAGGTAGGGTGAATGCAAAATATAAACTTAAAAAAAAATACATTGTTTTTATTTAATTAGTTTTTTACAGACAGGGTCTTACTATGTTGCCCAGGCTGGACTCTTAACTCTTGGGCTCAAGCAGTCCTCCCACATCAACCTCCCCAGTAGCTGGGATTCCAGGCACATCCAGCAGCAAAAAGTAATTTTAATATACATGGGCATTAAAAAGCACACATTCTACAATCCAATTTGTAGGATGGTTCTCTTGTGCTTGCACTTTAAAGGTCTGCTTACCTGCCTCAGGCCCCTCTTCCTCCCCAGTGGCTGCTGAACAAGGAGGTTCTGTTGACCAGGTTCACTTTGTATACTTGCCACCCTGCCAAGCATCAACAGTGTTAGCGTACCCTGGAGAGAGTACAGGAGACCATCGTCTGGTGGGTGTTAGCCAAAATCACTTGTACGATAGTCGCTTCAAAGATATCATTATCTTTGAAGGATGGTTGGGAGACCCTCTGGGATGGGTATTTTCAAAGGTTTGGGAGGGAGCACAAGGCCTTGTAGCCCCAAGCTGCCAAAATTGAGATTCTGTTTTTAATCACTGATGTCGTATCTGTCATTTGGAAAACATTGGTTTGATCATACCCCTGGTTTGGAAGCCACCAAAAGGTTTAAGATGTCATATTCTAATCTCAATTTTTTTCCAGTGGGAAGGGAAACAGTAGTGACAAACACACACAAACAACTCTATCACATGGATGGGAACACCTTTTTAAAATTTCAATTTAAATGAAAATAAGATGGACAAATATCAAACACATCAGACACAGAATTTATTTGGGTGAAGGGGCACATTCAACACATGTTTGCAGCCTGAAGTCTCTGTGACTATTGAGTAAATGAATAGTCACATGGGTAAACAATTAAATGTTTTTTAAAAAATGGTTTTAGATTTAAAGGCTGGCAAAGTATAGCTATAGTTAAGTTATAATTACAACTTAGGAGCTTTAATATCGAGTAACTGCACTCAAACATATCATGCAGTTTATAAAAGCAACAACCTGCTCCCCCCAAATTTACTGTGTATGTGTGTCTTTTGTATGCAAAAATGACTGGAAATAGTTGCTATTTTAGTTTTGGGTGAAGCTGAAAATACTGACATGGGCCCATGATCCTTTATCATTCTGCATGCATGTATAAAAGATATTTATAATGGGAGTGGAGTGAAGAAAAGAAGTATCCTGTGCCCCAGATAATATTATAAGTCTGTGGATGATGCCAATGTGATTATTTGGTTAATGGTTAATTAATTTCTGCTTTGCCTTTGCAAAAGGAGAGTCATCTACAGATAGTTCTTAAAGTATAATATTCCACAGAGGAATCCAGAATCAGCAACTGCTCAGGGAAAAGAAAGACTGTATCTGTTCATTTCCATTTTTTTAAAAAAGAGCTACTTAAATACCCAGCTGCAGTAGTAAGGAGAGAAACTGATGGCAAGACAGGCAATCAGATGTTTCCCTTTTGTATTAAATATTGGTTAATCATTACAAAATTGACACAGTCACATTGGTCTTTTTTTAAAAGTCTTACATTTCCACTAAAAAATCAATATGATTCCCAAATGGAGTTCATCAAAGTTTTTATGAAATAAGGATGTAATTACAGCATTTGGGGTACACAATAACAAAATCCATAAAGATTACCAAAACAGGTGTTTTTAAACTTTCTTGTTCTTCTGAATATTGACTTTAAAAAGATCAATGTGCATTATCCTTACACATATATAACCTTGAAACAGATATGATATCTTCATATCATATCTTCATCCTTTCCATGAAGATAGAAAATTACCCCAAAGGAACAATGCAATAAATTCTGATAAGCAATTAAGACTATGTTGCTGGCATGTTTGAAATGACATCTCCTTATTAGTTATACATTTTAACGTGTCTGATAAATTGGAAAGAGTATTCAATAACCATATGCGCCAAAGTAGGAACAAGTTTCTCCTAATACTAAGCAAAGCTTTCATTGGAATGGATTCTTCATTGACATCTAAATGTTACCTCAGTTCCCTTGGCCATAAGAGGAGGTTAATACTTACCAACTACCTCCCATTAAGGTAGAGAAAAGAAGTTAGTTGATGTACAATGGTTTGAACATGAAAAGTGATGTACATAGCATGCTTTCTTGTTTTACATTTGATGTTGTAATGAGTTTATTGCTTCTAGAATACTAAAAGGAATTAGGTAATAAAATGTTTTGAAAACAATAGGGCAGAGAAAATGAAATCGAGGCAGTCCACTTGTCTCATTTTTATTCAGGAATCTGTGATTGTGAGAAAAAATGGCATAAGAAAAGAAAGGAAATTCACGTTACTTAGGGAGTGTTGAATGTCAAAACATAATGGTAATTTCACGATGATTATTCCAGGAGAGGATCATAAGCATCAAAATTTTCTCTATGGATAGAGAGGCTTATATCTAAGAGATGTATCAAGTTTATAGCTTTAGTATTTAGCTGTACTGTAAATGATATAGCATTTCATCATGAAATGCACACATCAAAGATGAAATTAAAAATATATCCTTGGAAATAACCCAGCTGATAAATTATACTTGCTCTAAAAACTTGATTGCTAACATGTTTATATTTAGAATATCAAAGGCTGGCTTAACTATGTACAGTTAGGACACATTACGAATAAGCAGCCAAAAAAGTTCACAATGATAATTTATGCAGAACATGTTTCTTTTTCTGGGATCTATGTCAAATTGAAGTTGCATATAAAAAGCTTCAATTTAGCTTCTCTCCACTTCATGTAATATTTCAGTCATCTGTAGGATTTGTGATGTAGGACTATAAGATGTGCATTACTAGAATGAACAAGGGGAAGACTAAGGGGTTTTCACTAAGCACCTCCCTATGTTATGTCCAGTTTTCATTTGAATTTTTTGAAACAGTTCCATCACAGACCCCACCTACTACAACTGCAGTAATCAAATTATTTTCCTCTTTAGGGAAATACTATGTTATATTTGATGGTCAAATTTAAAAATATTATATTTTATGGTCACAAAACATTATATTCCAATAGACAACTGAATCCTTTCAGATGAGTGAAATATAAATTTCATGCTCTGAAAAGTTGAGACGATTTGTTGAGATATGTCAGAATAGTGGGACAACTTCTTAAAACTGTCCTACAGAAAAACTGGTTTTCTAATTTTTTTTTTTTTTAAGACAGAGTCTTTTGCTCTGTTACCCTGGCTGGAGTGCAGTGGTGCTATCGCTCCTCGCTGCAACCTCTGCCTCCCGTGTTTAAGCAATTCTTATGCCTCAGCCTCCCAGGAAGCCTGGCTATTTTTTTTTTTTTTTTTGGTATATTTAGTAGAGACACAGTTTCACCATGTTGCCCAGGCTGGTCTCGAACTCCTGGCTTCAAGCAATCTGCCTGCCTCAGCCTCCCAAAATGCTGGAATTACAGTCATGAACCACAGTGCCTAGTCAGGTTTCCTAAAATTTTTAATGTTGGGAATGAGATATGACTGATCTCCTCAGTTTTGGCCAAGTTATGGGGTGAAACAATAAGGATATAAGCAAATAAAGCTTTCTAAATTGAAACATGTTACAACATATTTAGGAATAAACCATCTCTTATGTTTTTGAGTCACTGAAAAATATCACTGAAAAAAAAGAAATCTCACTGGGTGAGACCAGCACATGGAAAAGTGAATTCATATTTTCATTGCTTTTATCTGTACTTTTGGTTTCAATTTTAATACAGTTTAGAGAAATATAGAGGTGGCACAAAAGACATGCAGCATCATCGTTTACCCTAAGTGATTGCCTTGTGACAGGAGTTCCTAGAGCCAGCACCTCACTGGAGCAATAAGGCATGTGTAGAGAGCAGGGAAATACGCAATAGACTAAATCCTACTTCCCCTTTCTCGATAAAAGATTATTGTTTAAAATTTACTTAACCCCAACAACATCTGACAAAATATAGCTTAAGTGCCACATAATTTAGAAATTATAGATGAAAACCACATTGAAAGGGGAATAATCTGGATCTTTGATAACCAGTAAGAACTGCTTTAGCAATGGCAAAATAGGTATCTGTGTATCACAACACATTTTCTTAGTCATTAATTCTCAGCTACTTAAAAAGATTTTTTATTTTTTTGTACTTTGAGAGTACTTGCCAGGTTTTATGCTTTGAAAATGTGTATAATCATGAGATGGGTCCCATTGTATAGGTTATTTTTCTTTCTTATCACCTAAACTACATAGTCTTGTTCAAACATTTTTTTCACTGTGCTTAAAGTATCCTTGCACAATCAAATAGCATTGTAATCTTTTTTAAAAAAAATTAGAATTGACTGTCAATTCCTGCCTTTCAAAACGTTCTAACATGTCTAGCCAAAATCTAATGCTTTAGTGTAAAACATTTGGCCATAAGCTCTTGAATAGCCTCTGTCTGTCTCTGTTCTTCTGGAGAGAAAACATGTTCATGGATATGTGTGTATACTTCAGGGTAGAGACAGAGAGGGAGCATCTACAATGAATTTCCACGACTCTAAGAGCAATACTCTCTAGAGAAGAGAATTCTCCCATGGAATATTACTTCAGTTTATTAATAGCCAATACAAAGAATCTTTTCTGCAGAGCAGAGCGTTTCTAACAGGCTATTTCTGGAGATGAATCTAAAAGAAACCGGTTAGCATATTTAAAAAAATACTAGACATAATTTTTGATAGGTATGGAATTTTTTTATTGATTTCCACTTATTCATCAGGGTATCTTGGTCTCGTCCTCATTTAGCCCACTCTATCCAACTTACCCCTTTTGTCCAAAACAAGTGTCCTTTCAAAAACAAATACTCATGCAAATTTGGCAAAATGTTAAAAGAGGGTGGGAAGAGCAAAGTTTATTATTTTCCCTTAGGTATGCTTCCTGATATTCTCTAAGCTTTAAGGTCAGATTTTCATTAAGACTACTTTGGGTGTATTTCAGGTCCTCAGTGTTGAGTGTATGCTAAGCGCAATTACCTGGTTAATGCCTTACTACTTCAGGATTTTAGAAGTCTGCAGCATAAAGAAAGTTCATGCCAAAAATAAGAGAGTCTGGAAATTAAATACAAAAAGTATATATCCTATTTTGTAAACCAACTTCCTAGTAAATGCCAAGAGTTCCTCTCCTCCAAAGAGAACTTGGTGACATGATGTAGTTCAAGAGATAAGATCTGTAGGATATGGCAAAGGTGGATGTGCTACTGGTTGGTAGAAAGCCTCTATACTATTAGAATTATTTCAGAAGCCAACGTGAATGCCTCATCTTCCCATTTCTTAATGACCACAATTGGGTCTGGGTGACTCACACCCAGAACTAAAACACAATGGTCACAGAAACAACAGATCAATGGCAGTTGACCTAAGACAGTCATCAAAGTACTATCATGACTGACTAATTCAGTTGTAGACAAATCAATAGCTTTGGCTCTGAACCAGTCTCACCTAGCAAAAACTCTGGGTTTATTTCCATTGACACTGAAACCAGGACACACTGAACTGGTTTAGAAAACTACAAATAGGTCCTTTGACCCCTAAGCCTGCTAGAGAGTGCCAAATAACTTGGGAGAGTTCATAAAAATAATCTCAAATTCCTGCCTTCTCTCACCAACCCTGGACTAGTCCGTACTCATCAAGAGTAGAATTTGGCCTAATTAGAAAAGCTCCAGCACAAAGCTAGCTAAATGGAAGTCTGATCTAATACTCTCTACTCTCAGTAGGCCAGTGAAATTGTCTTCTAATCAAGGTTTCCATCCCACATGTAATTTTAAACATTAAATAAATGCTTTCTTTGAAAGTAGTGACCACCTTGCTAGACTTGGTTCAGATCTCTTCCAACACTGTGAACAATAAAGGGAAGCCTTCTTGAGGCCTGTTTTGTTTCTCAACTTCCTCCTTGCCCCCAAAGCTCCTACTAATGGAATTAAGTCTGCAATCTGCAGCACTTCCACATTTACCACCAATAAGAGACTGATCTGTCAAGGCGAGGGCTGGCAAACACGAATGTTATGAATTATGGGTCTGGTTAAAAACAAAATACACCCAATGATGGACTAAATTTCCCATTTTCAATTGCAAAAGAAAATGTGAAATCTGAACAAGATGCAAAGAAAACAAAAGACAACCTTTCACAGGAACAGCCTCTCAACATTTCCTCATCATTGTGATAAAGCAATAAACACGGGTATACTGTAGTCACTATATAGTGCAAACCTGAAAGGGAATGTTATCTCTTGAGATGGCACAAAGATACTCTAAGGATGAACAAGAAGCCTTACTCCTAATGAGGATTAGTTGAGAGGTGTGAATCAACAGCACAAGATTAGGAATGTTTGACGTGGTTTATCTGAGTGTTAAAGGTGCAGTCCCCTTTTCAGAAGCTTTAAACCAATAGCCAAGACATTATATTATTTGCATCATAAGACTTCACTTACCAAGAAATGTTTGTGCCTGATATTTCATGCAAGTTTTGGAGTCACCTTTGTGCTAGAACAGACATTCTTTATATAAGTGTTGCTGGAACAAGCTACTGTAGAAGCCTGCCCAATAGCATGCATCAAAGAGAAGGAACTATAGTATATAAACTGTACAACATAACTATTCTTTTTATAACATCATTGTCTGTTTTCTTACCATCTGTGGTATTAACTAAAAGACCCGTCTTGATTTAATAAGGGGCTTCTTGATGGTGTATTAAAAGGCCTCTAAAAAACAATTCTTAATAAATATCAGTGTGGGAGAGAATAATTAGATGGGATAAATTTAACATTTGGCATACCAAACTTTAAGACATCCATGAGAAACACCCCATAAAGAATTCTACAATTTTTTTAAACTAAGCTTTTCGGGCTTACTCGATTGAGATTGAGCTCTGAAGCTAAAAATGAAGGAGGGTTTGCTACACCTTTGACTTCCAGGCTCATATGTTCATGAACAACAAAGGGCAAAGAATGGAAATAGATATTAAGATGGGGTGAGAAGAGACAGAGAAGACAGAGAGACAGAGAAGACAGGAAACAGCTAGTTTCCCAGCACAGACACCAATAGACAGGTAGCATTGACACTGTACCTAGAGAGGCTACCCTCGGCGGCCAGGCCCTGGGAGTCATCGAGGACATTAGGTTCACTGCAGGAGGGGTAGGGAGATGAAGCATTTAGGGAAAGAAAATGATAAAAAGAAAAGAAAACAGGCATGCAATTTTCTGCTTCCAAGAACCAAAAATAAATAGATTTAACAGAACAAGGAAGGAAAAGGAGACAGTCAACCATTTCACCTTGTGCTGGGTTTGTCAAGACATAGGACTTAAGGCAATGGGAGAGGAAGGGCTTTGGATGGATACAACTCTCCGAGGTATAACCTATATATTGGTCAAGAATTAAAATGAACTCCAAATGGACCCATAAGCTCTGAAACACATTGCAGAATGAATCCATAGAAGATGAGACTATCATTTCCTTTGGTAACCATTTGGCTAGGTGGCGATTATTTTTAACCTGTCTTATGTACATGGTATTTCATTGACCAGAACCCTGCAGCTTTCTTGTGCATTCTAACATTAGCACACAGAAACCACTTACCATGGACTGCCACAACCAAGCTCTTGGAACTGATGCCATTAAGAACAGCAAAGAAAGAACCCAAATTTCCCTGCTAATTTTGCAGTGAAAAAAAGCACGTAAACAAACGGAAGGAAGCTATTTTGGAAAATTCACATGGAACTTGCATTTACCTCCTTACTCTCCATTCTCTAGTGACTGAATTGTAAATGCCAAAAGAAGAAACCTGTCAGGTTGGTGAGAGAATAATTAAATAGTTTATCAATTGATATTTATGTAGCTGAACTGAGATTTGTGAACAGAAACTGTCATGCTTTATCTGTCCTTCCTTCAGAGCCTAGCATTGAGCTAAGCATCTGTGAGGCACTCAATGAATACTTGTTAAATTGGAGATAGGTAAACCGTTTAGAAAACTGGAGTGCCTGACCCCAAAGAATTGAAGTTTACCTAATAGTAGAGTATAAAAAGAGCCTCTGTCCCTAGAAAGACTTTCCCTAATGTACAGAGACAGTATTATTACCTTCACTGGTCTTCCAAAATACGAATTAAGCCCAAACTACTTAACCATATTATTGTTTCTTGATTTCTAGAAATCAAATGTACAATCATAATGTGTATCATAGGACAAAATTTCTCCCTGCAAACAAGTTGACCCCTTAATACGTAAAAAGGAAATTGATGGACTAGTTATTTTAGGTAAATAACAAAAAACCTCTTTATGAAATTTCTACAATTCTACAATTTGAATAAAACTGTCAAATAATTGATTTTTTTCTTATATTCTTCATAGAACCATGCACATTGCTAGCAGTTAAAAATACACTGATAGCTACCAATATTAGCTGCTTGTGTGGCTTTATATATATTTTTTGGACATGTTATTGTTTGGCTTTGATTTTGTTCACACTTTTTGTTTATAAGAATTTCTTTTCAAAGGAAAATTACCAAATGGTAGGTAAAACAATTTCTTACAATGATACAAACCTTTATATAGTATTAATCTTTGTAATAATTAAATGGTACTTACATAAAACATTGCCTTCTTAAAAAGTATGCAACTTGTTTATTAATTATCATTTTATCCTATTCTTTGCTATTCTCCAAATTTGGGCTTTGTTTCACAAATTTTATTTCATCTGTGTAGTTTATGAACAATTTGCTAAAAGATTTGGGTATGGGATAATTTATTCTGACATATAAACTGGTTTTATATGAACATCACAATATGTCCTGAATTTTATTATTTTCCATGTATGAATTGTACCACAGTGCATCTATAGGTATTAAAAAGAAGCAACACACTAAAATCATGTAAGGTCAATTTCTTGAAAAACTCAATTCCTGAAGGGAAAATATCATTGATTCCAAAACATTTGTCTTAAATAGATAAATGTTTTGACTCAAATCAGATCATTTTCATTACACTTTTACTGCATATATATCTTGGAAGGTTTTTTTTAAACTTATATTCTTAAAAGACAGAGAACACACAAAGAAAATGTTTAAAGGGGTTTTGTCATGGAATCATAGGACTACAGATGGACAAGTTACCTTAAAGATCATTTAGCAAACCTCTTAATTTTACAGAGGGAAGAACTGTGGACTATGGTTAAACGACCTGTCCAAGGTCACAGGTAGTAGCATAGATCCTTTTCTGCTTGATTAAGTGTCACTGCCTACAACTGAATACTAATAATATGTCAGAAGCCTAAGCTTTACCAAATACATAAAGATGATCCTAACTCTTGCCAAGTACCCATCATTAGCTTAGGTAATGAGAAATGTGAAATACAAGAGTGTCATTTGACAACAGAAAAATCATGTGTCCACGGAAAATTTTTAAGGAGAGAAAATACTTGGATCAGAGATTGGGATCCCTTCTACTAGCTTGACTTAGAAAACTGCAAAGTGTGGCCTGCAGGAATTTTTCTGAAAAATCCTTTGTGGAATAATCTATCTAAAAACATGACCATTGCCTGCATCTCTCTCAGTCTTTGTAGAATAACAGGAGTACATTTTCAGAATTTATAACTTTACCCCCAAATGCGGAATATAATATAACCATAGCTCTTTACCTCTGGCTGGGTAGCATGCCCACCTCAGCCTGAGGTGCAGACATGCTGGAGACATGGCTGGAGAATCGCCTCCTTCCAATGGCACTCAGGAGGTAAGCTTCTTGTTCACTTACCACGCTGGGCATGCTTATAGAGTCATCTAGAAGGGGCAAAGGAATCGAGTGTTATGAAAACTATGACACTGATCAGAAAAACCCCACCAAAGCTGCACTTGGATTCTATCCTTCGCTTGAGTACAATTTAGGGCTGTCTGTAAAGCTAAATTATCATTGCTCCCTTCATACAGATAAAAGAACTTATACCTTTGGGGGTAATGATAATTCTTAGCATCTATATATCTCCCACCCTTCCTTCATGAAGAACTAGAACATCCTTCATGAAATAAATGTAAATTTTTACAAGTAGATTATTTGTGAAAGTCAACAGGCATCAGCACATTTAAGATTTCAGAAAAGCTAGAACATAATTTTTTTTTAATTGCAGAAATAGATCAAGGGACTTTGTTACTGAATGAATCAAATACATTTCCTTGACATTCAAAAACTGCATTCAGTACAGTTAATGATTTCTAGACTGCAGACCATTTCAGATATTTTTAGGAAAAATATTTGAAAGATATAAAGTTAAGAAATAAATGCTTATTTTAAGCAACATTGTAAAATTTAAGTATGTGATCTTGTTTTCTGCATAGAAGCAGATTTTTTTTTTTTTTTTTTTTTTTTGGTTTGTTTGTTTTTGTTTTTGAGACAGATGCTCGCTCTCTTGCCCAGACTGGAGTGCAGTGGTGTAATGTTGGCTCACTGAAACCTCCACTTCCTGGGTTCAAGTGATTACCATGCCTTAGCCTCCAGAGTAGCTGGGACTACAGGTGCACAACACCATGCTCAGCTAATTTTTGTATTTTTAGTAGAGATGGGGTTTCTCCATGTTGGGCAGGCTGGTCTCAAATTCGACCTCAGGTGATCTACCTGCCTCGCCCTCTGAAAGTGCTGGAATTACAGGTGTGAGCCACAGTGCCCAGCCAGAAACAAATTAATACACTCAAATTCATATGAAAATTAACTTTAGCACAGTGTTTATGACCAAGTGACCTAATTCTAAGTGAGATAATGTTGTTTGTTGATGAACACTAAACATTCTTTGATAAAGAATGTATGCTATCATATAAGATCATCTGATATGATTTATTTAAAATACCCAAAGTAATCATATTTCTAATTGAACTTATTTCAAATCAAAAGGTGAATATAAAAAGTGCTAGCAATTTTAATTTGCTATATAATCACTGATTTATTGAATGTAAAAATAGTTTAACTCAAAACAATGATCTAGTTTTCATACCCCTCCCTATTTAGATAAATACACAACCATATCACAAACACACACACTATTTGTTAACAATCCTGCTGTCATTGGGATGGTTGTGATGTCTGCAATCAGAGATATAAGCAAAAACTTGCATGGCTCCCCAGTCCCCCTGCTGCCTGACTAGTATGTTAGTGTTGGCTTCTGGCCAGTGATATCACTGTTTAGCTCTTATTTACAGGTTAGGACATCTATTATTTATAAGGTTACCCACAAAATACATTTAGCTCTACAAAAATAGGTAATATAATTTCCTATAACTAATAACAATTGCTGGGAGAGACTACTTCAAGCATTAAAAAAAAAAAATGGATATTTAAACTGCTGATCCTTGGCCAGCTGTGGGGGCTCAAGCCTATAATCTCAGCAGTTTGGAAGGCCGAGGCGGGTAGATCACCTGCGGTCAGGAGTTCAACAACATGGAGAAATCCCGACTCTACTAAAAATACAAAATTAGCTGGTCATGGTGGTGCTTGCCTGTAATCCCAGCTACTTGGGAGGCTGAGGCAAGAGAATCACTTGAACATGGGAGGTGGGGGTTGTAGTGAGTCAAGATCGCGCCATTGCACTCCAGCCTAGGCAACAAGAGTGAAACTCTGTCTCAAAAAAAACAAAATAAAATAAACTGCTGATCCTTTTCTCTTTCATCGTGTTTTCTTGGTCAAGATTTCCCTAATTACAACTTTAGGTGTATTTTTATGAGCAGTCACCAGGGTGACTTAGACACAAATGTGTCTATAGGCCAGGCGCAGGACAATATGATTTTTCCTTTGTCTGACCAACACTGAAGCTAAATGTGCAAATATTACTGATAAGTACTGACAAAGCATTTCTTTCTTTTCTTCTCTTACATTTCCAACTGTAGTAGGACATTAAAACACTTTCATTTATCTCAGTTAATTAAAATTCTAACCTCAACTCTCATTTCTTCTATTTAATTTAGTTCAGAGTAGAGCTTTTTTTTCTGTTTGCTATGGAGAGCCTGAGTGAAGATCTAAATTTGCTCTCATTCACATGACATTGACAACACAACTTTGCTATAAACATTATATCAGAGTATCTTAACACACAAGTGGAAAATAACAAACGTAACTTTAAGACACCTGAAATGACAGTAGCATTTAATGGAACGTTTCACCTTAATTTTACTTTTTATAATCTCCTGTGAAGCAAACATATGTAGTATTTCTCCTCATGTCATAACACCAAATCTCTAGCACATGACTTAGAAACTTCTGGGCTGTCCTAGTCACTGGTGATTCTCTTAAATTTGGAGTACATCGCCTCAAGACTGCGTGCTGGTTTACATACTGGATGGTAGAGCCAACTGGTCTTTCCTCAGTCCTAGGCATATGCATTACTCACTTTTCTTTGTCTAATGAGGTCATTTAAGTGCTGATTGGCCCTCAAAACAAGATGTCCAGGTAAAATGAGAATAAGTGCTTTCCTTGGTTAGTTATCCATAATTTAAATGGGAGTTAGTGGAAAAAGTTGACTATATAAGTTTAAAGAAAATGTAGGAGTCACTAACGATTTACTTTTTTCCTGAATTCTTTTTAAATGACCAAAGGATATCAAGAAATTTATAGAAAACATTTACCCTAGAATGCCTTTTATAAAAATGACTAGGGGATCAGAACTGGAAAAGGTCAGAAGGGCAATAATACTTCCCAAGCCCTTGCTCATATGGCCGAGCCATGTCTTCCACCCAGACTCTTTGAATTGACCTACTTTCCTCATCTTCCTCATCAGTCCGACTCAGGGTGTCCTGCGAAGCCTGCTGGGATGGCTCACTGTCCTGCTCCCAAACGGTGCCCGTGCCCGTGTTAGAGCGGGACATGGTGGCCAAGCTCAGGCGGTAAGCAGAGGTGGAGGTGCCCACGGTACTGATGGATGTCTTGCCTTGGTAGGCTAGAGGATTCGAGAGATCAAAGGAAATGTATGGTGAGAATCTTAAATGTCCACTTCAAAGTCCTCCCTGACCACTTGTGTTTTTTAGAAAAGGTTAAATAATGTGTCCCAGACAAATGATTTTTATATCAAAGTTGCAAATGAAAGTGGGGGTGTTTTAAAAATAATCAATATTGGCCACTGATATAATTGAATAGTTCCCTTGACAGAATGTAACATCTATAACAATAATAAATGCTTTGACATTGTTGCCTCTCTTATTGCTTTTCTATTTTATTTTCCAAGGTTGGTAGGATGCATATTAACTTTGACCTGAATTGTAGCTTCAAACTTGGCAATTTTTACTAAGAAATATATCGTATTTGACACAAGCCTATGAAAGTAATAAATAAGTTGTCTGATGTGAACCCCACAATCAAAATCAGAACGCATAATCAAAGCTGTTCTCATTCTAACTTTCTGGGAATTACAACCTATAAAATACCCCTCAGTTCTATGTCAGTTTATTTTATTACAAAGCAGAATATTTGAATGGTAAAGTGTAGACTTCACTAGGATTATACTTGTCAATATTTTGCTTTTACCACACTGCATGCAAAGAACAATAAAAGCTTTAGAAGGAAAGCAAACAACCCTCTCCTCCCACAAAAAAGAAAACACAACACATATTACACTTTACTCGTGGGTAATGACTGCCCTCTAATGGCAAATAATGATTTATTTTCCTTCCTCAGTAATCTGCTGTTAGTATAGTTATAAAAAATAAAACAATGTACTCTCAAAGAATACCTTTAGAATAATGTAAAGAAAGTACCTCTCAGTTTGCCAGCTCTAATGGGATCCTTCCCCTTCCAATGTGTGAAAAGTTAAAGGCTTTATAAATCAATCATAGAGATCTGGTTGAAAATCCCCTTGCAATAATCACTTTCTATGCAATAATAATAAGTTATGTACTTGAAAGTTATTTATCTATTTTCTATTGTGTCTGTTTCCTCATTCTTTATGGGGACTTTAAATTATCCACCTTGAAGGTATTTGTGTAGATTAAAGGAAATAATCTACCATAAAATAGAAACTCAATAAATGAATGTCCCCCTTCTCTTTTTCAAAAAGAAAATAAAGGTAATGATTTAAACCACTTTTCCTCTGATTAAATATTCAAGAAAGAGATAAACTACTGAAATGAAGACTAAAAATATATAGAAAAGGAAGAAAATTAAACACTTATGATATCCTTTTGATTTCTATTTTGTTACTGACAAAAGAGAAAGTCAAATATAGTAGTGGTCAAATGGCTGACTTACTAGGAATGGTCAAATCTAGTAGTGTACCAAAACGGTTAACATATTCATAGTTCCAAAAAGTGTGGTGACCTGGGCAGAGGAATTCTTTGTAGGCTGTGAGTTCCATTAGTCAAACAAATTTACAACACACTCATGCACACTCACCCGATCCACTGTGAACTGCCTCTTTTAGAATTTTTAGTTCATTGTTGAACTCAGCAATGAGCGAGCTCTTACACAAAGGTCGTGGTATGAAGCGCCGCTCCAGCTGGTCGGCAATATGCTGCCGGGCGGAAAGCTCTTCATGATTCTCTGCTGGCTGGGCCAGCAGCTGAAAGGAAGGCATAACATTCTCAGGGCCTCAATTTTCCATCCGTAAAATGGGCTAACTGCTGTACCTATTTCATAGTTGTGAGGACTAAATAACGTAATGTATATGATGTTCCTAGAACAGCAGTATACACAGGAAGTGCTTAATAATTACATTGTTTTAAATCACCGCCCTAAGAAACTGGGGCATGAAAAGAACAAGTGTAGATGGGTACTGAGGGTCTTAGAGGAAATCATATGTTAAGTATCCTATGTTTTTAATATGTTTATTTAAAATCAGATCTCAGTCATGCCACTGAAGACAGAAGATTCTCCAAACCATCCCGCTGGACCAGTCTTTTGAGTGGGTAGAATGGGGGGATGATTAGTAGGGAGCAGGCAAAGTTTTATAGACTCCAGTAAAGCTTTTACTGTGAAGGCACTTCTAGTGTGAAATTTTATCCTCTGAAATATATTTTTCAGTGGTTTTCTCACCAAGCATGGTATTTACAGGCCCTACTAACTGGCTAGAGTAGGTACCATAGCACTCTTGCCACATTCCTGCCTCAGTGGAGAGCCACACATTCATTCGGGCTTGTCACTTTCAGGAGGAGAAGCACACACCACACCTTGCACTGGATGAAAGGGCGCAAAAGCACAAAGATGGGTATTCGGGTCCGCACGATGAAGTCGAGGAAGTCCCAAAGGGCCAGGCCTCCCACCTTCCGCAGAGCCATCTCCTTGACCTGGAGGCTCAGCCAGTACCACTGGCTTCCGAGCTGCCTCTCAAAGCAGACGAGAATCACCTTCAGTGCTTCACACCGGGAAAAGAGAAAAGTGAGCCTGCAGATCTGTGGTTCAGAGGAACCCAACCTACATTCACAGCCCTTTTTGCACCTTTATAAATTTTCTAAACCTCTAAACTCTGTCCATGTTTCTAAAAACTTCATATGTATTCCTGAGAAAGAGCATGCTGGACATCGAGACAAAAATGGGGGTGGTGTTTTGATTCTGATGAAGAGAACCCACATATTTTTCTTAAGTGCATTGAACTACTATTTTGGAAAATATAGAACAATGTGGTCCACTGAATTGAAAGGAAAATGTTTTATCAACATGATGTGTGGCTAACGTTTTACCTTCCAAAAATTTAATCATAATGACTTTATGGTAATAATGGGCATACCACTCACATTCTGAGCTAAAACATAGATCTTAAAAACCTTTTTCTTTTTTTTTTCTTTTAACCATAAAATAAATATTTGTGTTATTAAAAATAAAAATCAAATCATGAAGAAGTACACAAAGTTAAAAAAAAATTAAGTATTTTCCTTCCCAGTTCCCTTCCTGTCCCCACCCTAAACTGCTTCCCAGAGGTAACCAGTAAATGCATTCAGTGTACATTTCCAAATATAAAAACACCTTCTTCCTTCTTGCACAGTATGTCTATTACTAAGCCCTACTAGATTCATTTTATCATATCTCTTTCCTCTCAGATTCTGGCAGCCCTTCACAATCTGCATTTATTTTTATTTTTCAGGAAGCAGATTTCCCAAACTGTGTGTCAGGACAAACCAGAGTATTGTGAAGACATCAAAGATTATGATGATAGCTTCCTCTGCCACTACAGCTTTTACCATGGAGTCAGCATGGGGCAGTCAAGTGAACCTGGGCCTTCTTGATGATTCTTAAGGCCCATCAATCTCAGCATCTAAAAAAATGTGTATACTAAACACATGTGGATTCTGATTAGGAAAACACAAAAATCTTTCTTAAGTGCATTGAGTGACTAAATGCACACAGAAATCTAATTTTCTAAAATTCTCAAGAGTTACATATGCCTTTACCATATTTAGGACATCTCCAGGAGAGACTCATGCCATGTAACACACAGAGAGAGAGACTGCAAGATTCTTTCTCACACATCTTCCTCCTCAAGATCTCACTTTTCACAGCAATTGCTCATCTCAATTCCTTTCCCTCAACTAAACAAACAAACAAAAAACAACATTCCTCTTTCTGTACACTAATTCTGATGACATTTCACTGTTACCAAATGCCTGTTGGCCGCCTTTGGCTTTCTGCCATTCTACTTTCCACCTAAACCTCCATCAGCCCAACACACAGCATAAAAGGGGCTCAAGAGCAGAGACTTGTTCTGGCTCTGTCATGTATTGACTACATGCCTTCAGGCAAGTTACTCAACCTTTCTGGGCCCCAGCCCCTTCACTCCTAAAATGAGAATAACACTAACTTCTTGGAGTTATTGTAAGGGTGAGAGGATTCAACATGGTGATAATGTAAAGCACAGAAAACTGCTTGGTGCACACTAAGTGCTCAAAATAAATGTAAAAACAAATTTAAAATACAGTTTCAGTAGCCTGGCTATATAAGCAAAGTAGAAACAACTCTTCACTAAAACGGCAGATAGAGAGGACAGAAACTCATCAAGTGTCTTCTCACATCCTTCCTGTATATGGTAAGCCCCTTTTCTCCATCATCCTCTGCAATCCTTCATGTAGGGGTCTATGCCAGAGCCTAGATTTGAATGCTACTTTTATATACTTTGGCCAACTGAGCATCCATATGGGTTGGTCCTGGGTACATGCATTCCTTGTGTTTTTTTCTCCTTTTTCATTTTCATTGTCAATCCCCTCATTTTCAAACACATCCCATTATAATGCACTTCAAACACCCCCCATATCCAAACTCCAAGGACTCATTTTCATCAATGTGTTTGTGTTTATCTTATACTTCCCACCAATATCTGCTTTGGTAAATTGAAAATGTCAGGCAAGACTGTCTCCTTTTGAAATTCCCCACTGCCAGTGCTCCTTATTCTCAGTGCCATGGCAAGAGTGGTCTTTTCCTGCTGGTGCAATTCATTCAGGGCCAAAGAGTGGCTTTCCATTGCTTCATGGGTTAGGACCAGGTTAAAGGCAGCACAGGATAATGGGAAAGTAGGAGTCAAAGAGGGAAAGAGATTGGGAAGCCTGTGGGAACAGAAGTGGACTGGCCTCACTAGAGTAATGATCAATATGGAAATTGAAGACATTTTAAGGGAGGAAAAATAGCTAGTAGAGGGCATAACATATTGCAAGATCACCAAATCTTGCTGCACAGGATGTAGACTGCCCAACTCCAGAACTCCATTTACATAGATGACAGACCAGTGGGCCCCACATGTTGTGCAATGCTGTGTCTGCATACTAGACTGAGTTTAGATCTTATAACAGCTACTGAACCTCACTAGTGATCTTGTCCTTAATCAGGAAGGAAGAATCTTTAATGCAGATACCTTTCTTACATGCCCACACACTCTTACAAAAACAGCCAAGTGATTTAGGCATGGCGGATGTAAAACCACTTTGTTTTTTGGTATATGTTTACTGAAGGAAACGAGACTCTTTTGTAAGGGTAATGTTTCTTGTTCAAGAGGTTTCTTTAAATACATTCTGGATTGAGGTCTCTTTAAATACTTTCTGGTTTGAGGTCTCTACATACTGTTTGAGTTAAGTACATCGATCTATCTATCTACATATATATTTTCACATACACACACATACACATGCACACTCAGAGAGAGGAAAAGTACTAACCCAAGTATGCTGCTTGGCTGGTGGACTCAGCCAGCCCTTCCCTGCGCAAGTCTTTCCCCGCATCCCCAGGGGTGGAGCAGTGGGCGGGGGAGCTCTCCAACATGAAGTTCTTACTCCTGGATGTGCTGATGATCCGCGGTGGCAGGAGCACATTGATGACCGTCTGCAGCAGCAGCTGCACCTCAGGCTGCTCCAACCATGGGCTATCTGAGGGGCACAATTTGGAAGATGGAAGTGGAAAGAAAAACATCACCAGGTAGACTGTCCATATTAGATACAGAAAAAGCTCTTTCTAAGTCCTAACTATGACACCCTAGAAATTCAGGTGTTTCCCACCAAGTACAGCTTCACCAATGGACAGAAAGAGTGTTCCTGGCACCTGGGTATTTTCTTCATAGTGGGTACCCAAAAACTTGTGGTCTTAGCCAAATGTCCTGCTTACCATTTCAATCTCCTTTTTTTTCCCAAATATTCATGAGGCACTGTTCTTACATTTGACATAAACTTTTCCTAAAAGAATCCCTCTACCCCTAAGAAGAAAAAG
The DNA here is from genome assembly GCF_009761245.1 of Sapajus apella. NCBI lineage: Eukaryota > Metazoa > Chordata > Mammalia > Primates > Cebidae > Sapajus > Sapajus apella. Next base: position 29,439,952 of record NW_022436950.1, read on the forward strand.
TAATGAAAATACATTGGAATTTAATGACTGTGGCAGGATTTCTGCTAAACCCAGTGGCAGTGGTTGTAAAAGTTTGTTCACCTGTCAATTCTTATATTGTACTTCAACTAATACCATTTTCTCAACTGAATTGAAACACTGTTCCCCTGATTTTTGTTGTACGGAAATAACTTTAAATAGGATGTATCTTCTAAGAAGTAGAGCAGAGAAACTCTGGTCCCAGGGTAGCTAAACTGAAAAGAAAGAAAAAATTCTTATTTCCCAAGGTGATTAATCTGAATGATTTAAATCATTCAGATTGACTTCAGTGATAGTCTTCATGGGAACAGGGAAAAGAAATAACAGCCTGACATTTAAGAAAACACAACAACAATGATAAATTTCCTTTAGTTAAATTAATCAGACCTTTGCTTCCAGATCCTACTGTGAGCACAAATGGGATGAGCAGATTTAAAAGCATCCCCTCCCTTCGCTCTTGATTGGTGAATGGGGAGATCACATGGCTTAAAGGAAAATCTTCTTTTAAAGCCTGTGCAGCAATAATAGAAAAAAAGATTAATTGACCATCACACCCATTTAGTATATTTGTTTTTACACAGCATGATGGAGACGGTGATTCCCTGCCGGCTGCTCCTGTAAACTATGAGTTCAGTTGTAGTCTGTACATCATACAAGCTTCACCCAAATCTGATACTTTACCATTGTCTTGATATCATTGAGAGCTATATACCTAAAAAGATAGTAACACCTTGAATATTAAATGAAAAATTAGAATACTTATAGTCAGGCACAAAAACAACCTCATTTCCCCATTAATTCTCTCTATGAGTCCACGAATAAATATTTTAACAACAAAGGAGAAGGAAGAAAATTAGAACTTCTCACTTGCTCCATTTGGGAATTACTTAAAAGTCCTCTGGCTCCCCCCAGAAGAGGCGTTCTTCAAGCCAGGAGACAATTGCAATATAGAGAGAAATATGTGATCTTTGTACACAGGTCATTAAAATGTATCACTTTAGGGATGTAACTGTTTCCCTTCTGCGAGGTAGCCACAGCTCTTACTTCCTCTCTTTTCTATCATCTCCCCATTCTCTCCGTGATGAGCCATCAAGCTTATTGTCAAATAATGGATGGGTCAGTTATCCATTTACATTAATTGTATACTTTCCATTGATTACAGAGCTTTTCAGTGATTCACCACTCTCTAAAACTGGGCGACACACAGAAATACTCAAGAGAATTGGGATTCTGCAGTGTTTTGTTGTTGTTGTTGTTGTTGTTGTTTTTGTTTTTTTTTCCTTGGGAATGATTATTTTAATTTTAAGAAATAAATTAAGTGGGAGAATTTTCTTTAAAAAAGCACTCATAAGATTCAACCCACAATCATTAAAGAAAATTAAGATATTCAGAGTCTAGTGATAACATTTGAAAGAATTTTATATTGCAATTCTTTCTGAAAATAATTTAAAACCAGACTGTGAATATTACTGCCTCTTTTAATTAACAATTGTGAGCTGATTATATGTGAACCATTATTTGCACACATTTTAAATGACTGAAGTGGTTCCTGAAGTTGTGGCAGGACTGAATGACTCTGCTATATTTGAGATCTCAGGAAGAGTTACAGAAGCACAACTTAGGGCCAAGCTCAGGGCTGAAGCTCCAAACCTATAAAAGTTTGGAGATATTTACACTTCCGTTTCACAGATTTTGCCCAGCCTTTGCAGAAAAAATGAGAACACCATGATCTGGTGCCTCAACCAACAACTTAATGAGCGTGACAAACAGGTAAGGTAGTCACACCTGTATCTGCAATGCTACAAGCCGGACAACAGCTGTGCTGAAGGGCAGAGGTGGTGAGAGATAAGGGCTGAGATGAAGAAGGGGTAATCCATCAGCAACACTGGAAGGTCCTACCACTCCCATCACCTGAAATACAAACAGAGCACATGACCAGCCTTGACTATTGCAATTTCATGCAACCATAATAAGGGAGTCTCAATGATGATGATGATAATAATGATAAATTAAAGGTTGGGCATGTTACTTTCAATCTTTTCTTTCTTGTTGCCTTCCGAAGGCATGTAATGTCTGGAGTCAGATCGAACATTACACTGAATTCAGCCAAGGTTTTGTAGAATGCTGTTAATAGTTAACTATGTAAATAATGAGAGATGAACCAAAAAGCTATTCTAATCAGGAGATTGGACACTTACTTGTGAATTCAAAGGAATGCAGTCAACATTCCTTAATGGAGCAAATACTGACAACAATGATGATGGCAAAAGCTCTATTTGCACTAGGCATTCCAACTACAGATTTATTGCTCAACTAGTGAAGCAGCAGGTCCTATTTAATGAGATGCTCTAACATGGTCTCCACACATTTTACAAAACCTTGTCAGGACCAGACTCTAGATATTACATAAACAACAAAAAAATCTTTTTTCTTCACATAAATCCTAGACTGGCCAACTCATAATGTCATTTTGCACCATACAAGAAAAAAATCCTCTTTGCATTTTAAGCTCTCCCACCCCAGACTACCTCAACTTCTAGCCAATTGTGGAGGCTCCACCACCCCACTCTCCAACTGGCAGCCCTCAACTCTCAGCGCAACTTGAAGAGGTGAATTGTCAAAGTAGTGCATGGGAAGCAGCACACCAAAATCCCGTCTGTGTAGGGATGGGTTCCTGGATCTCCCCACACACCACCTTGAAATGTACCTCACTATTTTCAGTATCACCTGAGCCATCTATTTTCATGGGCAGATAGGGGCACAAAGTGGTTGACCTGTAAATCTTCAATTCAGAGAAGTCAATAGCAGAGTTAAACTGTGCAAAGTTTCATAAGATCGCCACTTGGCTACTCACCAGATTGACACAGACATTGATCAGTGACCTAAGGTGAGGCAGGAAGGATATGATTGGCTGCCTCTGAAGTGTCAAACAAACCCCTTCAATCAAATTGCTGGCAGGCTCCCACTCAACCTGTCGCCTGGAATACAATATAGGAGCCATTAGCCGCTTGGCTCCCTTCTGGAGAGTCTGAAACAAGTGAATGAGACAGTGATTTTGATGCCATCTAAGACAGGATGTGTCTCTGGGATGAAGTTTACCCATATTGTTCCAAAAGCACAGAGCACACTGGGAGGGGAAGAAGATACTGAAAACGCAGCAGAGGCCTGCCCCACTGGACTAAATCTATTGAAGAAAAAACAGAGATGATGAATGGGTTGCATTTTAAGTTCCCTGGTTTTAGCTTTGACAGAGGGTCCTAAGACTACCACTGTAGCAAAGCGATCACAGGGGTAATTACTCCCAACAGAACTAATCTGACCCCAGCTGCATTTCTGAAACCTGATTATCAGACTACACATGCCCGTCAGTTTTTACACCAGACTACCACTAATTTGATTTATATAGCTTAACTCCTGCCAAGAAGATCACATTAACATTAAATGAAAATAGTTTATTTAAACAGTGTTCTTTCTTGGCCTCCCAATATGTGATATGTATTTTTTGTCTACTTTCTACGGTAGTATAAATGGTGTTAATGTATACATAACCCAATTAAATGAATACAGGATTTTCTGTAGTACGAGTAAATCCATTCCATAATTGTCATAGTACTGAAAGATTCATCCCTGTGGCCCCAAAATAAACAGCTTGGGCTTTACTGATATTAACACCATTTCTTTACATTTTCCTGGCAATACTTTCTAAGCTTATATTTACTATCAAAACGGAATCTGCAACGACAAATGGAAATGTATTCATAAATGAGGCTATGTGACATCTCTGACACTGAAGGTAATGCAGAGGTCAGGTTCAGTCATCATTTCTTGTGTTGAACTGAGATCACCTAACAAATTTAACTCCAAGCCAACTCCATATTCATAGCACAGCTCCCAAGAACATTGCCTGCAACAGACCAAGCCTATGTATTAATCCAGAACTCTACTTTTGGGAAGCATGATTTCTTTATAGTGGGCTTAATTATATCATAAATGGGTCAATTTGGGAGATGTTTAACATCTTTAGATACCAAGTATTTAAGAAAAGAATTTATTTCAACACACCCCTGTAAGACAGTTATAACTCTTTGGTAAGCCATTTGCTGACAGACACAAATGTTCTATTGGGATCACTAAAGAAATAGTGTTTTAAAACAGGCATTTATTTCCATGCCATTGAAAAAAATAACCTTGAAGTAATGTACAAGCAGACATCACCATGATATAAAAGAATATAAAACAAATAATTATTAGAATAAAAATTTTCAATTTGTTTTTTTTAATGACTCCTGAAGGGTGGATTAGTGTGAAGGAGATTATGAGCTAATACCTGGGAAAATTCTGATGAATTGAACATTAAGTGCTATAAATTCTTGGGAAAGAGCTGCACTGATTTTTGGGTCTAGTTTAAAAGGACAGAAAATGTTCTCACTAACCCTAACTTGAAATTTCCGAGCAAGTGGGTTTACCAGTATTAATTCGTTGAACTACCTGCTCACTATCACTATAGTTTCCAAACTCAGCTCGCATCTCTAAGTAGACTGGTTCAAAACCATCTGCTAATATGTAGGCTACCAATGAATATTTCCAAGATCACTGAACAACAATCAAGCGTTAACATTGTTCATTTAGTACGACACTGAATTAGCTAAAAAAGTGAAAATTAGGCATTTTTTATCAATCCTGCGAATTTTTAAGCTGATGCTTGGATGATTATTGTAAAGCTTGGAATTTCTCTAAACTGGTATCTAAATATGTTAACTAGCTATGTCAAATATAGTACTTTGAACATAAAATTCATTTTCTTTTCTCATTAGTTGTTTCATTTATAAGGCATGCCCTCTTTTATTTTAAAAGAGATTGAAGGGTGCTAATTGAAATTTTTATATGTGTCAGATGAGGAGCATGATAGCTAAGAAATGGATAGATTTTTCAAGATGAGCACATATATTTTTAAAGAAAATGATATTTTTCTCAAAACGTAGGCTTTGCTACTTAGGCATTCATAGACCCTATTAACTATGCACATATACCAAAGAAAACCTTCAAGTCATTCATTCAACTCCAGAATGATTCACCATCTTAAAAAATGACAAATCCTAACTTTGACATTTGTGATAGCAACAGCTAACTAGGAGGCATTCTCACCTCAAAGTAGGCATCTTATGAATTTTGTTGAACATTCTATCTAATCTTTTTAAAATGAGGATGAGGGCTGGCCTCACTGCCTCAGCTGTCCAGTCGGTAATGGGTAGCATCTCCATGATGTAGCGCCGAAGCCCACGACTCTCCATTGTCTGGGTGTCATATGGTGCCAGCTTCAGAAGGGAGTGTGCAATTTCTGCCAACCTAAAATATATATGTATATATTTTTAAGATAAGCTTAGAATGACACAATGGGAATTTTTCTGCATAACATCATGTTAATTTCCCCTTCCAGTCCACCAACTCCTTGAACTAAGAACATTCTTCCCCACATCCTCTATCCCTCTGCTCTCCTATATACCAGAACAGTGATAGCTGCATATGCATATTAATAGAGAATCACAGAATGTTCGGAGACTACATGTAAAGAGCATCTAATAAGGAAACTAAGATCCAGAGAGATTAAGGATAGGCCAATTATATCTAGGGAATGTCACTTCTGAGGAGATGCATGTGTATATATACAGGTATATATACATGCAAATACATATATATTACATATGACATATATGCATATAAAAAAGAATGTAACTTTAATGAACAATAAAATCACTAGCATCAAATGTCCTTGTAAACTTCATGGCTTCAGAAATCCCTCAGTGCCCATAGTCGAGATCAAAGGTACCCTATAAAAAGTGCTCTTGGTTTTTGTTGCAACCCAAGGAGTTCTTCAGACTCCATTTCCATTCTTCTCCTTTAAAGCCTCCTCCTCTCTTTTTGTCTTATACATGGATCCTTTCTCTCTGTAGAGATTCTTTATATAAGAGACCCAGTTGTACTGTCTGGATTTTGGTTGTCTCTACTTCTCATATTTCCCAACTTGGTTCCATACAAGAACTACCAGAGGGAGAGTTGTGCTTCCCTCAAGGTTGGCCCAGGCTTGCAGTCACCAGACCCAAGTGTGGATGTCCTAAGTGTCAGATTTTCTGGAGGAGAATTGGCCAGCTAGATTAATTGGGCAAATAAGGTTTCTAGTAAATGTAATAGTAGTGAAATAATCTTCAGAACTAGATATGGACTATCAGTTTCCAAATAACACAAATACAATGATGTACATAGCCTTAAAGCCAATTTCATTTAACTTTGTATGAAGGAGAAAATATTTAAACATTTTAGAGTGCCTCCTTATAAAATATACTGCATGGATGCAAAATGTGTAGAAGATAATATTAAGACATAATGTATACTCATTCATAAAAATATCTTCTAACTATGCTGTATGAATTGAGCTTGATTTTTGTTCTTTAAAAAAAGCTTATATTCTAGAAAATACACCTAAGACACAATGGTTGAAATGTTCATATTCTTCGTTGAGATACTGAAAATTCATTTGAAAACAAATTTCTTTAGGAAGGGTAATACATTAAGTTACTACCACCCATTATTTGAATCTTTGGCTTGAATAAGTACATGTTGAGCCAGGCAGGCAGAGGATCCTATGGAACTGAAATGTAGGACAGAGGATTCCTGATGGGGGAGGGAAGCAGAGAGGCCTAATGTTGCCTAGGAATGCGTGTGTGGATGGCATCAGCAGGAGGCAGCCATACTTGGAAAGTTTTCAGGGCTGTTACTAAAGAGAGGAGGAGATTTGAGATAAACAGAAAAATAAGATTTTCTGGTTGTTGTTGTTGTTGTTGTTTTTTTGAGACAAGTTTGTACTGGAAAAGCTCTGAGGATAATCTTCTCTGAGTCATGGAATTTCAGGACTGAAAAAGCCCATAATAGTCATAACAGTCCTGTGGAGAGTTTGCTTCACACTGGTTACCTCCTATTTTTTAAAAAATGTATATCTTAAAAGGAAAATGAAAAAATATAGTTTCCTAGGACTTCCCAAAATCTCATAAATAAGAACCTCTAAGGCCTGGGACCAGAAATCTGTATAGTTTTAACTTTTATTTTGGAAAATCTCAAACATATAAAGAGGTAGAGAGATGAGTATATAGTAAGCCCCTAATATACCCATCACTCAACCTGAGCCTCCCAAATAGCTGAGACTACTGGTGTGCATCTCCATGCCAGGCTAATTTTTATAGTTTTTGTAGAGACGGGGTTTCACTGTTGTCCAGGCTGGATTTGAGCTCCTAGACTCAAGCAATCTGTCTGCCTCAGCCTCCCAAAAGTGCTGGGATTACAGGTGTGAGCTACTGTACCCAGCCTACAACGACTCTTGTTTCACACTCCCCCTTTCCCCACCCTGGACTATTTTGAAGTAAATCCAAAGCATCATATCATTTACTCAGACATATTTCAGTATGTGTCTCCACATTTATGGACACAAAAAAATTAAACACAATACAATATGACATTTGACAAATTAAAAATAATTTTTTCTTTTTTAAAAAAAACCCAAATATCCATTCAGTTCTCAACATTCACACACTATCTCATAATTAATTTTTTTTCTACAAATTAGGAACAAATAAGCCCCATAAATTTCAATTCATTGATAGATCCTTAAATTTCTTTTAATATGTAGATTTCCCCTTCTGTATTTTTTTTCCTACCTTGTCTTTTATTAAAGAAATTTGCTGTAGCAACACTCTGAATTTTGCTGATTGAATTTCTACAGTGTAATTTAATCTATCCTACTGCCTTTGTATTTAATTCAATTGGAAGTTAAATCTAGGGCCTGCATCTGCAGACTCGGTTTTGATTTTTGGCAAGAGTACGTAGCAGGTGGTATGTGTGGTGTGTACTTCCGCCAGGAGGTACAGGATCCCTAGCTGTCACTCTTTTTATGACGTTAGCTGCTCTCAGTCGCTGCACAGATCCACTGATGCATTAGGAGTAGTGCAGTGGTAGTATCACGTAATTTTTTTCTCACATACTAACTATAACATTGTAATAAAGAGAAATTGTGATTACTCCAAGAGAACAGAAGAGTGAATAACTTTGAAAGGATCTAGAGAGTAAGAGCTCCCCAGTTGATTTTGATAGGCACCCTGGTTTAGAAATCACAGCAAGCTATTACCTCTCTAATTACTTAGATTGTTGTACAATTGTTTCATGTGACTAGCTCCATGGATGAAACCTCACTATTGTACAAGGCAACCTATTTCATCTTTGGAGGTCCGCACTGTGAGAGGTTCCTCTCATGTTAGGCCTCCAAATTCCCTTAATTTATTCCTACTAGGCTTAATTCTGAAAGCATAAATCCAATCTGTCTTCTCCATCATGACCCTTCATTATCAAGAAATAGTTATTATCTCTTAATTCCCACTAACTTCTCTCCAGACTGAACATATTCACATTGTCCTGGAAATCGTGTGTGAATGTGGATGTTTTAAAGAAATCATTTTAAACAGTTTATACATTCTTTTGTTTATCTCTTTCTCATGAATTTGATATACAGAAAATAATTCTTCTCAGGTTATTTGTGTGACAAATAAGAGTATATCTATATGCACTTATTTCTTTTCTCTTACTATTTTAAAGATAACATTGAGAAGTGCTTGTGAAATAAGCAATCTATTTTAAGCTTCAAAAGAATACTTAGAGCTGAATTTAAGAGCCACTTTATGGATTACTACCTGAATTGCTCTAATCCCTGGTCATGTTACAAAATAAATTTGTTTTGTGCATAAAACGAAACTTCCCTTTCCTACAGTCTTTGCTGTACTATCATATGCATAATCAAAAAACTTCCCTATGGTTCTTTCCCAGTGGGAACATAAGAGATTTTCCCATTGAGGGGGTGAGGGAGAGAAGAAAAGAGAAAGAAAGAAAGAGAATGAGAGAAAGAGACCACACAAGAAGAGAGAGACAGAGAGAGAAAGAGTAAGAATTTACAGATTCTATTATCTAGCCGCTTTGGCAGCACTGGGTTGGACAAATGAAGCAATATATTTCTGTAGGGCAGAGATGCTATCTAATCAAGAATAGTTTCTTCAAGAGCCTTGTAATCAACTATACATTCTGCAAATTCAGAACTATAGATTGCCTCAGCACTGATTCTTAACTCATTGGTTTGATTCAAATTCTTTCTGCAAACATTTGTATTTTTTATATCATCCCATTTCTCTTTCTCTTTTTAAAAATCAACTTTTCATCCTTGGGTGACATTATCTATTCTTATAATTTAAGAATGATTTAATACTACCATCAATTCACAAATTTATATATTAAGCTCTGACTTCTACATATATTCAAGTGTGCACTTAATTTATAAGAGGATCCTTAATTACATCCTTTGCTTAGCATAAGGTCAAAGCATCTGGATCTACCCCTACTCAGCAACATTGGTTAGAGACTATGGCAGGCCTGTCTTTTTCAAAAGCTTGTTGTGAGAAATTGCATTAATAAAGGGCATTTAATCTACCTATTCCCTGGGAAATATAAATGTTGCCCTCCTATCGACCCAGGCCATGAAATAGCTGTGTTCTTGAATGACATTATCCTGGCTTCAGATCAATTGCTCTTGCTGAACTGCATTATGACATTGTGACAACTTTATATACTAACAGGCATCCAGCACGTACAGCCAGCACTTTCTCTACTATAGGTATGTTGTTGAAGACTCTGTTCATCATACCACTCTTTCAACAAACACCAACCAGGAGACTGTTGAAGCTCAGAAAGCAATACCCCAAAATGAAGACCTCAGAAGCCAAAGTTTTTCACTGACCTGCCCTCCTCTCTGTGGCCTCTCATTCTTTTCCAAGGCTAGCTGTGGAAACTGGAGAGGCCCTTTTCCTCAAAGGAGGTCATTGAAACCAGAACCCTTTTTACTGAAGCCAACCATAAAACTTAAAATTATTACACTAACTTTCCCCCATCTTTCTGTGTAAAAACTAGCCATAAAGAAATTATCTGACCCATCTTGTTTGATTGTAGGTAGAATGCCCCCTTTCCAGAGAGGATCTTACCCCATTCCCAGAAGGAAGGAATGCTAACCAGAGAGGCCAAGAAGAATCTAAACACACAGGCCATGCTGGGTTTCCTCACTTGGTCTATTAGCATGAGATCATGTCCTTTTTGTCCAATCACACTTTGTTAAACAAAAATGGAGAGCTTCCCCTGTATTTTGGGGTCTTCATCCTGAAGGCTCCTGTGTCAGGTAAAACTATGATCAAATACATTTTTATGCTTTTTGATTATGATCTGCCTCTTATCAGTTGATTTTCAGCAAACATTCAGAGAGTAAAGGGGAAATTTTCCCTTGGCCTCTACAAGACTTTTCTTGTTCTTCGTATTTTAAAAAAGTATTGTTTCACCAAGCAACTGTTTGGTTTTTAACTTATTTATATTATGATTTTGTAATTAATCATTTTTTTCACTCATTGCTTTGATAACTCAGAAGCTCAAAGTCAAATTTATGATTCATGAATATCTAATATGATCTTATATTGATTGCCTGTGCTAATCTTATCATAAAGATAATTAACTCCTTGAAAATCTTTCACATTATCCTGAATCTATAACTTGTATATACTCTCCCTTCATATATTTTCTGAGTTGCCTCAAATACTTTATACAATGATAATACATAAATACATATGCAATTATAGTACTTGCAAGACTGTATTATAGTTATTTTCTTATGTGCCTCTTGCAGTGAACCATGATATTTTTGAGGACTAGGACCTTACTTTACATACCCAGTGTTTAACATAGTATTTGGACCATTCTCATTAGCATTAGCATCTATTGTGTCCAGATCCGTGCCAGGCACGGAGCTAAATCATTTATGGTTTATTTAACCTTTAATAGGTATTGGCCTCTAGAGGGAGCTCCAGGCCTCTCTGACTCGCTGTCTCCTCCCTCCAAATGCCCTAAAGAAGAGTGTAGATACAGTCAGGTTATAGGACAATCACTACCTCATAGTCCTCTCTCTCTCTTCCTCTGTGTGTGTCTCTCTCTCTCTCTCTGTCTCTCTCTCCCTCTCTCCCTCTCTCCCTCTCCCTCTCTCTCTCTCCCTCTCTCCCTCTCTCTCTCTCCCTCTCTCTCTCCCTCTCTCTCTCCCTCTCTCTCTCCCTCTCTCTCTCTCTCTCTCTCTCTCACACACACACACACACACACACACACACACACACACACACACACACATCCACCTTTTAGGAATATTTTTTCCTTTCTCTCACAAAATGGCCATTGGTCATAGTGATTTTCTGACTCTGGGAATGTGATGTTTCTCTGTTCACAGAATTGCTTAGGTCAGCTAGAGAAGACCAGTGGGAAAGGAAGAGGAGGGGCTGAATAGATCCCTGGGTTGGTACGACAGCAGGACCTTAACACTTCCAATGTCCCTCCCCTTTCTTTGAAGGCTCCCATCTAGGAGCTGAACTTCTCAATGTGAAATAAGCTCTTCCCCATTACTGCACAGCAGGGAGTGTGAACTCCAGTGAGGTTATAGGGTTCTCCAGGGCAGTGCTGGGTGTGTGCTCACAATTCAAAGAATGTGAAATTACACTGGAAGCAAAAGAACCTGTGCTCTCTGTACATTTCTGTCTTCTCATTTTCTTTCATTTAGTACTTTCTAAACTAAAAAAAAAGGCAATAACCAAAAAACTGTGAGTTTTGCCAAATTGCAACGTTATTTCAAAGTGGCTGAACCTAACTCTACCTTCAGCTTTTTTTTCTTTTTTTTTTTTTTTGAGACAGCCTCTCCAAGCTGTCACCAGGCTGGAGCACAGTGGTGGGATCGTTTTAGCTTTATAGATACGTTAAACTTTCCAAGTGACTCTTTTGTTACCCATGACATTTTTCTTTCAAGGGATTTTTATCACCCTTAACAAATGATTACAAATGTGAATAGAAGATCCTCTGGAATCACGTTCCTTTTGAAACACAAATACAGCCTTTAGCGTGAATTTCAAGTGAGATGGCGTCTCCATAGGAATATGAAATATGAATGCACAGGGATGTAATTCTGGGGCCTTTCCCTAGTGCACTAAGAGTAAAACATGTAAATGACGACTGGTCTCATTTGTTATTTACATGAATCCAGTTCAGAATTTTTACCAGGACACATTTTTTTTAGCTGTTGGGGTTGTTTATATAAAGGGGATTTCAAGCCCAAGCCAAGTTGGGTAAGTTAAAACTGCTTACTTCCCTGCAGGGCTCATTACTGGGATTTTAGGGAGCCTAGAAGCAGAAAGTAGTTGTGCATTCTTCATGTAAAATAACAGAAGAAACATTCAATTCTTGTGAAAAATTAGAATTTGTGCAGCAAATAACACTGGGAAGAAGGCTACTTTTGTAAGAGTTCAGGTGATAAAATTTCCCTTTCTCTTTTATTGAGAAGCAAATACATAAACAGTGCTTTTCTGTCCTAAAAACATTTCCCTTGTCCACCCTAAGATCCTGTTTGGTGCACTTAATGCACATTTTACCAGAGAGTTCTGTACGATGTATACCTAAATCACAGGAAACAAATCATTCCATTGCAAGTGTTTTTCCTGGAGAATGCCCATTCTCAACCCAACACACACATTCCAACACATGGGCCAAGCTGTGTTCACATTTGGAGCAGGGAAAGCGAGGCCAGTACCTCATGTGAGACTTCACATCCAACAGCTCCAGGGCAGTGACCCGTGGCTCCCCAGCCAGATTTTGCAAGATCTTTAGCCGCGGTCCACAGTGCTTATAGAACTCTGTGCAAATATTCAGTAAGGACTCCCGGGGTCTTCTGAACTCTTCCCGAGCAATTCGTTCATCCAGTTCCTCTCTGGGAAGGCCTTGCCCTTCCTCCAGTAAATGAAGGTTTTCCCTGGGAAATTGTAAAAGATTAACTAGGGGGTCTGAAAATGTATGCATGTGGCAGTTGTGAGAAAAGGGTATCACACTGAAGAAAAATATAAGATTCCTAATGAGTTAATGAATCAGTAAGTAGGGTGAGGCCAAGGAGAACCTCATCCAGAGGATAAAAAAAGCTTATCAGCCTAGAAGAGATTGTCAACCAAAATTGTAGTAAAGCCACTTCTGGGGTTTACCCAGAAACAGTATGCTACACATCAAACTAAATCTAACAAAGCCATACCCCAGTTTTAAAGGCAATCATCTCAAGATGTCAGAACTGATATGAAATTAGAGCAAGTCTTTCTGTACCTGATAAAGTGCAGTTTGGCTCCTTGTTCCTGGTACCTGGGAGTTGGAAGAACAGTCTATGTAACTATTAGAGCAAGAACAGGGTCCCTTGGATGTGGCTTCTTATAGGCTTTTTCATTTGAAAAGCCCTTGAAGCTATATACTTTGATAAGCTCACAAATATAGATATACTACTAGTAATATACACTCATAAACATAAACTCATGGAATATAGCCAAATGAGAGAAATTTCTAGAAATTTTGAAATCTAAGATGTAGTTTTAATACCATGTGCTCTCTTTTAAGTGATAGGAAGGAGAATCATGGCTGACTTCCTTTCGGTTCTGGAGACTTATTGCTATAGGATTCATGGATAATAAAACCTTAGAAGCCCTCTTTCTTCTTTAGAAGTCCTCATTTAACCCAGTGAGCCTAGAGAAGTCCCTAAATATCACTTAAACTACAGTATATCATTTTTCCTTAATATAGGAAATTGAGGCATGAGTTAACCATCATACCAGGCAATTTATAGTTGGGTTTGGAATTTATTTTTGTTTTATTTTTAATATGAATATATATGATAAGCAGGGAATTAACTTTACATGAATAATGATACACACTTAAAAATAGGCTTCAGAGAGAGTGGAAATTTATTGAATTTCTCCTTATGATTTCCATATCAACTACTCCATACTGAGTAAAGAGAACTTTTTCTTAAGCTGATTTTGAGTCTGCCCTATCTTAAATCTTCCTTGTAGAAGGAAGCTAATTAGGCTTTTTGTGTATGTCGGAGTATTTAAGGCTAACACAGATCGAATGAAACAGGTAAAATATTAACTAGTATAGCCAGTGTCTGAGTTGTACCAAAACAAGGGAAGAAGATTAAGTCAACAAGCATGAAAAGCATCATTTGAGGGCGTATGTCAAAGTTCAGATGAAGTGTCTGCAGAAAATCTGTCCAGATGAAAGAAAGTAAGTTGACTCAGTGCCCTGGGAATGAGAAACCACCTCCTGATTACTATTGTTTATTTGCCTTTTGTTGAAGGCAAATGAAACAACACTGGAATAGTTCTAAGACCACCCAGGAGGCTGAGAACATCTAGCATGCTCAAGCAAACCAAACAACACAAATGCCTATTTATGAAGGTGGTTTAGATTTTTCTTTGACAATTTCAAAAGAAGTCTTTGTCTTTTCTTGGAGCTCTACACTCTCACCTCTTTTCTTTTCCTTGGAGGTTTTCACACTCAATATTGACTATATTCAGGATTCCTTTCATTCCCAACAGCTGACATTCAGATTGTATGAAATTGAGAGACCATAGAATAAGGTGCAGTGAATTACCTGGTGTTCACCCCAGACGACATGGTGTGATTGGCTGTGGTGGTTCCCTTATGACCTTGGTCACATCTACTCATCTGTGGGGCTGTCATGGGCCTATAACGACAGCAATCATCACAGGAAAACAACAACACAAGTGGAAACATTTATTAAATCCTCAAGTTACTGAAGCACACATGAGTTTTAAGTTAGAGTCTTCAAAAGACAGGCTTTCTGGCTTTGGTTTTTTTTGTTTGTTTGTTCTGAGAGTAACTTTAAAGGAACATTGATTCCCAAGGGTTTATAAGCTCATCATGATTTGTGTTTTTCCACTTCTTGGTTTTGAATAATTAACTCTTTAAAATGACTCTTCAAATAAGACGTTTATGAAATATCTACAGACTTTGAAGTCTGTACCAATTAAGAGTTAAGAGCTCATTCTTCAGTTCTACAGACACTGGGCAGTTCACCATTCTAGATGATAAGTTAAAGGCAAGAATGTATGTACCCGTTTGGCCACCTACGCCATTATCAACTACTCTATTTTTTCTGAGAAACTATCAAAGAATAAAAGAATTCTCCTAGTCAAATCACACCTAAGGCTACCCAGGAAAGTGAGTATGTTAATATCTATTATAAGTCAGGGATTTAGATGCTTTGTAATAGATCTGAACTGTCTCAATTTATATCTGCAGGGTTTACTTTAAATAATAGGTAAAATTTTGCCTCTGTATTGGCATCTAAGACGTAAAAGGCATAATGCAGTTTTTTTTTTTTTTTTTTTTGAGACGGAGTTTCGCTCTTGTTACCCAGGCTGGAGTGCAATGGCACAATCTTGGCTCACCGCAACCTCCACCTCCTGGGTTCAGGCAATTCTCCTGCCTCAGCCTCCCAAGTAGCTGGGACTACAGGTACGCGCCACCATGCCCACCTAATTTTTGTATTTTTAGTAGAGACAGGGTTTCACCATGTTGACCAGGATGGTCTCGATCTCTTGACCTCGTGATCCACCCGCCTCGGCCTCCCAAAGTGCTGGGATTACAGGCTTGAGCATAATGCAGTTTTTTAAAGCAATTTCTGTTATAAAATCATCAAGGCTTGCTTCTGTGCTGGTCATTTTCTCTATGCTGGGCATAGCTAGAAAGTAAGCTTTTAACAGTCACACCAGATCTCCTCTTCCTGTGCCTGTAGTGGTAGACAGAATTTAGAGATGGCTCCCAATATCTCTGCCCCTTGGTGTTACTCCAGTGATTATGTTACATTATATGGTAAAAAGGGGGAGTATCTGGGTAGACCTAATCTAATCACATCAGCCTTACAAAAGCTGAGAGTATTCTCTGGATGGGGACAGAGAGATTTGAAGCATAAGGATTCAAGGTGCTATTGCTGGCTGGAAGGTGGCGGGGCGGGGGCGGGCATGTGAGAATAAATGCAGGTGCCTCTCAATGCAGAGTGGTGCCTGGCTGACAGCCGGCAAGGAAATGGGACCTCAGACCTAACGCTGCCGGGAACTAGATTCTGCCAAAAAAATTGAATGAGCTTGGAAGCGCATTCTTCCCCAGCGCCTTCAGATAAAAGTTCAGACTAATAGACAACTTGACTTCCAACGTGAGAAACCATGAGCAGAGAATCAAGCTGAACCTGCCTGGACTCCTGGCTTACACAACTGTGAGATAATAAATGGGTTTTGTTTAAAGCCTCTAAGTTTATAGTAATGTGTTACAGAACAGTTAAAACTAATGCACTTGTGATATATTTATGTAATACTACCTATATAATTGTTAAATTTCTTTTGTCATGAGATAAAGAAACTAGGAATATGGAGAAATTAGAAATTAGGGGATTCTTATCTTCTTTGTCTAAAAACAGTGAAGACAATTTTGTTGTGAGTAATTACTACCAACTAATGAGGCTAGTCTTCTCCACCAAAAGAATATTAAATGAACTGGAATATTTAAAGCCAGAGAACTTTAAATGTCAGAGCCCCATCCAAAACTCTTTGTGAGCTTTTGGGTAAGTAAATTTTGGATAAGTTAATTGACTTATCCTTATAAAAGGGTATAGGAATGAGGAAAGCTTTAACGTTATGTAATATGAGGAGAAATAGTCTGAGCGTGGTGGCTCACACCTATAATCCCAGTACTTTGGGAAGCCGAGGTTGGCAGACCATTTGAGGCCAGGAGTTTGAGACCAGCCTGGCCAAAATGGAGAAACCCCTTCTCTACTAAAAATATAAAAATTATCCAGGCATGGTGGCACATGCCTGTAATCCCAGCTTCTTGAGAGGCTGAGGCATGAGAATTGCTTAAACCTGGGAGGTAGAGGTTGCAGTGAGCCAAGATCATGCCACTGAACTTCAGCGTGGATGGCAGAGTGAGTCTCTCTCTCTCTCTCTCTCTCTCTCTATATATATATATATATATATATATATATATATATATATATGTGTGTGTGTGTGTGTGTGTGTGTGTGTGTGTGTGTGTGTGTGTGTATGAAGAAATACAGTGACACTTTGGAAAAACTGACTGCGTTTCTGTCCTCTAGTCGTAGGAAAAGGCTAGTGATGTAACCAGGTAGGCACACAAGGAAGAGTGTAAGTCTTTCATTTCTCTTTAGGATATTCTTTTGGGACTTTCATGAAACCATCAGCAATAGCATAGAACACTACCTCTCATTGGAAGTGGCAATTTGTCATTGCTATCTGTGCCAACTCTTCCCATTTCCTTAATTTAGGTGCATATGAACATTTCAGGATGATAGTCTACAGCAGACTTTTGGGCAATATTCTGCTTGTCTAGCAATGTAGCTCATGATTAGAAACTAAACCCATATTGATGTTAATGGATTACAATCCCACTCCCTCTCTTACTTGTGGATGCATGCTGAAAAAGTCCTTCCTGGACTAAAGGGCTTCCCTCTTACCAATATAGCGAGGTGGGCTGGGGAAGTTGGTGCCTTCTGGTGGAGGCGTAGACAATTTCACACTACGGATTTGGCACTTTAGATTGGACCCACAGCATGGCAGAATGGAATGGAGGAGCAAAGACACTAAACCCAGGAAGAAGACTTTCCCATCCCTATCCTGGGGAAGGATATTTCCTTGCAGTTAATTTAGATGGGAATGGAGAAGGAAAGCCCAATATACACATAGTGTCCTGCAACCACCTTCCCCACTCACATTTTATTTTTCTCATCCAGGGCTCTCTGCCTGCCCCTCTCCTGCCATATGCCAGCTTAATGACTCTGCTTCTGCACCCAAGCATCTTGTGATGGGACTAACTTCTTGATCTTTGTTTAGGGCTGAACTTTGGTGCCAATTTAACTTACCATTCCCAAATTTCTCAATCCTCTCTCCCAGCATTACTTAGTCCTGTCCCACAGAGAATCTGTTAATTCTAGCAGTAGGATAATATTTTGCTGTTTATATTGGTTACATAGTTTCTGAAATTATAGTTAAAAAACACAACTTTTCACAGACAGTTAAACAATAAAAGAATACATAATTGGAATTGCATGCATTCCATATTTCATAAAATAATATAATAACAAAAATGTAGATTACCTCTTAAATTCACTAAATTGGCCCTCTTACATAAGATTTGTTTACCACTGGGTTATAACTGCTGGAGAAGCTCAGAAAGCTATATGCAATGTGTGTTTAGCAATGATAGTAAGAATATTATCGCTATTATTACTACTACTACTGCTATTCAGAGTACTTAACATTATTTATTCAAATAGCTTAGGAACTGTTTGCAGTTATAAGCCATAAAGGGCTGAGTTTAGGAAGTATATGTAAATAAAGATTGGGTTTTAGATTTTTATCCATCACATTTTTTTCTTCGTTATTTTTTCAGTGGACACATATGATGTAAGGCTGTAGCTACTTCTGCCAATGAGATTACCTGGTGAGGACCTCTACACTGTATAAAAGGGCCTGTAGGGACGTTGCAAGAGCAGCTGTGGCTGCAATCTCCTCTCGGGCAGCAGGTACTGTCTCCACCTGTGATGTCTGCCTCTTTAGCTTTTGTAGGTAACACGGAACTAAGGCTTCCAAGACCATCAGCATCTGAAGACTTTAAGCAATAGAAAGAAAATGAGTCACTTTTTACATTTGACTTTTGTTGGTGGTGTCACATATAGGAGCATAGAACAATGGAAAGCATCTAGAGACATAATGAATTCTAAGCCCCCTTGCCACTCCAAATCAAAAGTAGTTAAAGCTGCTGGAAATGTTGACCAACAATTATTAGTTCACTAACCACCTGTTAAAAGGTGATGAATCTTGCCTTAAGGAAACATGTGATCTAGCTGGCAGAATTAGCCATATATACAAATAAATGGTTGAAAGAATAAGAGAATGATAATAGGTGGAGCTATATAATCCATCTAGAGAAACGGGCTTCAGAACAAAACTTGAATTCGGGAGTTTGCTGAGAGTAACTTTCCAGCTGCAACAATTCTGAGACAACATAAAACCCTTTTCTGGGAGTCTGGCTTCCTGAGCTTAAGGAATTCATAGCAAAAAAACTTTAGACACAGACATTATGATGAAGTCTGACAATGCCTGCTTACCAACGTGAGTAAACATCACTCACTGGGTAGGACCCACACTCAATTTACTATTGGGGTGTCAGAAACACCTTGAAAGGAGATGGAGATTAAGTAATTATTACGAAAGTGGATTTTCTCCTCTAAAGTTGTAAGTGTATAACACCACCAACATAATTTTTTTTTTTTGAGACAGATTCTTGTTCTGTCAGTCACCCAGGCTGCAGTGCAGTGGTGTGATTTCGGCTCACTGCAACCTCTGCCTGGTTCAAGCGATTCTCCTGCCTCATAGGTGTGCACCATGATGCCAGGCTAACTTTTGTATTTTTAGTAGAGACAGGGTTTCACCATGTTGGCCAGGCTGGTCTTGGACTCTTGGCCTCAAGCAATCTTCCCATCTCAGCCTGCCAAAGAGCTGGGATTATAGGCTGAACCACCACACCCAGCAATCTTTTGTTTAGAGATTCCCCAATTATGTTAAAGTTTATAAATTGAGAGTTCTAGAAAATAGCACTGATTAGTCAATATCCCTGATAATGTGAAACCAAGATTTTCTTTGATCCATTCTTCTTCCTACAGATACCAATGAGTTTTTGCCATGCTCTTTATTAATACTGAATACTGGTTTCTGGTAATATAATTTTGCCTAGAATATGTGCTCTAGAATCAGGAAATGGCAATTATCAGAATTTGATGGGTATGGAGAGAGTTATGATACTTTTTTGAGTTCTCCCATTTTTTGCAACTGAAGAAATGAGGCAAGAAGTCAGTTCTGCTTTCTGCAATAATAAAAAGTACCTCGCTGCACACTAATTGTCTTACTAGAAAGGGTGGACAAAATTTTTAAAACATATTGAAGGTGCCAGGTAGAAGCTAAGGCTAGCAGTTATCTTTTGGAGGTACCAGACGTCTGGGGGAAAGAAAGCTTCCTCAGTTCATCCAGACATTGTGTAGCACTCTTTTTTTCCAGGCATTTGTGAGTTTGTAAATTGCTTAGGGCCAAAAGTCTAAGGACGAATCCAAGCAGAAATGTCAGCTAAGAGCTATGAAGCTAAGCAGAATTTTCAGTAGCCTCACAGTGGCAAGGTAATATATATTGGAATTCAGGGACTTCCAGGAGGAGTTAGATCCATGGAAGGCTGTATCCTAGAAGTGGGAAATAAATAGAACAGCTCTTGCAAAGACTGAAACCCAAGTTTAAATCAAATGAATCACAGACTGAATTAAAATTATCTGCCTTGCCACAGTTGCCAGTCAGAGAGTAAAAATAAATCATTTTTGGAGCAAGATAACATCGGGTAGCCCCTCAAAGCAGTTCTAACATTTTTAAATGCAATATTCCGTAATCAAAATTGCCCAGTCCTGCTAAAACCGAATGATTGAAATCCAAGGAAAGGAACAGACAATATAAACAGGGCCACAAGTGATCTACATAGTAAAGTTAACAGACATAGATTTTTATAAAACAATGATTAAAATGTTAAATAAGAGAGATAATAAAATGGAGAATTTCATTAACACTCTGAAATCTATTAAACAAGTAGGAATTCTAGAACTGATCACTAAAATATTTGAAATTAAAAACTTGAAAGATAATTATTAATAGTAAATTAGGCACAGGAAGAGATGAGTGTGAACTGAAACAAAGAGCAATGGAAAACATCAAGACAGAAGAACAGAGGGGAGAAATGATAGAAACTACGGAAAAGAACGTAAGAGACACATATAGAGCATGGTGTTAAGGAGAAAAATATATCATATACATAAATGGAGAGGGGAGAGAAAATGGGATAGAGGTAATATTTGAAGAGCTATTTGTCAAATTTTCTAAAATTGTTGACAGCTATCAAGCTTTATATTCAGGAAACACTATGAATCCCAAGAAGTATAAATACAAAGAAAAATCACAGCTAGGCATACCATGGTCAAACTGCTTAAAACCCAAAGCAAAGAGAAAATATTAAAAGTAGCCAGAGAAAAAGACACATTAAATTCAAATGTGCAGTAAGATCTAATGCTGATTTTTTGACAGATATGATAAAAGTCTGTAGAAAATGAAATATTTTCTCTTTTATTTTATTTTACTAGTTAATTAATTTATTTTTGAGTCAGGGTCTTGCTCTGTTGATCAGGTTGGAGTGCAATGGTACATTTCAGCTCACTGCAGCCTCAACCTGGGCTCAAGCAATCCTCCTATCTCAGCCTCTTCAATAGCTGGGACCACAGGCATGCCCCGCTATGCCCAGCTAATTTTTGTATTTTTTGTAGAGATGGGGTTTTGCCATGTTATCCAGGTTGGTCTCAAACTCCAGAACTGATGCAATCCACCAGCTTTGGCCTCCTAAAGTGCTGGGATTCCAGGCGTGAGCCACTGCACCCAGCTAGAATATTTCTTTACACTAAAAAAAAATTGTCAAAGGTAGAAAATAATAAAGATAAAAAAGGAAAGAAAAGGCAGACAATAAACCTACAATAGCAAAAATCTACAAAGCTCCAAACACTGGTTCTTTGTAAAGGGAAAACTATTAATAAACTCCTGGAAATAATAATAATAAAAAAAGGGAGGGAGCAAAAATTCCCAGTGTTAGAAATAAAAAAGTGAATACAATATAAACCCCATAGTCATTAAAAATAAAAAAAGAATATCAGGAACAAATTTATGCCAATAAATTTAGGTACTTAAATGAAGTAGAAAAATTCCTAGAAAAATGTGACTTACCAAAGCCACCATCAGGATAAAGAATTTTAATTTTAAAATGTTCCCACAGAAACTACATTACTTACAGTTTTGTGTATAAATTCTACTCAATATTTTAAAAAGACAAAATGCTATTCTGAGCCAGACACAGTTGCTCATGCCTGTAACCCCAGTACTTTGGGAGGCTGAGGTGGGAGGACCACTTGAGCTCAGGAATTGGAGACCAGCCTGGGCAACACAGTGAGGCTTTATCTCTCAAAAAAATAAAAAAAAAATTAGCAGATGTAAAGGCACCCACTTGTAGTCCCATTACTTGGAAGGCTGAGGTGGGAGGATTGCTGGAGCCTGGGAGGTCAAGGCTGCAGTGGGCCATGATCATGACACTGCACGCCAACCTTAGCGACAGAATGAGACACTGTTTCAAAAATAAAAATAAAAATAAAACTAATCTGCACCAAATTTCTACAGAGAATAGGAGTTTTTTTTAAAAAGGGGTTGGGAGAGACACTTTCCAATTCATTTTATAAGTCCAGCTTAATCTTCATATCCTTGATACTATAGCCTGATAAGGACTTTATAATAATGGAGGATTACAAATAAACCTGCTAAAACATTTGCCAGTGGGTAGTTAATGAAGTAGTAGCTAAGCAAGACATCTTTTTTGTTTAAGCCCTTGTAACTTTTGTTAGTATACAGAATTGGTTTATCTTGAATGACATAGAGCTACCTAGAATATATCTTCTACTCCTAACTTCCCTGTGATTCCAGTAATAAAATTCATTAGATAAGACCTTTTTTATAATATAAAATAAATAAAATAAATAAATAAATAAATAAAAATAAAAATAAATATAAATAAAAATTACAGACATATCTCTCATTAACATAGTTGTAAAAATGCTAAAAAAATTGCAAACACAATCTGGCAATACTGAAAAGTGATAATTATAATATACAACCCAATTAGAGTTTATTTTTAAGGAGATAGGAAAGTTTTAATTTTGAAAATAAATCAGTGTAACCTATCAGACTTAGAAAATAAAGAAAAAAATCACAAAATCATCTCTATAAATACAGAAGAACGTTGGTAATATTATCTGTCAATAAGAAAACTCAAGGTAAATTAAGAATAGAAGGCAGCTTCTTTAATAATTAATTTCTTAATGAATAATAAAATTACTTCCTTAATCTTACTGGTACATTACAACAAAATTCTATAGCAAATATTATTCTTAATGATGAAATATTGGCAATCCCCTCCATATTCTGAGATCAGAAATAAGACAAAGATCCTACCATCATCACCATCATCACTTCTATTTAATTTTGTATTAAGGTTCTAGCCAGTGCATTAAAGACAGAGAAAGGAATAACATGTATAAGAATTTGAAAGGATTCACAGCTCTCATGATTTGCAGATGATATGATTAATTAAACAGAAAACACTAAGAAATCATATATATCAAATTAAAAATACTGTGACTTCATTTAAAAATGGCAGAAGACAGCCGGGCATGGTGGCTCACACCTGTAATCCCAGCACTTTGGGAGACCTCTGATCGCGAGATCAAGAGATCGAGACCATCCTGGCCAACATGGTGAAACTGTGTCTCTACTAAAAATACAAAAATTAGCCGGGTATTTGGCACGTGCCTGTAATCCCAGCTACTTGGGTGGCTGAGGTGGAAGAATCGCTTGAACCTGGGAGGCAGAGGTTGCAGTGAGCCAAGATGGCGCCACTGTGCTCCAGCCTGGCAACAGAGCAAAATTCCATCTCAAAAAAAAAAAAAAATAAATAAATAAAAATAAAAAGACAGAAGACTTCAATAGGCACTTTGCAAAAGTGGATGTCCAAATTTCAATAAACATTTATCTGAAAAGCCTCCAAACTGTTGATGAGACCATAGAGTGTTAGAACATTTACATACTGTTGGTGGGAATGAAAATTGAAACCACCTTGGAATACTTTTTGGTAGTATCTACTAAAACAATACATACCCATAGTCCATGACTTAGCCTAGCATTTCCATCCATAGAAATGCATAAATATCATATACAAAGACATATACAAAAACATTCATTGCAGCATTATTTATAATACCTTCAAACTAGATACAACACAAATGCCTGATAACAAAAGAAGAAATAAATTGTAACAGAATCATACACTGGACTATTATAAGTGAATAAAAAAGAATCAACTACTGTTACATACATTTATACTAATGAATCTCATGAAATAATACTGAATCACAGAAGTCGGACATTAAAAATAGCTACTATACTATTTCAGTTAAATAGATTTCAGAAATAGGCAAACTGATTTAACATATTAGAAATCAGGATAGTAGTGCCTCTATCTGATTTTTCAATCTTAGTGGTAGTTGCGTAGATGTGATAATGTTATGAACATTCACGGATCTGTAAAATTATGATTTTTAAATGTTTTATGTAAATGTCACACTTAAATAAAATACTTTTAAAAAATTAAGTACAACAGAGACTTGCTGCTACAAATGTTGAAGTCCTGTAAATATGTTACTTATTCCCATGAGCCATATTCCAGGGAACAGCTGCTAAGGAAATTCTGATCTTACTGAGACATCAAGATGTCATCTGGTTTAAACTGAGCAGAATAGAAAATTAGGGAGGATTAAAAAAAATTCTACTTTAACTTAACAATATTAGACTTTGGCCTTTAACTCTCAGTGACAAGGAAATTTAATTATGAACTCTAATTCCTTTTGATTTCAATGTGTTTGAATTTTAACTTGAAAGAATTTTATGTTTCAATGGAAATTAGGTAAAATTTGAAATGGAAGAATTTTTTAG
Source organism: Sapajus apella (assembly GCF_009761245.1). Lineage (NCBI taxonomy): Eukaryota > Metazoa > Chordata > Mammalia > Primates > Cebidae > Sapajus > Sapajus apella. The sequence continues at coordinate 29,464,596 of NW_022436950.1, forward strand.
TCAAACTTAGGTGTTCTCTGTGTTGCTGAAATGTTGATCTTGGAGAATCCGTATGCATTTTATTATTGCAGCGTCTCAATTGCAGAATCTCTGACATACCCGGTTAACAACTTCTCTCTACTCTATTTTCCATTCTGAACACACTTGGAATGGAAAATAGAGTAGAGAGAAGATGTTTACATCCATGTATAGAATGGATTTGGAATTAACTTCATGCAGGATTTGATCCATTCTGGAACATTTTCTAGATCTGTGGTATTAAAGGAAGGGCAGGAAAGTGGGAGTAGGACCATCCTGCGCTCCTGAAGGATGCAGCCAAGTTCCTGGCTGAACACGGGCATTCTGTTTCTCCTTCCCTTGTTCAAGAAGACAAAAAGTCGAGAATGTTCGGGAAAACATTTTTTACTCATTCCTCATGTTTCCTTCCAGTAAAAAGAGTTCAATTAACATAAATCTTGGCTCCTGTTGGCCCTTATTCATTCTCTTATGGGAGAGAGATACAGGCTTAAGGTGCAGGCAAATGTATAAAGATTTATTGGGCGTAGTCCTTCTTGGCTCCTTCCTTCTTCTTGGAAGAGTTTGTCGACAGAGTAAAACTTTTAATAGATCAGATTTAAATCTCAGACCAGAGCCAACATCTTTGAATTGGAATGACTCATTCTTCATGTGAGTCTTTTGAATTCTCTGCACTTGGCAAAATGAAGGCAAGATTTATATTCTCACCCTTTGTGTTACAGAAATTCTTATTGCCCCTTGAAAGGAGTTTTTAAAAATAAATATCTGTTATGAAATTTTGTTTGCTACTAATTTACATTACTTGTGAGGAAAAATATTTTCTAACAAGACTAAATACCTTAGCATCTGTACAAAACCCAAATTAAGGGATTTCAAATGAATGAAGATTTACTATTGTTTTTCAGAGTCTCTGCTATGTTTCCTAAACTTAGTTTTTCTTTTTTTTTTTTTTTTGTTTTGTGTGTGTGTGCGTGTGTGTGACACAGTCTTACTCTATTGTCCAGGCTAGAGTGCAGTGGTACAATCACAGCTCACTGCAGCCTTGACATCCTGGGATTAAACAATCTTCCCGCCTCAGCCTCCCAAACAGTTGGGACTATAGGTATGCACCAACACACCTGGCTAATTTTTAATTTTTTAATTTTTTGTAGAGACAGGGTCTGACTATGTTGCCCAGGCTGGCCTCGAACTCCTGGGCTAAAGGAATCCTCTTGCCTCAGCCTTCCAAAGTGCTGGGATTATAGACATGAGCTATCACACCTGGCCTAAATTTAGTTTTTAAAATCTTACTTGTCAGAATGTTACAGACCAATATTAATCAGCATAACCTTTGTATTCATTCAATTTTATTTCCTTTGTCATGTTTACTTATAACGAGGCACAGAATAAAGAGCTGCACATACCTTCTGAATGATTCAGGAGCGTACGCCACCACAGTGACACAGAGCTTAATGGCCTCACTGATAGAAAATGTCAGATCTTCATTTCCATAGCAGAAATCTAAAGGAACAAAAAGTAAAGGCACACAATCAGAGTGGATTCAGCAGGAGATAAAGAAGAATGTATTACTCCTAATGTTATCATTCAAGTATATACTGTAGCTTTTTATTGTTAGATTTTATTCCTAAACTGTGAAAACTATTAATTTATTCATCTCAAGGGAATAAAATTCTGTTTTCTAGTTTTGAACAATCAGATATAAAATAAAAGTACTTTTTTGGAGTGTTTAAAAAAGTCTCAGATAATAGACGACATTGAAGGGCATTTAAATTGTCTAAGGTAAAACATGAGGCTCTACCCTTGAGTTATCTCTAGTTCTACACATTCCATGATAATAAAAGACCATTTTGGAGGGTTATTTACTTAGAATTACCCAAGATAACCCAACTTTCTGAAAACTGCAGTACTGGAGCAGTGGTCTACTGAGCGTCATTTTATTTATTTATTTATTTATTTATTTATTTATTTATTTATTTTTCCCATTTATTTATTTTATTGCATTTTAGGTTTTGGGGTACATGTGAATAACATGCAAAATTGTTGCATAGGAACACACGTGGCAGTGTGATTTGCTGCCTTCCTCCCCATCACCTACATCTGGCATTTCACCCATTTTAATACACTTTTCATGGCAGAGAATTCTTTACTCTTAGGGATTCATAAAAAATTTAAGAAAAAAATGTTCTCATTCAATTTCTACTGTTGCATTTATTTTTGCTATTTTGGTTTAGTTATACACACATATATGTATGTCTATTTGTGTATAATATATATATTTATATTTAACAACTTCAATGAGAAAAAGAATGTCAAAGCAAGTTTTGCATTTACCTAATGACTTAAGAGGCTTCTCAGCTTTGACCAGCTCTAAGATGTCTAATATGTCAGTGGTCTCTCCCTCTAGGGACTGCAGCAAGTCAAACAGGCACTGAGCTGACACACCTTTGCTGGGCCCGTTATTGGCAGCATCCTGATAAAGAAAAACAATTTTAGTTTATTGACTCCCACCACAGTACAATTATAGCTTGATAGAAATTCAAGTTTTATAAACGCTGTCACCAGAAACAAGTACAATGTCTGTCTGGAATTCAGCTTATATAATTCTGCATCAGCAATGCTGTGGTATGATTTTGGAGTGGTACACCTGACTTTTAAGGAATTTATTAAATTCTAATCTGGAATAAAAGAGGTATTTATAAAAATTCATAAAAATACAGCAATATATGAACTTCCAAAAAGTTCATATCAATGGTTCCCTTAATCTAAGATAGTAGAACCAATGATATTTCTATAATTGATTGGTTGAATACTACAAATACGTTTGGGGAACATATGCTTATTTTAACTAACAACCCTGGGAATTTCACAGGTCTTCTTTGATAATGTATTTCTACAAGGAGATACCTCTAATTTCAAATCTATTTAAAATAGCTTTGAATCATTCGTTGAAATAACAAATCCTTATGAAGTTCTTCTGTGCCAGGCACCAGGCTATATACTGAGGTTATAGAAAACCAAAACCAAAATGCAAATAAAATAACAATATGACCATAACTTAAGCCAAACAAACAAGCAAAGGCAAAAACATGCAAAGATCTTGTTTTCATGAAGATTAAATTCTGTTGGTTGAGTGTGGTAGAAATTCATGTTAATGAAACAAATACATATAACGTGATATGGTGGTACATTCTCTAAAGAAAAAGAAAAACAAAGCAGGGTAGGTGGTAAGAGTGACAAAAAGGAATGAGAATTGGAAAACTTTCCTTTTACCATTTCCTACTTTCCATCTCTTTTATGAATTGAATATTTAAAAATTGGAGAGTTGGTCTATTTACATGTTAGGATCTGAGATGAAAGCTGAAGAGGAATATTGAAGAGAATTGTTGAAAGAAAAATTATTTATGGTATGCACGTCCCATTGGTTAACGGAGAGCTGACAGACTGAATATACAAACTGACAATGACCAGACCACATATAAAAATAAAACTTTAACCCACAACCTGCAGAAACTTGCTCAGGAAACCAACCCACTGTCTGTAATAACCAGCTCAAGAATCCATCCTAAGTCAGGCTTATAGGAAGTCAGACCACTAGCTCCAGTGGTAGCCAAACAATAACCCCTGTAACAATTGACCCAAAGTAACCAGGACTTGCAAAATAACTGAGAGCTTTCCTAATTTTTGTCCCCGCTTCAAACTTAGGACAAACAAGAGAAAGCCCAATATATACCCCAACCCATTGTATAAGATGCCCCGGTACTAGTTAGCTCAGCTGCAGTTCCACCAATAGCTTTAATTAGGGCATAACTGCAGCAACACCTTTTTTTCACTATACAGTTTTTGCATTCCTCTGCCTGCCTTTGCATCTCTGCCAAAACACAAGTGATGGTAGCCAATTCCCTTGCCACAGTAAGCTCTAATAAATGACTTTTGCTTTTCTCATTTTGTTGGTCTTTTTTCCCCCCATAGAGCTTACTTACCGGAAATTCCAGGAGAGGAGCCACACTAGCAAACAGCTGGAGCACAAAGGGCTTCCGGTGTAGAATGTAGAACTGGTGACAGGCGAACTCAATGGCTTGACGCAACTGGGGGTTACTTTCATAGTCGGAGTACACCTAACGAAAAACGCCCAATATTCAAAAAATGCCTTAATAAAGTATCAAAGTTGTATTTGTTTTTAAAACTCATGGTCATAGGAAGGGTGGAGGAAATGGCTAACTTCATAAACTGGTAGAGAAGGAATGTAAAATGGCATAAACTTTCTCCAGATAAATTTAGTAATACACATCAAAATCCTAAAAATCTAAATATACTTTTTTCCCAGAAAGTTTGTGACTAGGAATTTATCTCAAGGAAAGGACTAGACATATGTACAAACTTGCATATATAAGAATGCCTGCTGCAAGATTGGTTTTAACGGTGGAAAATTTGAAACAACTTATTCATAAATATTGGTTGGTTAAGTGAATTGTAGTACATACAAACCGTGGAATAAAACTTGAAAATATAATCCTGTGGGGGGTGTGTGTGTGTGTGTGTGTGTGTGTGTGTGTGTGTGTGTGTGAAAGAGTGCCAGGATTTGGAAGTATAAACAATGATTACCTGGGAGAAAGGATTTTAAGTGATCCTTATTTTCTCTTTAAGCTTTATCTTTTGAATTTTGTAATGAACATACTTGCTTTTGGTAATCAGTAAAAACAAAAAAGTTACTAAAAAATAGAGAAAACTGCAACTATCTAAACATGGTGGTGTCTTGTGATAGTAACTCTCTCACCCCCATAGGTTGAGCAAACTTCACTTTGTATAAGTATGTGCTGGCTGTGTTCATAATTTTTATAAAAACTTCCTTAAAAATAAAGAACTATGATGAACCCCTGGACCCACCTAATTTTATTCCATACTCCTAAACATAGTCAACTATATATTAGACATGAATAAATAAAAATTATTCCCACTAAATTACTTTCTCCAATCCCATCACACCACATTTACTGTCTATGAAAATCTCTATTCAGTCAGAGGTCAGGGAATGCCTTGGGAGAAACATCAGCTAAACACTTGCCATACATGTGACTCAGAAACAGTGGTTCTCAAACTTTCTAGGACAGCGGTCCCCAACCTTTTTGGCACCAGGGACTGGTTTCATGGAAGACAATTACTTCATGGAGCAGGGTTGGCAGGTGGGTTGGTTTTGAGATGAAACTTTTCCATCTCAGATCATCAGGCATTAGATTCAGGAACATGCAACCTAGATCCCGTGCATGCACAGTTCACAATAGGGTTCTGGCTCCTATGAGAATCTAGGGGTGGAGGTTACTTACAGGCCACAAACCAGTATTGGTCCATGGCATGTAGGGGTCTCGTGTTTTAGGGCATCAAAACCACTTGAAGGTCTTGTTAAAAACACAAATTACTGGGACCTGATCTCTGAGTTTCTGTTTCAGTAGACATGAGATGGGCCCCAAGAATGCACATTTCTTTTTCTTAAAAATTGTGGGGATTTTTTTTTGTAGAGATGGGGTCTTGGTATTTTGCCCAAGCTAGTCTTGAGCTCCCCACTTCAAGAGACTCTCCCACCTTGGCCTCCCAAAGTGCTGGCATTACAGGTGTGAGCCACCACACGTGGTCAAAATGTATATTTCCAACAAGTTTCCAGTTGATGCTGATGGTGCTGGCCCAGAGACTACACCTTAAGAACCACTGTCCTAAAAGAAATGGGAAAGCATATCCCAATTCTGGGGGCTCTCACGGTAGAAAGGAATATTGTAAACTCTTGCAAATTTATGGGGGTATTTCATTTGTTGCCTTCTGTTGTCATAAAAGAAGATGATAACTCCATCATTAAAGAGTTTCAGTATAGATCTGGTTGAACTGCTAGACATGAGCAGTACTCATGCTAATTTTCTGGTTGGGAGAGGAGGTTCTGGGCACCTGCAGCATGGTGGGGAGGATCCACTGGTAGCCGCTGAGAGAGAAGAGGTGGTTGAAGTGCACCGCAGTATTGATGACGGTGGCAGCGTACTGCCTGAGCAGGGCACTGTCTTCTGGGTGGAGGATCAGAGCCCCATTAAAAACATTGAGGAAAAGCATGATTTCGTCTCCCCATGGAAACTCGCTTGGCATGCCCAGGAACATTTCCTCCAGGAGCTGGATCCACAAGCTTTTCTGAAGAGTGTCGAGGCCAAACAGTTCCTTTCCAGCTGTGAGAACATGAAACAGCAGAGACAGAATTAGCCCCACACCAATCCTGTCAGCATGTGAGGTGATCAAACCCGAGGCACTGCTGTTCTCCGTTTGTTTCAGCTCCAGGATGTGAAGATCTGCTGAAATGCTTTCCAGCACAGTATTACTGGCCTTGATACAGCACTTCCGGTTTCTCTGTAGACTTTCATCGTCACCTCTTTAACTAACTGTGGGTAAGACAGGGCAGGCATTAGCAGCATTTTACTGCTAATAAGCTGTTGGTTTGAGAAAAATAAATTATTCCAGATAGAAAATGGCAGGGATGAGACTATTGCTTGATCCTTTAATTAATGGTCAGAGACTAGAATTCTTTCTAATCCTGCTGAAGCTGAAGCTTTGTTCTTTTTTTTTTTTTTTTGAGATGGATTCTTGCTCTGTCCCCCAGTCTGGAGTGTAGTGGCACAATCTCGGCTCACTGCAATCTCCATCTCCTGGGTTCAAGTGATTCTCATGCTTCAGATCCCTGAGTGGCTGAGATTACAGGTGCCTGCCACCATGCCCAGCTAATTTTTTTTTTTTTTTGTATTTTAAGTAGAGACAGGGTTTCACCATGTTGGCCAGGCTAGTCTTGAATGTCTGACCTCAAGTGATCCACCCACCTGGGCCTCCTAAAGTGCTGGAATTACAGGCATGAGTCACCTTGCCCCAGCTGTCTGAAGCTTCTGGGTGAGGACGATAAAGCATAGGGATGCTAATTTAAGTAAATTTTCTCAAATTAATAACAGAGTAACAGAATGAGGCTCCAAAGTGGGTCTCTTTCTGTGACTCTGTCTCTTTCTCTCAAATGAGGTATTATTTAGAGTAAAATACACAGATCTTAAATGTAGTTCATTGAATTTTGACAAAAATATGCACTATGCACTCAGGCAAGCAACACTCAATAAATACATAGACAATTTTCATCGCCCTTCTGACCCTTTCCAGGAAATTCATTCCCTCGAAGTCCAGAGGCAGCTGTTCTGATTTCTGTCACCCTACATGAGTTTTGCCTCTTTTTGAACTTCATACAAATACTGGTCTTTGCTTACTCAAGTATTCCCCTACCCTAACAACGCCATCCTACCCACGCTTCAACTGCTGATGATTAGCTTAGAGCAGTGGTTCTCAAACTTTGGGATAGCAGCATCAGCATCACCTGAGAACTTGTTAGAAATGCTAGTTCTTGGCCCCCATCCTGAAACCCGGAGGTGGAGGGTGGGGTCCAGCAATCTGGGTTTCAACAAGTCCTTCAGGGGGTCTCTTGTGCACACTCAGGTCTGAGAACCACTGGTTTTACAGCAGTGTCTGATGATTCAGATGCTCTCCAGTTAAGGACAAAACAAGGGCATTAGAAAAAGCCCCAGAAAGGCCATGCTTCTTTGTTTGATACCTTGAGGATCACTGAAGAGTGAAAATTCAGCATCAATAGCACTTCGAGGGAATGAGGGCAGGCGGAGGAGGTCTTCTTGAAGCATGGAGACGTGGGACTGTTTGTGGGCTGTGGGTATCTTCTGGGTTAGGGAGATGAGAAACAACACCCGCCCTACTTCCTCCAGCTTCCGAGTGAACACCTGGGGAAACAGAAGCAGGAGGAGACAAAAAGCAAAATTAGAAACTCCAGAATTATAGAGTGAAGAAACTGAAGGAAAATCTTTAATGGCAAACTGGGTTGTTAAAGTGGGAAAAGTGAAATGAGAGAGAAATGTTTTTTTTCCCTTTACCACAAGAAAGAGCAAACAACACTTAATTGCCTCTCACTTCCTTCTGTCTACTTTAGAGAAGGAAATGTTCCTTATGGAGTTTTAGGCTGCAGATGTGCATAAAGCAAGCATTGTCAAGAACAGTTCAGTATTAAATAGAGCCTATTTGTTTGGATGCCATAATATAGAAGACCTTCACTAACAAGGAGCCAGTCAGTCCATTCCAGTTGCTTCTACCATTGCCACCAATGCCTTACGCTCTTTCCTGGGAGTTTCGGGTTTGTCTTTAAAAAGTAAAAAGACTGAAGTGAGATTCAGGGAAAACCTGTCTTGGGATAGAAACTCATAGGTCCTTGATTGGTGCCCTGAGTGTAGATGGAATACACATGGGGCTTTTGGTTCTTAGGACCTTTTCTCTTGATGATTAGGAAGTTTATATGCAGTGAGTAGCTACTGAGGAAACTTCTGGGCCAGACTCATAAGGCCTCCATGTTATAATCTCCCCAAGGAACTTAAAAGTCTTAAAGCTCTAACTTGAAGTTTCAGAGCAAGAGCTCCATTTGATGGCATTCTTTGAGAACGTATTCTTACACATGAACACACACACACACACACACACACACTCTCTCTCTCTCTCTCTCTCTCTCTCTCTCTCAGGAAGCACCATTATTGATTAGGGTTTTAATTATCTTATCCCAAAATCATAGGCTGGGATAAATTGCGGAGAATTGTTTCAGAAATTTTTGGTATTTAAGATCTAACAGTTTTGCCCAACATCTCACACCTTGCAACACATTCGCTATTTTCTTTCTTTTAAATACAATGTAGGCAGTTAATGGTAGCTGTATTTTTAATTACTTAAGTGGTCTAATTCTATGTGATTCTCACTCTTTTCATATATTTTTGGATAGTCTGATGCCAAATTATTATCCTTGATATGTACAGAAAATTGAAATGATCAAGTATCCTGAAACTCTTTAGAAATTTTATTTTAAAAAATGAATGTAATAAATAGGTAATATTAAAATTGTATCTTTTTAGAATTGTGTACTAAAGCTATATTTTGCATGCAGAATAGTGACTTTCCTTAAGCTTGAAGTCTGATTGGAGATTAGATATGAATTTTCTTCTGCTCTTCAAACTTAAACCTAAATACAGCTGCTAGACTATATCTTCCTGTTTTAAGAGAAATTAATAACATGCCCAAGGTCAGATTCCTGGTCAGAGGCAGAGCTGGGACAAAGTCCAATTCCTTGAACTTTAGTTTAACACTTTTTTAAAGGCATACTAGAGTGACCTCTTTTACTTTGTAGCCTGCTAGTATAAACCACTGGGATAACTTAAACAGCTACATTATGGGTGTTTCCAATCCGATTTTACAGAAACGTGAAATGAAAATTTACATTTAGAAAATAATTGGTACATAAATTAGAAGATTTCTATTGTTTATACTCAATAATCCATCATTACTCCAAATGAGCATGTCTTGATACTTTTATGCAATGATCCAATTTATAAATCTTAACACACTATTTTTGGGAACAATTTACTGAGTAAGGACCAGCTCCTCTCTCCAGAGAGGCTCATAATGGAATCATAGAATCTCAAAGTTGGCAACATATTAACAGATATCTACTTTAACAACATGACAAAACCGTGGAATAAAACTGATATGGTCAGACACCTGTTTCTGAATGAGCTCTTGTCCCTTCTCTGGATGCATATGTACAAGGTTCAGCTGGGGAGATACTGACCTCCGGAAAGGATAGATATCTCGAACATAGGTCTGTGTGGATTATACAAAAGATAAAAAAAAAAAAGAGTTTAAAAGATTAAACATTTATTCTCATTTTGTCTTTACCCAAAAGTCTAAGCACTAGGATGCTATGTCAGGAAAAATGCAGCTAAAAGCGATTTACTAAACAATACTCTGGAAGATCACCGTAAAGTGATGTCAGTGGGCATCCTGAGGCCCCTTCTGCTCATTGGATCAGGTCACCATGGTCATGCTTGATATGGTAGAAAAGAGATGCAGAACAGCATTCAGCTTCCAAATAGACACACAAGGGTATTATATGGGCAATGTAATTTTTCACTGAGATGTAATAATGATCAATAACTAAGTGTCTTATCTGGCTTATCTCATTTAACTATTACAACTGCTCTAGCACGGATACCATTATCATTACCTTCATTTTACACACAAGAAAACTGAAGGGTAGCAAGTCGCCAGTTGAAAGCCCCATTGACAGTAAGATGGTGTGACCCAGGTGGCCATACTCTTATTATCCTCTAAACAGTGATGCCTCCCTGACTATGAGCCACCTTCAGGAAGGCATGATGAGCCTTTGGCTTAACTCAATGGGGGTGTCATTACTGGTGTCTCACCTTATTGTAGTGGATAAGGTTCCATCGTTTATCCATAAGAAAATAATGTGTTGACTGGGATTCTGGGATATTAAAAAACTCCAGACACTCCTAGAACAATAGCAACAAATTTTAATAAATGTTTATCAAGAAGATATTATGAGCTAGGTAGTAAGTTGACAGATACAAATTTTGAAAAACAAGGTAAACTCTTGCAAGGATTTTACATATATTGATATCTTATATAAATTATATACATTACATATGTGTGTGTTTATATGTGTATATATATGTGTGTGTACATATACACACACATATATATACATACACATACATGACTGCATATATACACAAACAGAGTTATCCAAAGAATGGTATGATAAAGACTGATAATGTGATATAAACGGTCTGCTCTCATAGTGCCCAAAGATGTACAATTATAGTTCAGACTTAGTGATGGACTATGGAGGAACAGTGGCACCTACTGGTCTCAGCATCAGGAAGAAAGCACGTTTAGAGAAATATTTAGGAATAATATAAACTACCATGCACTGTGCACATTATATAATGTATACTAGGTGTAGATAACTTGTATAACCTGAACTAGTATCTCAGTCCTGTTGAAAATGAAACTGAGACTAGAGAAGTCCTGTCACTTGATTTAGGTCACACTGGTTGTGGTGAAGGCAGCGTTTGAATATACTTTGTTTGCCTTCCTGCTATCCTACCTTTCATCGTGAGTATAAAAATGGAGTAGTTGTTGAAGTTGGGTCTTAGCAATTCTCTGGAGATGTTTGAGTGAAGCCAAAAGGAGGAATAATCACTCTTTCTACTGAAATAAGATGCACAAGTTTGGAAAAGTTTTTTTTCCAGAGGTCTCTTCTACTTACATTTGGGCCCAGAACTATGTTCCTGAAAATTCAATTATTTAAAGTTTCTCGAATAAAGTCAGTAGAAGTGGGGAAAATAATGGAAGGAAAAATCATAAGAAAATAATAGTGGAGCAGATTTTAGAAGAGTAAAGAAATGCATCCATCCATTTAAAGACAGAAAAATGCCATTTTATTCTAAAATGGATCTTCAGTGAGGCGACCATAAGCATTGTTCCTAAAAAATTGTTTCTGTTAAAAGGCATTCCTACCTTCAATAGGGCTTCAAATTGAGTGTCTTCATGGACTGGTAACTGGGTTGGAATATCACACTCATTCTGTCCATGAACTACCAAGGTTTTAGTACCTGAAAAAGATAAAAATAATAATAAACTGATTTTACTATAGGAAAATTTGTATTTAAAAGCATAAAACATTAAAATATTATCAATAAACTGATGTTTTTACTGTTAATTGCAATTCTTAATTCATGGTTACATATATATTTTCTTTTATTTATTTTTAAACTGGAAGTTTAAGTTTAATACACATATATTTTAAATATATTCACTTATTAAAAATGATAGGTACCATGTATGGAGTTCTAATACTTTTTGTACATTTTTATTTTTAGTAGGGATGGGATTTTGCCACGTTGCCCAGGCTGGCCTCTATCTCCTGACCTCAAGCAATCCACCTGCTTCAGCCTCCCAAAATGCTGGGATTTCAGGTTGAGCCACTGCACCCGCTAAGTTCCCAATACTTCTACCTGTCTTTTATGTGCATAATTGTATTTAAATCTCACAGCAACCACATGATATGGGTAATATGCTTTTTATCTTACAAATGAGGAAAAAGAAAAATGGAATAACTTACTCAAAGAGACACATTTATTTAGTGGAAGAGTTAGAATTCAAACCTCAAGCATAGCAACAAGTATTACATTCCTATTTTCTAGATGAGGTGACCAGGCAATAAAGGTTAAGAAAATAAAAACAGAAATATTAGCAAAACCAAAATGAGTACCTGAAATGTAGCTTAAAGCCACATTTTCTGTATTCTTCTTGGCTGATTGAGGTAATATTTATTCTACTTCATTCAGTAATTACAAATCTTTGTGAACATTATGATATACCTTGATTTTTAGTGAGTTGTTTCTAAGTATGTTAAAAAACAATAGGAGTTTCTTTGCTATAATAAAAACTGATCACTTTTTTGGGATAATCTACAGAACACATACATACACAATTACCATTTATTGAATGCTTATCATAAGCCAGGTATGGCAGCAAGTATTTCACATATCTCAACTCATTTATTCCTCACAATTGGGAAGTACGAATTATATCCCTATTTTATACATGAGGAAAGAAAGAATTGATAAATGATGTACTCCTTCACAGTTAATACTAGTTATATGACTAATAAACGACAGTGCTATGATTTAAATGCAGGCTTCTTTGCTGCAAGAACCTGTGTTCTCATTTCTACTTAATTCTGTCTTTCTCTTTTATTTCAATACATGCATTATGTCGAATTTTCTTAGTCACTGCACAAGGATAAAGAATTGTCAAAATCTTTGTCTTAAGGCAAAACAAGCTATTTGAAGTGAAAAGGAACCGTATCTTGAGTTTACATCACGCTTCATGTTCTTTTGTAATTCTCCTTCTTCCTGCTCTTCCCTTTTCCAATTTTTCATAAAGCCCTCTCTCATGGAGTTTACAAAGGACTGGAGTCCATGCCATGCAAACAATATTATTCTCCTTCCACTGCCAAAAATTCACTCAAAAAAGCTTTCAGTTCAGCTGGCTCTCTGCGATAGACTTAAATAAATCTTCAACCTTGGCAGCCCTTCAAGGACTGATTCATGCAGATCTCGGTTCTGATGTCTCCCTTTCAGCTGGCAACTACTGACTTTTTAAAGGGTCTATTGTATTTCTTCTGATTATATTAAACAAAAATTCTTTGAAGCACCCAATACTGGGGGTTAAGAACTCTGAACTTTTTCTCATGAATGAAAGAGCCTCTTAGTCTTTCAAAGGGCTATTTATAATTTTTTTTTATAGTTGCGTTACCCAAAAGTGGTAGTGGCTTACCTGGCATTGAAGCGGTCACCAGGAGCTTCACCTCGCACTGTTCCTTCTTCATTGTCTGCTTGAGATCTTTGAAGAAGAGGCCCTCCACATAACCTACCACTTCCCACAGGAATGTCAGGGTGGCTGAAATGGCATCCATCCCCCACTCACAGGGGGTCCGCACAAAGTACATGATTAATCCTACCTAGAAGTCAGGACAAGAAGAGTTCACAAAGCCACAGTAATACTGTGCTCACATTCTCATTTCCTTAGCTTTTCTTGTTTTAAACTCGATCTCCTTCTGTGCCTTCATATTCTCCGTTCAAATGCTTCTCTAACACTTTCAATGTTACCAGGAGAGGGCATAACTGGAAAACTGACCACACAGGCTGCTGTACATTTTTATATATCACTAAAATGGCAAATTCTTAAGAAAAAAAGCAGATCATCCCCCCCACCCCCACCAGGCATCATGTCACTTGGTAGCTAGGTACTTAGGGCATCCAAAATTCATCTGTATATGAAGTTTGCCCATGCACTATTTGCAGCTTAAATTATGTCTCTCAGACCTAAGAGCACTCTGCTTGGCTAAGTCAGTGAACTTCAAAATTTTTGTTTGTTTGCCTTTTTATTTTAAATTCAGGGATATACATGCAGGTTTGTTACATGGGTAAATGTGTGTCATGGGGTTTGTTGTGCATATTATTACATCAGCCGTGTTGTTTGTGTGTCTCCTAATGTAATTTTGAAAAGCCGTGTGCTCTTTTGCACATTTTAAAGTTGACAACTAAAATGCCTCATTTGAAGTATATTTTTTTGTTAATCGGAGGTAGAAAATGTTCAGCATTGTAAACATTGAAATAAGAACTGAATGTAATTGGAATATTTGATGAAATAAGTTTCAATTATCCTATTCAATAATGTGCAAATATTCAGAAAGAAATAATGTAACTTTTTTTTCTTATGGATTTTAGCTATTATTTCTTCACAAATTTTGTAGTCCTGGAAGTCTTTCTGGTTATATTGAAGGAATCAGCATCACAAACCTAATCTGTTTTTGTGGTTCTAAATGCTGGACACCCTAAGGAGGGCCAAGCCTCACCTGTAATAGAAACTTACAAAACACAGGACCAGATAGAAAGTTCTGTGAGTTAAAGTACATTGAACAATCAGAAGAAACAATTTCTTAGATGATTAATAACATAGAACTCAGATTCTTTCTCCCACCTACATGCCTGTCAGTCAGTGCAGCTTGGTAATATCTGGGATGATGAGCTGGGCCCTTCTTGTGTGCGCTAGAATAATGATTGAAATGGCAGATTTACTCAACATTTTGTTAGTGCATCTCTGTAACATGAGCATTTGGAAATTTATTATTTTAAAACTATCCAGGCATCAAGCTCCTTTTAAAATATTTTCTTGTTGCAGAGCTAAAGGATAAAGGAGCGCAATGGTCTGGGCAAACATTTCTCCTATTCTGTGACCTAGGGAAGGGGCAGGTACACGGGCAAGTGAGAGAAACACTGAAGGCATTCTCGCCTCTAGTCCCTATTTGGGCTCTTTCCACACCAGCCTGTATGCAGTGTAAATTTGGCAGGGCACACACTTCAACTGAGGGAGGCCCTGACATTTGGTTTTCTGAGTCCACCTTTGGTTTTTGTGCGGTATAGACAGAACCCAGAAGTAGTAGATGCTTGGCTGGAAAGCTTTCCAGGTAGAATGGCCATAGGCTGTTGTCACTGAGTGGGATGCCGTAGCTGGTGGACTTCTTATGTTAGAGCCTATGGGACTCATGGCAAGAACTCAGGGGGTCTAAAGCACCTGCAGAAGCTGAGGCGAGGTCGAGTCACTTAGCAAATACTGCCAGGAGCAGAAAGGCTTTGAGTGACAGCAGCCATGGGCTTGCGTTTGTGCCTAATCAGGCATCCAGCAGCCAGCCAGACTAAGAACATGGTCTCACAAAGGACCCAGATAAAATGGAAGGGATGAGATGTGGAACAAAGGTCTTTTTCCTCCCTAACTCCACTTAGCTATAGCGACAACAGCAGTGGGAAGGAGGGAGAATTCCTAGAGACTATGCATTTTTATCTAAGAGAGACTGAAAACCACCAAAAAGTACTATTTATGTTTTGGTACCAGTCTGAACTTAAATTTGGATTGGACATTTATTTATATTTTTTCCCTTGCCAACCAGCAAGTAGGCACTCAGGAGAAAGATGACCAAACTAGTCTTAGACAAGAAAAAGGAATTACAAATGTTCTTTGCACGTGGGAGTTGTGGTGTGAGTTAAATTTATCGCCCTGCTAGGGATGCACATGCATAAGGATAACCATTTCCCTGGCACTAGTAAGGGTGAAAGAAGGAGTACAGCCAGCACAGACATTAATTTGGCTACTTGTATGGCTGGATTACGGGGTAGTTCAAGGAGTAGTCATCAGGTTCTAGTCCCCAAATTGCATATTAATTTGGGGTATAAAAAAATGTGAAGAAATTGGTAAGTCTCAGAGCATCAGGAAAGAACTGTCAGGGCAGTTAAAACTGTCATAGGGTCAGGCACAGTGGTTCATGCCTGTAATCCCAGCACTTTGGGAGGCCAAGGTGGGCGGATCACAAGGTCAAGAGATTGAGACCATCCTGGCCCACATGGTGAAACCCCGTCTCTACTAAAAATGCAAAAATTAGCTGGCTGTGGTGGTGTGCATCTGTAGTCCAGCTACTTGGGAGGCTGAGACAGAAAAATTGCTTAAACCTGGGATGCAGAGGTTGCAGTGAGCCGAGATTGTACCACTGCACTCCAACCTGGTGACAGAGCGAGACTCCATCTCAAACAACAACAACAACAACAACAACTGTCACAGACAGTTGCCATGGAAAAATGCATACACAAAAACTTTCCATCTAGGACAATAGTTGCATCTGTGTGTGTGTGTGTGTGTGTGTGTGTGTGTGTGTATGTATGTTTAAACATAGAGATAGGAAAAGAGAAAAAATACTAAAATAGCACATAAGTTTTCTAAACAGAAAATCAAAATAACAAATGTAAGGAAGTTATTTATTGCTAAAGGAAGACAGAGAGGAAACTGACATTTATATTAGCTGCCCTCCATTTGCCAAAAAGTTTGCCAGGCAGGGGCTTCCCTGCCTGGCAGAAGTATAAGGAAGTGTAGGTGAATTTAGTTGACCAGGATTTGCCTTTTGTCATATAATTAATGGAAATTTATTGAAAAAGAAATCTCCTAAGACCTTTTCATCATGGTGCTCCTTCGTAATTGGAAATGAAGTTTTATAACTCACCAAATAGTTGAATAGGATATGAGATGTCTGAGCAGGAAAGTCTCCAATATTCAAGAGAAGTTTGCGCAGCATGTACATTAACTCATCCTGAAAAAAGAACAGAATTTTTAATGTTTCCTTCAGCTGCCATGCTGTAGAAAATAAAATTAACTTCTTGAAAATTTGGGTTTGGGGGAGAGATTTTTCTTACTTTTTCCTACATATTGATTTTAGTTATGTTCAACATTTTAATACAGCATATGTGATACTTGTTAAGCAGTATTTAAACCATCTGGAACACCTTTCTCCTAGGAGCTAACACATAAAAATCACTGAGCAGTAAAGAACTTTTTTTTTTTAATGGACACTGTGTGTGTAGGTAACAGGCAAGTAACAGGAAAGCTGTATGTTTAGTTAACTCTATTGGCCATGGTAGCCTGATATTATGGGAATGTGAGGAGGACCTATGTGGAAAAATCATTAAACAAACCAGGTTTTTGTGAACATCCTAATTCTGCTTTCTAGGTTTTGAGTCAAAGAGAAAAAGAGGTTATGAGAGGATAGATTGAAATGTCTGTAATTAACTTTACCTTTCAGACACTAAACTTAACCTTCCAGTGAATATGACTACAGCATAGAAACGAAGAAATAATTTTTAATCATCACTGTATTTTGTCATTGCTAAAAAAAAACTACTTTTTTTTTTTTTTTTTTTTGAGACAAAGTTTTGCTCTTGTTGCCCAGGCTGGAGTGCAATGGCGTGATCTCAGCTCACTGCAACCTCTGTCTCTCAGGTTCAAGCAATTCTCCTGTCTCAGTCTCCTGAGTAGCTGGTATCACAGGAAACTACCACTACGCCTTGGCTAATTTTTGGTATTTTTAGTAGACACAGGCCATGTTGGCCAGGATGGTCTCGAACTCCTGACCTCAGGTGATCCACCTGCCTCGGCCTCCCAAAGTGCTGGGATTACCAAAAACTAATTTTATTTGGTATGCTCTTCTTACAGGGTGGTCTGACAAATTAGGATTTTGGTTAATAAAAAAATTTAACATGTCCTAATAATCATACCTGCATCAGACTGCCAAGAAATCAGAATTTAATGAGTGTACCCAATAGTAAGAACATTATATCTAATTTGATATTGCAGTACATTAGGATTCTCACTAGCAAAGTAATATACATATATAGAAACATGAATTAATGGGGAAATTAAAAAGAAAAAAGCAAAGTTAAGTACTGCTCATAACTATCATTATTTTAAGAGTACTTATTGGCTGTGTATCGGAGGATACTGAGTTGCATGCACTGCACTATAAAGGTTTTTGCATGATTTTAACAGTGTTCACACTTGTAGCCACAGAGCTACATTAAAAAGGAAGAGGAATTTACTTGTCTATTGCTGATGGTCAGTTTTTCCAGAAAATGTCGAAGAACTGTTGATGGATCTTCAATTAGACAGTTCCATAAGACTTGTTGAGCCACAGCACTCACTTCAGAAGAGAAAGAAAGTTGAACATTCGTCTTAAATGGAGATAAGTCTATGAGATAAAGTATTTGACAATTTACAAGATTTAGTCTCTCCTTTTCGCCTTAAAAAGGCTCTGTGAACTCTTTTTTCTTTTGAAAGGTAGATATTTGTTCTCTTCGTTGTTGTCTCTGAACATTTTCACATGTAAAGAACAGGTTACCAAAAGTGTAGGAGTCATCTTTAGGTTTCAGCAGTGTTTTTGCAAAGAATATCTTTGTGAATATATGCAGTTGTCTTTGCTGTAGAAATCACCCAATGATAGCAGTAGTAAGCACTTATTAAATTACATTCATATTTTATTATTTATTTTATAGAGAAACTATGAAAGATTATTTGGTGTTTGAAAATACGTTTTGGTTTACAATGCACATGAATTGGAGACTTTTTTTCTGTCCACATGAATGCTTCAAACAGTATCTCCTTCAGCAAGATAAAGTAGATGAGCCAGTAACAATTAGGTTCTCACTTCTAATGAGGAGTCTTAAGAATAAAAATTAATCCTAATGAGAAATAAAGTGCTATTTCTTTGAGGAAGGTGGTCAGGCTAAGACGGTCTAGAAGTGCCCAGACTATGAAAGCAGGTGGGTAAAACACTGAATAATCTTTAGTCTGAACGTGTTTCCCAATTCCGCTGGTTTTCTAAAGTAGAAATATAGAATTTAGCATAAATTTACTATTTAGCCTCTACTCAAATAAATCATACCAATTTTTAATTCAGAACAAACCATGCAATTGAAATGAAGAGACATATAAATAACATTAACAAAAATATAAATCCAGAGCAGTAGCTTTCATATGTCTCTATAACTAATTAAAATAGGTGTGTTTTTCTCAGGTTGAAATTGATTGCAAAAATATCTTTACATGTGAAATAACCCAGACACAGAAAAATAAATATTGCATGTTTCCACTCATTTATAGAAGCTAAGTAAGTTGATCTCTCAGAAATTGAGAGTAGCATAGTGCTAACCAGAGCGGAGGAAGGGGAGGTGGGAAGGAGGCATGGGAATGGTTGGTTAATGGATACAAAATTACAACTAGATAGCAGGAATAAGTTCCATTGTTCTTTAGCACTTTAGGGTGACTATAGGTAACAATAATTTATTTTATATTCTAAAATAGCTAGAAGAGAGAATTTTGAGTGTTCCCAACACAAAGAAATATTGTTTGAGGTGAAGGATATGCTAATTACCATGATTTGATCATTATACATTGTATATAGGTATTGAAATATCACTATACCCTGTAAATAAGTACAATTATTATGTGTCAATTAAAACTTTAAAACTTTTCATATTTTTATAGCATAAAAATCCATGCTTCAGGGTTCAAAAAAAAAAGAAAAAAAATTTTTCATATTTTTAATTGCTTAAGTAATGCAGTTTCATGCTTAAAACATGAAAAATACAAAAAACCACAAAGAGAAAAATAAGACTGGAAAGTTTACCTATCACAGAAACAATTATTAACAGTATGGAGCATGTCCTTTCATATACATGAAATGTATACTTTTGTGTTTTTTGTTTTTTTTTTTTATATGGAGTCTCACTCTGTTGCCCAGGCTGAAGTGTAGTGGTGCAATTTCAGCTCACTGCAACCTCTGCCTCCCAGGTTCAAGTGATTCTCCTTCCTCAGCCTCCTGAATAGCTGGGATTACAGGCATGTGTCACTATGCCTGGCTAATTTTTGCATTTTTGTAGAGACAGGGCTTTACCAAGTTGCCCAGGCTGGTCTCTAATTCCTCATCTCCAGTGATATACCTGTCTTGGCCTCCCAAAGTACTGGGATTACAAGCATGAGCCACAGTACCCGGTCTACTTATATGTATTTTAAAATAGTACCATATATAGAAAATATTCTTTGGTATTCAGTTTTTTACTTAGCAATATATTAACACTCTTTATATTCATCTAGAATGCAATTCCAGTGTTCACAGAATGTTATCATATGGAGGTATTATGATTAACTAATTGCTTATTGTTAGGCATTTCAAGTCTTTCTAAAGTTTTTTTTATTTTAAATAATGTTCAATGTACAATGTCCTTTATACAGCCCTCATGATTGTCTTGGGAAATTGCTGGAAGCCAAATCTGTATCAAAAACACTTTTAAGGTTTCTGATACATAACATGAAACTCTGTTCTAGAATGCTTGTACAGAGTTTTATATTTCATCAGCAAGGTATAAGGATGCTTTTTTTCACCAGCAATAGATATTTTCATTTAAAATAACCTTTGCCAACTTTGTAGCTGAAATGTAAGATTTAATTACTGTTTTAAACAACAAAGTTGTTTACAGGCATTACTAGCCATTTGATTGCCTGCTTATATCCTTTGCCCATTTTTCTATTGGGATTTTAAAAATTATTGATGAGTTATAAGAGCTTTTTAAAATGTAACATTAAGAAATTAGCCTTTGTCTGTCACAAATGTTACTCATCTTTTCCCTTAGTTTATCATTTCATTTTGCAATTATTCTCTTTAGATAGTTAGTACATCTGGAAAGGTAACCATGTAAGAAAGAGAGTATTAGTGGTGTCAAGCTAAGAGCTAAGATTTCTAAGGTGGCCAAAGTCACTGTTTGATTTCTATGTGGCTAAATAAGTGTTGCTCTGTTCTCTGGTCACAAACAATGCTCCTGAACCTAACTACCTATTTTAAATGAAATTTATTTGCTCATAAAGGTAGTGGGAGAAGGAATTGGAGAGAGTGATAGTGTTAGCACAGTATGTTACAAATCTGTAATTATAATATATGCATAAAACAGCTCAACATGTGGTCAGCAGATAATGTGTTTAAGAGCAACCTACTGTCTTCTATCAGATGAATAGCTTAAGAACATCACTGATGATCCAATTGCTCAAAACTGTACCTGCTACTCCATCTTCCCGCACCTCACCATCCTCCATCAGATGAACAATGGGAAGTACTGCTGCACAGATGCATGCTGGGAACACTGCTTGTGGGGGCTGAGGCATATGGTGGTTTGGCGTGTGTTCAGTGGTATGTTCCTCATCTAAAACGGGAGACAAAATCAGGGTGCTTTTCTCAGTAATGTAATTCTTTGTTGTTATTTTTGTTTTGAGATAAGGACTCACTCTGTCACCCAGGCTGGAGTGCAGTGGCATAATCACCAGTCACTGCAGCCTTAACCTCTTGGGCTTAAGAGATCCTCCTGCCTCAGCTTTCAGAGTAGCTGGGACCACATAGGTGTGCCACCACACCTGACTAATTTTTTTATTTTTCTGTAGAGATGAGGCCTCACTATGTTGCCCAGGTTGGTCTTGAACTCCCGGGCTCAAACAATCCTCCCATCTCCAACTCCCAAAGTGCTGGGATTATGGGCATAAGCCACTACATTTGGCCTCAGTAATGTAATTTTAATGAAACATTTCTCAGTTCAAGGCCTACTTATTTAACAGTATAATCTTAGCAACGAGAAAATGCCAAAATTTTTTAAAAAGATGAGGTTACACAAAGTGACTCTTCATTCTATAACAAACAAAACCAGCCCACTTTCCAACAACCATTATTCTTCTTGTTTGTTAGAGAAGCAAAGGAAGACATTCTGGGACAGGTGTATCTGTTCACAATATTAAATCAATGAAGATAAAATTCTAAGCAGAGACTAAGACATTTTTCATAGATGCAACTTGTGTGCATGTGAGTGTGTGAGAGCTGGTAAGCAGTAATATGGGGTAGAAGCAAACACACATTTAGGATAAGAATGACATAGCCCACTCATATTAATGTTTTCATCCTCGTGGATAAATATAATAATAAATATAATTGCATATAGGAATAAATGAAACAGTTTAGATTTAGTAAGCAATGAAGGTACAAAAGGTATATAACAACTTATTAATATAAAAATATACATGTCATTTTTCTAAAGCACTAAAGGACTGTGAGTGTTTGATTCTCATATTGCAACTTACATGACTATTTGAGATTTCAGAAGGCCTATGAAGGACTAGAGGGTAAGAGACTTATCCTGTTTTTCTCAGTCCTGACTTCATACTAGATGCATGTGGAACTTTCTATAAAAAAAATTCCTCGAAAGACACAAACTATAGGGGTTGCATAGGAAAAATATAGATAATTTGTATAGATTTGTATCAAACAAAGAGATTGATATAGTAACAAAGACTTTCTACAAAGGGAAGCCTAGGCCCAGATGACTTTATTGGACAAATCTACCAAGAAGAAAAATAAAAAAAAAACTAACACCAATTCTTCACAAACACTTCTAATAAATAAATGGGAAAGGAACAATTCCCAAATTATTTTATGAAGCCAGTGTTACTCTGATACCAAAACTAGACAATAACATCATAAGAAATAAAATATTGATGCATAAATTCTCAAAAAAATCTTAGCATACAAAACCCAGAACCACGTAAAAGGATTAAATACTATAACCAAGTGGGATTTGCTTCAGGAATGCAAGGGTAGTTGAACATATTAAAATCAATCAATGTATAAACCATATTAATAAAACAAAGAAAAAACACATAAGAATTTCAATAGATGCAGACAAAGCATTTGACAAAACACTGTTTCATGATAAAAGTCATTAAAAAAAACTAGGAATTGAAAAGAACTTTCTCAATATGATAAACGGCATTTATTAAAAATCTACAGTTAACATCATACTTAATGGAGACAGGCTAAATGCTTCCCCTCTAAGATGAAGAACAAGACAAAGATGTCTGTTCTCATCACTTCTGTTTAACATTGTACTGAAGGTTTAGTCAGTGCTATTGGGCAATAAAATGAAATAAAAGTCACTTGGATTAGAAAGAAAGAAGTGAAATTATTTGTATTTGCACATGACATAATCTTGTATATGAAAAATTCTAAGAAATTCATAGGCAACTATTAGAACCAATAAACTATTTCATCAAGGTTGCAGGATAAAAAATTAATATATAAAAATCAATTCCATTTCTTGACACCAGCAATGAAAAATCCAAAAATGAAATTAGAAGCAGAATTCAATATCTAATAGCATCAAAAAGAATAAAATACCTAGGAATAAATTCAACAAAAGAAATGCAAAAGTTGTACACTGAAAACTACATTCATTGTTGAAATGAATTAAAGACATAAGTGAATGGACATTTCACGTTCACAGGTCAGAATACTTAATATGTTCTTCATTGATCTACAGATTCAGTGTCGTGAAATTCCTATTATAATATCATCTACCTTTTTTGATGAAACTGAAAAGCTGATCCTAAAAGTTATATAGAAATGCAAGAGACCAAGAATAGACAAAATAATCTTTAGAAAGATAAACAAAGTTGGAGGACTGATACTTTCCAATTTAAAAACATTAAAAAGTTGGAGTAATCAAGATTTAATAGCATTGACAAAGGATTGACACACTGATCAGTAGAAAAGAGTTGAAAGACCATAAATACACTACTACATTTACGTTCAGTTGATTTTTGACAAAGGTGCCAAGAAAATTCAATGGGGAAAAATAGTCTTTTCTATAAATAGTGCTGGGACAGCTAATAACTATATGCAAAATTCTAACTCATAACATAACAAATATTAACTCAAAGTTGATCACACACCTAAATATAAATACTAAAACTCTTAGAAGAAAACGCAGGAGTAAATCTTAGCGACTTTGGATCAGACAATTATTTCTTAGATATAACACTAAAAGCACAAATGACAAAAGAACAACACACACATTGGACCTAATTAAAATAAAAAACTTTTGTGCTTCAAAGTTACCTTTAAGAAAGTAAAAAAGACACTCGATTCTCGGCCTTTTGGCTAAGATTAAGTGAAGAAAGCAAAAAGACATGATTCGTGGTGCCCCAAAACAATTACAGTAGTAACATCAAAGAAAACTGATCACAGATCACCATAACAAATATAACAGTTTGAAACATTGTGAGAATTACCAAAAAGTGACACAAGAGACACAAATTGAGCAAATACTGTTGGAAAAATGGCACTGACAGACTTGCCCCAGGCAGGGTTGTCACAAACCTTAAATTTGTTCAAAAAATACAGTATTTGAGAAGTGCAATAAAGTGAATTGCAATTAAATGAGGTATGCCTGTATAAAGATATATGTGATATTATTTAGCCTGGACAAAGAAGAAAATTCTTTCATTTGCAACAACATGGATGAACCTAGAGAACAAAGTGAAATAAGCCCAACAAAGAAAGACAAATACTGCATTATCTCACATATGGAATTTTAAAAAGTAAAACTCAATAGAAACAGAGTAGAAGGGTAGTTACCAGGGGTCAGGGAGTGGGGAAAATGATGAGATATTGGTCAAAGGGTACAAACTTGCAGTTTCAAGATGAATTCATTTCAGAGATCTAATGTACAGCATGGTGACTATAGTTAAAAATAACGCATATTTGAAATTTGCTAACAGAGTAGATCTTAAGTATTCTCTCCATGGGGTGGGATGGGGGGAAGGTAACTGTGAGGTGGATTTGTTAATTAGCAGTTTGACTGCGGAAATTATTTCATTTTGTGATATCAAAATATCACATTGTATACCTTGAATAACACAATTTTTACATGTCAACTATACCTCAATAAAGCTGAAAAAAAACTAAAAAAAAAAAAAAGAAAGTAAAAAACTACAAAATCAGAGAAAATATTTGCAAATCATGTATCTGATAAGTGACTTATATCCGAATGTATAAATAGTTCTTGTAATATAACGGTTAAAAAACAAATTGCCCAATTTAAAGTGGACAAAAGATTTGAATGAACAATTTTACAAAGAAGATATATGTGTAGTCAATAAGCATATGAGAAGATGCTCCATGTCATTTGTCATTAGGGAAATGAAAACAAAAATCACACTGTTATTTTATACCCACAGGGATGATTAAAATTAAAACAGAATCAAAAACAGGCAATATCAACTGTTGGCAAGAAACTGAAGAAATTGGGGCTCTCATACTTTTTGGTAGGAATGTAAAATGGTACAACCAGTTTGGAAAATAGTTTGATGATTTTTTTTTCCACAAAAATTCGTACACATCTGTTTATGGCAGCATAATTCCTAATAGCCCAAAATGGAAACAACTCGAATGTCTGTTTACTGATGAATTGATAAAATGTGTTATATCCACAGAATATTATTCACCAGTAATAAGAATGAAACTCTGATACATGTTACAACATGGATGAACCTTTAAAATATGCTAAGTAAAAGATTCCAGTCACAAAAGGTCACATACTGTATGATTCCATTATATGTACTGTGAAAAGTAGGCAAATCCACGGAAACAGAAAGGAGATTAGTTTGTGCCAGGGGTTGAGGAAAGCAGTGGATGAGGACTAACTTAATAGCTTTGGGGTTCCTTTTAAGGATGATAAAAATATTCTAAAATTAGATAGTGGTAAGGGTTGCACACTATATAATGTACTAAAACCTAGCGTGTTGTATACTTCGAAAGGGTAAATCTTATGGTATATGAATTATATCTCAATAAAGGTGTTATAAAAATGTAGATATACCTTGAACCCCGTACACATATGTTGTGATTAATTAGCATTCAAAGTTCCCCAGAGTTGTAGGGTTGAGAACCACTAGCCTATTTGCTTAATTTCTGTGTGTCTTTTCAATGTCTTCATAAATAAGTAATGAAATTTGTATAATTATGAAGCAGTGAGTCCCAGACAGTTGTTCATCATTTTGGAAGGATAATTTTAAAATGTTTGGACCTGACGGGCATTGTCCCTGACCCCCCCACCCCGTCCACATGAAGACTCAGACTTCATTACAGAAATAGCATAAGCTTTGGTCTTCTTTTGATTGTTAAATTATGTTAAATAACTTAAGAATTATTTAAGAACAGCATCTTAAAGCAACCTAGTGACAGACACTGAAATCAGCTGAGGAGGTTTTAAAAACACTGATGGGTCTTACCCTCAGAGATTTTGATTAAGTCTTGGGTGTGGTTGAAACTTTTTTTTTTTTTTTTTTTCGTAAGCTTCCCAGTTGTTTGTAATATATAGCTAGGTGGAAAACCATGAAGTGCCTAGAATAATGTATTCTGAACACGCAGCAATATGATTACATGCAATGTAATTTAAATAGGGCCAACTGAAAGATGGCAACTGCTGAGGTAAATCAACAACAGTTTTTTTAAAGGATGCCACTCTATTTTTTTTTTAATTGTCAAGTCATGAGACAAGTTATTTAATGAAGACAATGTAATCAAATGAGATAATGATATTAACTGGAAAGTGTTTCAAAACAAGTAAGTCAGGAGAAATCAAGAAAATGTATGCAAGAGGACATACCTTCAGCACTGACAGCTGAACGCACTGACCAGACTGACCCGCGGCGGAAGGAATAATTCCTGTGGGAAGTGCTGGAGGTGCACGACGGGCTCACAGACAGTCGGCGGGATGCCAGATTGGTGACTTCTTCTACTAGCAAACAAAATGGGGAATGTGAACTTTGGCTTTATGACAAAACAGTTACCATTTTCACAACTATAGTTGTTATTGTATCACAAATTCATACTGCTCTCAGACCATAAGGCTTAAATAATTTTGAGTGTACTTAGAAAAGGAAAAATAAAAATAAAAAAGTCCTACAGAGGAAAGACAGAAAATTTGCCTCTAAGTTTTTACAAAGGCAGGCCAGAGAATCATTTGATCCAGAATGATTAATTAATCATTTTTGATACCTACTGACAAACTGCACTTGTGAAATTTGAAAGTAGTTAATGAAAGAGGTTGCATTTACTTTAATAAACATTCTGGATTCAGCTGTTCCCCAAATCATTCATTTAATATAACTAATGTTCTCCTCTGAAAATGGTTAACTGTACATTTCAGAAAACAACTTTTTATTTTCTGACAACTTTTTATTATTCCTGACACTCGTTGGTGTCAGGAAGTGAGAGAGAGAGATGGAAGGGGGCATATCACCTCATGTCACATAAAACTGTCAATGTTTATTTCAAACCAGGTTATTTCCCTGAGACCCAGCCCCCAAAGAAGTCCTGTGTACAGAGTGCACCTTCTTCTTCCGGCTCTGAGTTGGGCGTGCAGGTGGGCTCATAGCAAGCCTCCTGGGTGATGGGGATGGCAGTAATGAGACTGGCTTCTCGACCAAGACGTTTCTTTTCTTCCTCTTGCTGCAAGTTCTTTAAGATGTGTTCTGCCCTTTGATGGGAGCGGGATACAGCTCGGGCTGAAAAGGATTTCTGTGGAGACATAAAGGCAAGTTCATTTAATAGCAATTCTTCTGCAAGTCACAGGCATAAAGAGTGTTCCAATGAATTACACAAATGCAGTAGTTTGTCCTCAGGAAATGTTAGGATGCTCATGATCCAATTTCATGGATAACTGTCTTTCTACCAAACTTCCAAGCTGGTGTATAGTTAAGGTTTTTTTTTTTTGTTGTTGTTGTTGTTCCCCCCCCCCCCCATTCAATCAGAATGATTCTTCAAGAACATCTGTAATTTCTGGAAAGAATCTATTTCATTTTAGGATTTGGGGGGATATCAATGATTTGCTTTCTAGAATTTTTTGAACTGTTTTTAAAAGAATATTTATTTCAGGCTGGGTGCAGTGGCTTATATCTGTAATCCTAGCACTTTGGAAGGCTGAGGTGGGCGGATCACTTGAGGTGAGGAGTTCGAGACCAGCCTGGGCAACATGGCGAAACGCTGTCTCTATTAAAAATATAAAAGTTAGGTTGGTGTGGTGGTGCATGCCCGTGATTCCAGCTACTTTGGAGGCTGAGGCATGAGAATTGCTTGAACACAGGAGGCAGAAGTTATAGGGAGCTGAGGTCACACCACTGCACTCCAGCCTGGGCAACAGAGAGACACCTTGTCTTAAAAAAAAAAAAAAAAAAAAAAAAGAAGGACATTTATTTCATAAGGTTAATAAATTTGAAAATCAGAACCATGGAAAGAAGGAAGAAAGAGAGAGTTCTCATATAAACCAGTTAGTTATATGGCTTATTTCATTTCTGTAGTTCAAGTATCTGTCACACTATAAATACTTAATATTTGTGGAAACAAAGTTATGGAATGAAAATTATGAGAGCTGATAGTGTTACTAAGGTTGAATGTAAAATCTGACTTTGTTTACCAGTAGCCAAGGTATACTGGAAAAATATTAAGAACAACCCATTCCTTCATAGAAGAAGGACAAGGAACAATGAGAAGATTCACTCCGCAAAACAGCTATTCTATTCATGTCTTAATCATGATGCTTATGCCCACAGAGTCAGTGGTCTCCGAGCAGGGAAGTGATCACTGGAGTTTTTCTCTACCAACTTGAAGTAATGTTTGTGCACAATGGCAATTCCACATTTCTTTGTTGGTTTATAGTCACAAAGGGTTCAAGAGACAGGCAGCGGATGTTGATCACTATTCCGAAGGGCTGCATTTGTAGACAATCCCTTTGTAGAGAATCTTAACATGTAAGACTAAAGGTTTCCTATGTTGAATGGCAGAGCAGCAAATAAGAGCTTTTTTTTTTTTTTTTTTTTTTTCTGGCTAGTCAAGTGAAGCAGTGGGAGGGGAAAAGAAGAGCTTTTATTTGAGATGGAGTTTCACTCATGTCACCCAGGCTAGAGTGCAATGGTGCAATCTCAGGTCACTGCAACCTCTGCCTCCTGGGTTCAAGAGATTCTTCTGCCTCAGCCTACCAAGTAGCTAGGATTACGTGAACATGCCACCATGCCCAGCTAATTTTTGTATTTTTAGTACCATTCATTTGCAAAGCCAGGTAGCTAAGCTGGTTTATTGTATTAAGGCATAAGGTAAGAATTGTGGAATGAGAAAGATAACTGGATATAAAATCAGGGACTTGATTTCAAATCCACAGTGAGCTTGGGATACAGACTATGGCTGGCTCAGATGAACCCATCACCTCTTCAGGAGAAAAATCAAAAATCCTTATGTTGATGGTTCAGATGCTGAAATTACTGTACCGATGGGAGAAGAATCCGGTGTGTTTTTCTCTTTGGCAAGGTACCATCAGATATGAAGGTAGAATTAAAATAAAATAGACGTATTGTGATGGGGAAGAGTTTTAAAAAACAGCTCTCCAAAGAAAGCTACGAATGCCTATGAGTTCTACAAGTAACATGCAAAGATGTTCAAACTAATTTTATATATTCAACTAACTTTTTCAAAGAAGTGTGAATAAAATAAACCGTAAGTTGTTTTGGCCATTCAAAATGGCAATTAAAATAATAACACTAGTTAATAAGAAACTTTCTAATTCTATTCTATAAGGACAAAGTGATATAACTTTTCTGGGGATATTTTGTGAGATGCGTCAAAAACCTTTAATAGTTATTATTTTATATTGCCATAAATTCCATAGGAATTTATGCAAGGAAATAATGCTAAAGGTGTTCTTTTTTCTGTTTTTCTTTTGTTTTCCAAATTTTCTACATTACTCTTGGAATTTAGAAAAGTACTATTAAACAGGTGAAAAAGCCATATTTTGAGGATCAATGTTTTCAAAAGGTGCATATTCTTGTTTTTTTGTCTATAAATGAATTGTGTTCTAAATTTGACCATTTATGAGTTATATTACACAGAGCAGTAACAACAGCCGAGGTCTCAGAGTGATGTATGTGATGATGATACTGATGATTGACAAAATGAAGAATAAGGTTCAAGCAAGGAAATAGCTGCCAACTCTCTTCTTTTTTAAAATTTTTCAGGGCTAATGTCTTTGATTTGCCTTGTGTATTATTGGTTAAATGAGTATGTTTGTCCAAAGGCAAAAGGGCTACCTTTGGCCAAGAAGTCAATGCCTAATGCTTTTAGTAGCTTTAAACGGTGGCTTCTGCTTTGGTTATAAAACAAGATTTTTTTTTTTTCTTTTTGGAGATCTGTAAATGCTTGCTACTGGATATTATTCCCTCTATTCTATTCACAAGGACAAAGACCTTTTGTGCTGACTTTCTATGTTATTATTGCATTTTTATGAGAATGAACAAATTACCGCAAACATTAATTGTTCTCTCTTACATGTACACCATGGAACCTGGAGATATTGGAATGGAAGTGTCTGTTACTCACAGACTGGTCTTCATTAATGGGGTCCTGGACACTCCCGCTGCACTGAGGAACCCATGGAGGGTCAAACATTGGGACGGATGGCATTCCAAGCACCGGTGAGGGCAGGGTAAAATTGATACTGGGAGGCGGAATCTGTTAGTTGATACCAGAAAAATGAGGTAAGAGGGAACAGAAGCTAGAATGAGTCTGAAATATAATTATGACACAATCTGTCTCAGGAAGTTTTGGGGATCCAAGTGACTTCTCACAGAATGAGCAAGTATCATAGAAAAGGTCAATGGGGAGTGGGGAGGGAGGGGAGAGGAGGGAGGGATAACATGGGGAGAAATGCCAGATATTGTATGCATGAAAAGTAAAAGAAATTAAAAAAATATATATATATATATATTGCTGATACCTATAAAATAAAAATAAAAAAAGAAAGAAAAGGTCTGTTTTCCAAGATTTTCTGCTATAGAGCAAACAGGATGAGCCTATCTGGGCCTCAGTTTACTAATCCATTAAATAAAGGCTTTCAATCAGATGATTCTCTATTCGTGTTTATCACCCCATCCTCCAAAGCACACCTGTAAGTTTATACATAGCAAAATGTTTAGAAGAAAATTCCCCAGACTTTCATATGCTTACCTCTGGGGAGGCTAGTGAGATTTTGAGGTGTATAGAGACTTGATTTTCTTACTCTGTATTTGTCTATATTTTAATTTTTTTAACAGTAGGAATGCATTCATGTATATTAGGTTTACTTACATAGAGAGGAAAAAAAGAACATCTTTGGCTGTATATTGTGGCTTTGAGGTTCAAGGATTTAAACAAACTTTGGGTTGGGTTTGCTAATGTAACTCGTCTGTGAGAACTATTCCTCACCTTAAAAATCTGCTGTGCTCCTTCCTCCATTCGGGGCCAGACTTGATAGCGAAACCTCCAAAGCGTGTGGAACTTGAGGACAGCGTTTAGCCTCTGCACAGTCTCCGGGTGGTGGAACTCTGACATCAGCATGTCGGACACGGCCTCAGGCACCTTCACTGCACACAGCAGGAACATGGCAGCTAGAGACAGTCAACAATTCATCAGCTATCATCAGCTATGCTTTTTTTTTTTTTTTTTTTTTTTTTTGAGACAGAGTCTTGCATTGTCGCCCAGGCTGGAGTGCCGTAGCGTGATCTCCACTCACTGCAACTTCCACCTCCTGGGTTCAAGCGATTCTCCTGCCTCGGTCTCCTGAGTAGCTGGGATTACAGGTGCCTGCCACCACTCCCGGCTAATTTTTTGTATTTTTAGTAGAGATGGGGTTTCACTATGTTGACTAGGCTGGTCTTGAACTCCTGACCTCATGATCTGCCCACCTCGGCCTCCAAAACTGCTGGGATTGCTGGAGCGAGCCACCGCCCCCCACCCAGCTATGCTTTTAAAATGTTGCTTAGTTCCTGGGGTTGGGGAGAAGTGGAAACTGCTCCTATCTTCTGAAAATGACTCCTGAGCTATATGAAGCTAGGCTACCAGTACTGGCAAATCAAACCTTCTTTGTACCACCCACAGACTTCCAATAGCTGGTACGAGGGCAGCAACAACATGACATTTCAGTAGAATCACTCATTCCAAGCAGTTTCCTTTGACTCACAGTGAAAAACAAATACCAGAGGAAGCAAATGAAATAAGAAAAGTACGTCCTGCAATATGTTTTTTAGGAAATAGCTAGACTCATCTCATAGTAACCCAAGGACAACAAATAAACTTATCCTTTAAAAACTGCCTCAGTTACATTGGCTACATTTTTTAAATTCCACATCATAGACCCTATTAGAAACACATATCCTTCCAAGAGATAGAAGAGATTGAGAAGCCAAAAGGGATTTAATGAATCATAATACCATGAAAAGTTTTTTGTGAAAAGCCAAATATCAATAAGTGAAAGGCCAGGTTCCATGATAAGTTATAAAGCTAATGAATAACAAGCTTTATAAATAAACTTTATAACACAGATAGAGAAGCTAGTGGCAGTTATAAAAACATACTCTACGTGAATATGTCATGAATCTCTCATGTACTCTTTCCCAGAGCCTAACAATGTGCTTAAGGCAGCTGTGCCAGAATAAATGGGGTTAAGTCCTGGTAGCTCTGATACTTCTCTGCCATGAGATCTTGGGTAAGCCTCTTAACTTCTCTTAGCCTCCACTTTTCTTTATTGGTAAACTCCCAATAAGAACAATAATGATAATACTAACATCTGCTTCCAAAGTTGTTGTTAGAATAAAATAAAAGGATATATGAGAAGGTGCTTTGTGAAGTGAAAAGTACAACACATTTCTAAAGCGTGTCGTATTTTAAAAATAGAGGCAATTTAGTTCTAATGGTAAGGGCATCTATCTGTGCATTCAGAAAATCTGGGTTTCCTTACCCTTTGAGCTGTATGAACTTAGATTTGTCCTTTCAATTCTCTGACTAAAGTCTGCTCATCTATAGAATGGTTTATCAATAAGATAACACATATGACCTAGTTCTATAACAAATGCTAGTTATTGCAATCATTATCTTTTGTCAATACTTTTTTTAGCCTATTAGGTGCTCAAATCTTCACCCTTTCTACTTTATTTGCCTTTCTTCAAAATGTACTCTATGCTGCCTCAATTTCTAAACACTAGGCTCATTTTTTAAGTCACTGCAGAATTCTATCTTAATCTCTACTGAAAAAGCTTTCCTGTAATGCTCACTAATCCTCAGATCCAGTGGTATTTTCATAGCACTTGTTTCAGTTTTTAATACCTTCACAACAATCTCCTTGAAGAACTATTTTCCTTTGCTTCCACAGTTTGAGATGTCTACCTTTCTGATCACTTTTTCTAGCTGGGCTTCTTTCTCTGGTCCTCTAGAGGTGGAGAAGACCATTGGCTTAGTGGTCATTTCTCATCTCTTTCTTCTCTATTAATCCTCTCTACTGATCATCTTTATTGAAATAATGAGAGTAGAGCCCATCTACTCTAATTATTTCAGCTGCCATTTGTATCAACTTGTTTCCCAAGTTTACCTTTGGCCTTCCTTTTTAGCTTCAGTGTCATGTCACCAACCATATATTACCAACTCTTTCATCTAAAAATCACTATTCTTTTTGAAAACTTTTTAAAAATTTACTTTACAAATATGTACATACTATTTGTACACATGGGGTACATGTAGCATTTTCTTACATGCATAGAATGTAATGATCAAGTCAAAATATTTAAAATATCCACCCCCTCGAGTATTTATTATTTCTATGTGTTGGAAACATTTCAAGTCCTCTTCTAGCTATTTTGAAATATACAATACCTTGTTGTTAACTATAGTCACACTAACATGCTTTTGAACACTAGGACTTCTATCTAGCTATATGTTTGTACCCATTAACCAACTTCTCTTCATCCTTCCTCTACACCAAAACACTATTTTTAAAACCAAACTATTCCACATGTTGCTGCAGTATCAAACTTAGTAACAATTCAAATTCTGTATACAACATTGTTCTTTGGCTCAGAAGCCACGACTATTTTTTCACAATTCAGTGGAAGGTCCACAGTCATAAGCCTGTCATTCAAAGTCTATTACAAGCTGAGTCCCACTCACCTTTCTAATATTATGGCCCTGTGACCCCTCTGCAAAAGCCATGCTAGTCTTCACTCTCCTCAGGCTTTTCAAAAAACCCAGTGCACCCACTGTGTTTTCTGCTTCTCTCACTTCTAGGTGTTCTTTAAAGCCCAGTCTACCTGTTTATATTTTCCATGGAAGTTTCCGTAACTATCCCATGTTTAGGGAGTGTGCCATTCCCTGAACTTCCACAGCTCTCTCTGAGAAGCAAAAACCTAAATTTTAATGTGAACAAAGATCTTTTACCAAGATATTCATTATAATACGGCATAAAAGAGCAAAAGGTGGATTCCACCTAAATTTACATCAATAGGTCTTGGCTAAATAAATTATGATATGTCCATTCATTCAGTGGAATATTTTGTACTAAAAAGAGAGAGGTAAAACTAAAAAGAGAGAGGTAAAACTATAAACTGATATTTAAAAACAGTCTCCCAGATATAAATGAAAAAAAATGTAAAGTAGATTTATAGCATGTCCCATTTGTGTGAAGAAGAAAACATACAATATATAACTTACACAAACACACACATATGTGTGTGTGTGTTTAGTTTACCCTAGAAGGATTCCTGAGAAACTTAAAAAGTTTCCTCTGGGGAAGGAAATGGTGGGGTAAGTGGGGTAGGGGAGGGGTGTGGGGAAGAGCGTGGGTCATAGGAAAAAAGGCAATACTTTTAACTTCATACAATTTCGTATTACTTGAACACATGCATTTTGCAATTAAAATAACTACAGACAAATAAAGGGATCTGCACAAAAAGTGGAAAAAATGAAGAATATATATTTTGCCTCTACCACTAACTAGCTACGTGGCCTTAGACAAATCACTTAAATTTTAACAAATTTGCTTTGATATTACCATTTGGACACAGAACATTACACACATAAGATTTAATAAAGTTAATTATGGTGGTTCATGTTAAACCTAGGAGATGACCCAAAAAAGAATTTTGTCTCTTATGAAATACAGTGAAAGTGCAGGTTCTGGGGAAAATCATTCTCTATAATTTGTTAACACCCTGAGAAAGACATATGCTTTGGTGCAGACCATATGGTGAAATTGGAAGGGAGCATACAAAACCTGGGTCTACCCTCCTATTGCACACAGCTCTAGAGTCTACAGTTATAGCAATTGCCATTAACTTGACCTAGGAGCAAAAACAGAATGAAAGCACCTCTCTCTTACTCAAACACTTGGATCAATAATGGCAGTGGCAGTTGGCACAGGGTTCCAGGTGGTCTTTCTTTACCTGCTGCCCCTGCCATGTGCTCATCCATGCTGAGCAGGAGTTCCCAGGCAGCTGGCTGGATGTCTCCATACATCTCCTCTGTCAGAATTGGTGCTGCCTTGATTAACAGAGATAAGGGAGCAGGCGACAAGCTCATCACCTGGGAAAAGACGGAAATCATGTTTTAAAATCTTTTAACACAGTGAATACTGCATTTCTCTTTAAATGTAAGAGCTACTTCCCCTCTCTCTGCTTGCCTTAAGTGATCTTAAAATACTTTCTAAAATGGGAGCATATTTAGTTGACATGTCATAGGATAAGCTTTATATCTTATTAATTGAAGCATAATTTTAAAAATACACTAATTTTATGATGTTTTCACCACAAAATTGCTTGCAACCACCAAGGAGTAAACTATAGAATAAGTAAAACTCTATGAGAAATGAAAGACCCCAGGAAATACATATTTGTGTTAAAAGTCTTGATGCATTTTTAAAGGATCCTATTTTCCTTCCTAACAGTGGATTTCCAACGAAAACTATAAGCAGCCTGTAACTGATGAAAAAGCCCATTTAGAAAGTTAACTGGGCTGGGCGCGGTGGCTCACGCCTGTAATCCCAGCACTTTGGGAGGCCGAGGCGGGTGTATCATGAGGTCAAGAGATCGAGACCATCTGGGTCAACATGGTGAAACCCCATCTCTACTAAAACTACAAAAAATTAGCTGGGCATGGTGGTGCATGCCTGTAGTCCCAGCTACCCAGGAGGCTGAGGCGGGAGAATTGCCTGAACCCAGGAGGCGGAGGTTGCGGTGAGCAGAGATCACGCCATTGCACTCCAGCCTGGGTAACAAGAGTGAAACTCCGTCTCCAAAAAAAAAAGAAGAAAAGAAAGTTAACTGAGCCAATGTGACCATATATGGCACTTCCTTCGAAATACATAATATATTGTGGTTATTGCCCCAGATTAGCCTACAAAATCCTATTTAATACATTATTTCTCATAATTTAGGTGACAAATGTAGATTCTAGACAAGTCATCATCATTTCAAATTCCAGAAAAATATAAACAATATTTTTTTGGGGGAAGATTATGATTTAGAGCTTATGTTGTAATAGCAATATAACAATGTGTCAAGCACTGGATAAGTAGGTACATGCACCATTTTATTTGATCCATGCAATTATCCCTTGGGACAGGTCTAGTGTTATAGTCCCCATTTTATAAATGAGGTGACCAAGACCAGGAGAAATTAAGTAACTTTCCCAAGGTCCCAGAGCCAGAGCAGCAGACATCGGATATGAATCCAGACAGTCTCATTCCAAAACCCATAGCGTTGCCCTTACACACGTGGGAAGTTAGCTCCCCTGCAGTGAGGACAGCGTGGGGAGCTGTGGTTTGAACCAAAGTTCCCAAGCCTTGTTTGTGGAAGCTGGCTATCTAGCAAGAAGGGATTTTTTTTTCCTTGCACACTTGGTGGCACTCTTGTTCCCCAACTGAAGGAGCTTTATGCCAACACTGTGCCAACTGACACTGTATGTCCCAAACATTAGTAAATAAGTTGTCTGGAGTCCCCTCCCTGTTAAAGCTCCGTGAATCTTTCTGATCTGGCTGCCAATACCTGAAGTCTGATGTACTTCAGCATTCCAGAATCTTTTTTTCCTTCCAGATTGGCATCTGAAACTCTCTTCTTTAGAGAAGGTGTCCTCAGGCATGACTTATCTGAGCACTGAAAAGAACAGGGATATGTAATGAACAGTGGTGTGCTTTCTAAAAAGTGGTGTGCCATCATGTCCCCCAATTCTCCAGGCAACCATCTTCTAGTGGAAGGGATAATTAAAGGTCTTTTTGTGGGTCCACGTTTTCTAAAATTTATAAAAGCAGTCAATTCTGTAATAAAAAATAGCTTAGAGATATTTAGTAATGAGCTCCTCTTTGGCCTTTGAAGAAACTGGCATTGGGAGAGGTGGAGGGACTTGGTTGAGTTGCAAAGCTAGTTATTAGCAGAAAAAGGAAAGGACAAGGATCTCTCCACTTCCATTTCAGGGTTAATTATATTTCATCAAGCAGTTAAAACACACAAATCTTTTAAAATATTAAGTCAAATAAAATCCATTCTATCCAATAGTCCCTTTGTAGGGTTGGATGCTGCAAGTTGAATGACTTGGTCATAAAGGAGAGAAGACATTTCATAGCGAAGCATTAGAAAGTTAAAGGTCAAATACAGGACTCATCAAGGAAGTATGAGTTTATAGTATCCATTATCAAGGAATGAGTTGTACAGGTAAAGTGATTTCTTTTCAAAAACCATACTCTTCTATAAGAGGCAGTAGCTCTTCTTAAAAATTGTCTCCTCAACCAGGTGATTCATCTACATAAGCACAGATAATACCATTTCTTCCTCTAACCCCTTAAATGCCAAGGGATGGACTGAACAGTGCAGCTGGGAGAAGGATTGAACCTAACGAAGGAAGGCTTGCTTATCCGGAGTCCTGATTCTTCCTCTTTTTGCACTCCAGGCTGTGAAAAGAGGGAATCATTCTTCTCACACAGAATAAATGCTCATTTGTTTTTCCAGTGCCATGTCAATGAAACACTTTCTCACTCTAGTCAAGGGAGAAAAAAAAACTGAACTTCTTAAGAATTTTTGAACAGAGCTTCATAGTGTTATGAATAAATATATTTTAAAAGAAAAGGCAATTCTAAAAGTGCATGCATGGATGTTCCAAGAAAGTCTTTCAAAACTGTGACAAAAAGACCCAAGAAAATGCATCTATTATATGACAAGTATAAAACCAACTTTTAAAATGAACCTCCTTGAAAACAAGTGAATTAGGGTTCTTGCTGTGCTTTCTAAAGAAAAAAATCATGGAGGTGCATACCTGGGGACACATATTATTTGGGGAGATAACTATTGTGTTGCTTTTCCCCCCCGTGACTGTGAAAGCAATATACAGCATAAATTGTATGCTAATTTTATATAATTTGAAAACTGTTCTAAAATCATATATAGCAATAGCTTGTCATGTAAATGTAGGGGTGTACTGACCCTTGCAAAAGAGTCAAGATACTAAAAACTGGCATCTTTCTGTTTTATTCTTTATATTTATAAAATAATGAATGTATATTAGAGCATATCTGGAAAAGAAAAACTCTGAAGAAAACAAAAATCTCAGTAATTCCTGATACGGTTTAGCTGTGTCCCCACCCAAATCTCATCCATTCCCATAATCCCCATGTGTCATAGGAGAAACCCAGTGAGAAGTGATTGTATCATGGGGGCAGCTTCCTCCATGCTGTTCTCATGATAATGAGTACATCTCACGAGAGCTGATGATTTTATAAGCTTCTGGCATTCCCCTCCACACCCCCCCCCACCCACTTACACTCATTCTCTCTCCTGCCACCCTGTGAAGAGCTGCCTTCCACCATGATTGTAAGTTTTCTGAGGCCTTCCCAGTTATGAGAAACTGTGAGCCAATTAAGCCTCTTTCCTTTATAAATTACCAAGTCTAGGGTATTTCTTCATAGCAGCACGAGAACAGGCTACTACAATCCCCAACCCAATGGTAGCCATTATTAGGTTCTTTTCAACCTTTCCCCCACATGCATCTTAGCACAACTGTGATAATGTCATGTATGGCACACAATTTTAAATGATTCATTTCACTATGATTTTATAATGAGCATTTTCCCATTACAATTATTTTAAAATATAATTCTTAAATTTTGCTAATATTTTACTACTTTCTCTTTTGGTTGGACATTTTGTCTCTGGGGATTCTTTTGAACAACACTTCTTAATTAAATTATGGAAATTTTAACCAGGCAAGATACAGGAAAATACTCAGCGCGCACGTGCGCGCACACACACACACACACAAAAAAAAAAAAAAAAAAAAGAACATTTATATTTTTCCCTGATACTCTGTGTTTCTGCCTACCGGGAACAGAAAGTATAAGTCAAGCTCCTCATATATTTAATATCCTACCATGTTGCTTTAGGAAGTATGGTGCAATCTGGTAGCCTCATGATACTTAGGGTGCTTGTTTTAGTGGAAAAGGAAGGAAGTTGGAAGGGTTTTCACATCAAGGTGATAAGCTAGTAACTCTTTTTGAATGACTTGATAGGAAGATAGAGATCACAGAGATGGGCATATGTGTGATGGGCACTTGGGTGACTCTGTAAAGGTCCTAAAGTCCTTTTACTGGTGTGACTCTTAACTCGGACTGTTGGAACGAGTAGGAGACAAGTTCCAAAGGCATCTGTTAGTGGTCCTCTGAAGAGTTAGAGATTTCACTGGACTACAAGATGCACATAGTGGCTGAAATTACATATCAAGCAGTGACTTGCAGAGAAACTCAAGACTAGCAACTCAAGGCCAAGGGACAGAATAGTGATAAATTCTGGAAACATTAGTGATAAATTCTGTCCTTTGGTCTTGGATTGCTAGTCTTGAGTTTCTCTACAGGTCCCTGCTTGATGTGTAATTTCGACCACTGTGTGCATCTTGCAGTCAAGGGAAATCTCTAACTCTTCAAAGGACCACTAGTAGATGCCTCTATTAGTAATAAATAGAGATGAGTGATAAATTCTGTCCTTTGGTATTGATAAATTAGTGATAAATTCCTCTACACAGTCATTGTTGAGGTGGTTCTACCAAAAAGAGCTGTTTTCAATGGGAGGCAGTTATGCAGCCTCATGCTCTGCCAGGGATACTTGGGAATCCTTGCTATGAGATCGTGTAGAACTTAGACCAATGTTATTTTTACCTTTGTATATGTCTTAGAAAAATCCATCCTAGTTGACTCCATGACTCCTCTCCTGACCACTTTTGAGTACATTAGCAATGCAAAACCAGGTTTTTGATTGGCTAAGGGTGTACCACTTGTGGTGCTTGGGCCAAAAGAGGAGAAAATGGCCCCCTCAAATTCCTGTCTTAGGGAATTAAGAGAAACAGAGTCTGAATCGTTTAGTGATGGTTGCTGTGTGGAAAAATAATGATGCCATCCTGAAATTTTCAGTCTATGTAACAGATGAATATAGCAACAGGAGCTGGCCAGGGCATAGAATGTTTGTGCAGATGGAGATGATGCAGAAAGAAGCAGAGATGAAAGACTATGTTCATCCTGAAACGAACAGCAGCTTTGGTTCTCATTCCATTGAGGCTTAGCCGTTTCTTTTACTGTCCCTAGTTTTCTGAGATTCTACCATATTATTTGAAGAATATCCCTAATTGTTTAAACAAGTTCAATCTTTTCTTCCTTACAACAAAAGATTATTGACTAGAGAGGAATAATAATGGTTTTAAATAAATTTTTGTTTATTCATTGAATAATTCAAGAATATTTTTTGAGTTAAACACATGCCAGGAACTGAACTAACTTCTGGAGCAGGTGCATGCCCTCCTAGAAAAGTGTAGGAAAGGCAGATGACAAACAAGTAAACAAAGGAAAAGTCAAGATAAATAGAAAAGGAAATGCATGCATGAAGGAAGACTCAGTGTAGAAATAACAAAGTATTTATATGTTTCTTTTAATTCTAAAAGAATTGTAACATTAAAACAAGGTGTTAAAACTTGGGGATGTTGAAGTCAGCCTACTGGGCTCTCTGAGAAAGGGATTTCCTCATGTTTCTGGGAAGAAGGTTATGTCAACAGAAATGCAGTATTTCTCAAAAGGTAACCTATATTCTTTGTGCCTCATACACGTTTGACACATGAATTATGTATGTTACAGTGGGCAGTCATCAGGGTCCATGAAATTAAGATCCACAACCTGGTCTTGGCCTTACAATAATGTTGTCCATAGATAGCTTTAGGGAAAATGTTGGTTCTGCAGGAAGTCAGCTGAGCTCTTGACATTTGCACTGGAATTTGCCTATACTGTATTCTTTCTTTTTGGGGACATGTATCACAATTTGTTCCCCTCTCCTTTTTTGTTGAAAGAGGAAAAATCTAATCTACTCCTTTTTAAAATTAGCAAGCATTAATTAAACATTTATTTATAACATAGCTTTGAACAAAGTACAGACATAAAGGAAAAATCTCAGAATTCTTTGGTAAAGGTGATATATACTTGTAGAATGACAGTTTATTTTTCAAAAACCCTCAAGTTTGGAAGTACACTAAAATAGACTAACAGATTGTACAGTGAGTCCCTGAACATTGAAATGTAGATTAGCAGATTGATCAGAATTAGATGGGTTACAAAATGTACTAGCTGCCACAAATATACTCTGCCATAAAAAACCAATTAAAAAGAAAACAGGAATGAAATACCAATTGCTCATAAGACACGCTTCTAATCAGAATACAGCTTTTAATCTTGCTTTATTGCCTACTCTGTTTTCATTTTTCATCTGGAAATGTGGGCATTGTTCATTTATCTGACAGATTCACAACAGGCAAATGAAAAGTATCATGAGAGAAAGAAAAGAGCTTGTGGAGGAGGCTAGCATTTTGGAAATAAAATGTGTATCA
Source organism: Sapajus apella (assembly GCF_009761245.1). Classification (NCBI taxonomy): domain Eukaryota; kingdom Metazoa; phylum Chordata; class Mammalia; order Primates; family Cebidae; genus Sapajus; species Sapajus apella. Next base: position 29,506,036 of record NW_022436950.1, read on the forward strand.
TAGAGGAGTCAATTCATCGTTTCAGCTCTCTACCTGAATGACTAATTTCATGTGTTAAAAGTTAGAAGCCACTTATTCATGCTTTCCCTTTCCTTTTCAGAAATGTAAGCAGTAGCAGAAGGTGGCTAGGACTTTTCTACTGCTTCAGGCCAGTGGTCTGATGAGGCAGAGTGGAGGGCACTCATGAAGCATCCTAGGGCTATAACTCTACTCACCCACTCAATGACTGCTCTACTATTATATAAGTGAGTACTCTGCTAGGTTATCACGCAGGATACAAAATGTGAAAGATTTCCTCGGTTCTCAAAAAGTTTATAGCTAAGTGGCAGAACATGCCACTGCTTGCAGGATAAAATGAAAGCCTTCCCATGGTCCCACATGGTCTGGTCTCAAGCTGCCTATGCAGCATCATCATGCACCACAGTCCTCTGTACTCCAGCTATGGCCCTTCATACTCACCTCTTCTCTCTGGTTGGAAAATTCTGTATCCAATTAACATCTGTGCATCCTTTAGTCAAAGCTCACCTGTCACTTTATTGGGAAGGCTGTCTTGTATTTCCCCCTACAAGGCCAAAGCCTCATTTATAAGCTCTCTCAGCAGTGTAGCTCTCCTTCATTGCACTTATTGCTGTTGCGATTTTACATTAATTTGGGAGGTGTATTTGATCAATGTCTGTCTTAGACTAGATTATGTGTACTATATGAGGGTACAAACTGTATTGTTATTATTTTTTCCCATTATTGTACTCAGTGCAAAGTATGAGCTCAGCATGGTCTACAGGTTCTTTAAAAGTTTGTTGAATAGATGAATGGCTGGCTGGCTGGCTGGATGGATGATTGAAAGAAGAATGAGAAAACATGAGTTAAACACTATTATAATTTAGTTGAAGGAGGAAGCAAGAAAAATAACATTTAGTGTTTATCTGCAGTATGCCCTGTGCTTAACACTTGAGGAATCAAAAAAAGGTTTAATGGAGGAGATGGCATTCGAGTTGGATCTTAAAGAATGTTTGGGTTGGGCTATGTTAGATTAGGGATGAAGGTATAGTTCCAGCAAAAATACAGCAGTAAGAAATCCTGAAGCATGTATGGGGAACAATGATCAATAATTTAGACTCATTTATTTTTTAAACTTTCAGCATATATGGTTTTAACCTAAAACTAATGGAGTTTTTATAGGAAGAAAGAATTTACATAAATAAAAATAAATTTTCTTTAAATGCAGTGTCATTTATGTTTGAAATATATATACGATGTATATAGATATATACATGTATACACACACAAACATATTTACTTTTTTTTCTTTTTATGTCATTATTTAGCAGTTTATTTGTACCCCCCATTGGCCCATTCTCCACCTTCATTCCCCTCAGAACTTGTATGATTTGAATAACATGAAATGCAATAGAGTCTAGTTTAAAAAGCCCTGACTCTGATGTTCCATATTTCTAAGGTTGAAGTCTAGCTGAATATGTTATAGATATGAACTGTGGATAATCCCAACTTTCTGAGCCTCCACAGGTGAAAAACATGTAAAATGGCGAGAAAAATAAAACTTCCAATGGTTTTTAAGAGTAAAAAAGCACTTGTTAATGAAATGTACCTATCTTACACCCTATACATTTAGAAAAAATACTAAAAGATCATACCCCATAGAGTGAACTTACACACTTAGGAGATATATCAGATATGTAATTTTTAAAGAATGTTTTGTATTATTAAAAATTTCTTCATTGAACATGTATTGCTTTCATAAGAAAAAAGTTGTAATTAAAAAAATCCCTTTGTGAGCACTAAGGTATCACAAATTGCTACAAGACACAACTGTGCATTTTTGTTGTTATTGCTCATATTTTCTCATTGTTTGATGCATATATTATTGATTATCCCCTCCCTAGCTGAAACCTGGTTTGCAAATTCCTTAGAAAGACTCTCTGCTTCTGTTTTTTTTTTTTTCTTAACAGAATATCTGGCCCAATCTTGTGCCAACAGAGGGCACATAATAAATGCCTGTTGAAATGAATAGGTGTTACATAAAAATCTCTTTGCAAAACCACTTGGGAAAAGCAGCTGCAGGAGCAGCTACAACATTCAGTCACGCATCTTGACTGTGATGCCTGTTCAGGGGCAGGTGGAAAATTCAGGGCTTCTCTGGCAGGAGCACAGCAGACTTGGTCACTGGCTTCATCATCTGCCAGCTCAGCTGCTCAGGGTAGTTTTCAGAAAAGGACAGCTGAATGCTTGAAAAATGTAATAGTTTCTTGAAGGAATTTCCTTTAGTCTGATTTGATCTAGATTACTCTTTTACTTGGCTGTGAACAGTGGGGTCATTTATGCATAATTTTTAGTACATAAATGTATTAGTTTCCTGTTGCTGCTATAACAAGTGACCACAACCTTCATAGCTTAAAATGGCACAAATTTTTTATCTTACAGTTCTGGAGGTGAGAAGTCTAAAAAAATTGTCAGGGCTGTGGCTCTGAAAGCTTCTGAAGCTCTAGGAGATAATCCATTTCCTTGTCTTTTCTAACTTCTAGAGGCTGCCAGCATTCCTTGGTTCATGGCCCCACATCACTCTGACGTCTGCTTTTCTCCCGACATTTTCTTCTCTGCCTCTGACCCTCCTGACTCCTTTTTTCACTTATAAGGACCGTTATGATGACACTGAGCACAAATGGATAATTTAGGACACACTCCCCATTGCAAAATATCTAATCACATCTGCAAAATCTCTTCTGCCATGTGAAGATATTCACATTTCCAGAGATTAGGAGGTAAATAATGTTTGTAGGGGAGGCATTATTCTGCTTACCACAATAACTTATCATCATCCTTATGCATTCATATTTATTTACAGAATAAGACAAAACCCAAGGAAAGATTTCATGTTTATTCATGGACAAGAAGACAAAACATTTGTCTTTCTTGCACACCTCTTCTGCTTTTGTTTAGATGCACACAGATCTGACTGTAACAATTGTGTTTAGCTGAAAATTTCTATTTCCAGAGAAAAAATTGTTAGACATCATGTTCCTTAGTACTGGCATATTATCCAGTGGTCGTTTACTTACTTCTTTCTGTTTCTTGCCCCGGAGAGCCACGTTGCTGATGTTGCTGCTTTCCCGCAGGGAGTCCACACTGTCTCCATAGAGCAGTTTGATAGCTCTGACAAGTCGGGCACAAGAGCGGCTGTGATGCAGGTAGCAGTGAGGATGGCAGTAGTCAACATGAGTGCAGATGAAACTCTGCTGATTGCACAGCAAGATCATGACCTGGAATACAAATATTCCTGAGACTCGGCCAGGCAACCAGGGTACAGACAAACTGAACATATCTGTGGGGTGGAAGATGAGAAGTCAGAATGTCAATTTCCTTGGATGTGTCTTGAAATCGCAGTGATCCAATAATTCCCACAGGAGAACAAAGGGTTCGTTATCCACTTGGCCTTTTGTTCTCCCTCCAGTCATACTTGATAGAAGGATATCTTTGAAACATTAAAAGGTTAACAGGTCTTCAAAAACTTAAAACAATTATTGTGGAGTGTATGGTTTCCAAATATTCTCAAATGGAGATTCTGAACTTAAAACTAAATTTTTTTTCCTAGCTCTGATGTTGGGGAAGGAACCAGATGGAAGGGCATAGACTTCTGTCCCAGAGGATCTGACTGGCCTTTGACAGCTGTGGGGTACCTTTAATGCCAGGACACCAATGTGAGGCTTGAAAACATTTCTACTTCTTCCCCTTTGGCCAATAAACTTGTTCTTTTTTTTTTTTAAATAAATTTTTATGTGTGGTATAAGGTGGGGTGGTCAAACTTGATTTTTTTTTTACAGATATAATTATTCCAGCATAATTTATTAAAAAGGGCATCATTTCTACACTGAGACTTTTGTCACAATTCAGATGATAATACGTGTGTTGATTTATTCCATTGACACATTTTCTATTCTTTTTTTTTTTAAATTTATTTTACTTTTGGTGCATACTGTAGTCTCATTGCCACTCTCTGCAAGGTGGCATTTTTCCTCTGGCTTTTAGGACATTCTAGCTCTTCTCTTGTAGCTAAATCCAAATCAAATCCTCCTATCTCCTAGAATTCTCCCACTAAAATGACAGAAAGGAATTCAGTTGACTTATAGGATATGATTATTTTAAGAAAAGGAATAAAGGACCTTGCATTTGGAACTTAAAGGAGTTTTCTTAAAAGGCAATAATATAGGCAGAGCCACAAGCTCAGTCAAATGTGTGTAGAGTCTTCTGAACGCTTCCATCCTTCATGAAAGTATAACAGTTCCCACCTTGACAACTAACCTGTGAGGGACTACGTGTCATATTGAACACAGAGCACAAAACAAGATGATGTGGTCAAGGCCAATATGTTGATTGTAGCCTTGTGACACATCCGGAAGCAGAGGACCTAGTTAAGCTGTGCCATAATTCCTAACCCATAAAAACTATAAGATAATGAATGCGTATTCAGCCACTAAGTTTGTGATAATTTGTATGCAGCACTAGAAAATTAATGCATTCCCCCTCTAACCATGATAAAATATCTTAGAGCTACTGTTGAAGAATCAGTAAGTAAAATACTACACACACACACACACACACACACACACACACACACACACACACACATGAGTCAGCTCTCCACATCCATAGGTTCTGTAATGTAGGTTCAACCAACTGCAGATTAAAAATATTCCAAAATATCCCCCCAAAATTGTATTTTTACTAAATATGCACAGCCATTTTGGGGGTGGTCATTATCAATATAGTATAATAACTACTTATATGGCATTTACATTGTATTAGGTATTATAAATAATCTGGAGATGACATGGAGTATGTGGGAGGATGTGCATAGGTTATATGCAAATACTATACCATTTCACATCAAGGGCTTTCTCATCTGTGTATCCTGGTATTCATGGGAGGCTCTGGAACCAATCCCCATGGATACCAAGGGATGACTACACACACACACACACACAAACACACACACGTACAGACAGGCATACCTTGGAGATATTGTGAGTTCAGTTCCAGACCACCACAATAAAGCAAATGTTGCACTCGAGTTACACAAATTTTTCTATTTCCCAGTGCATATAAAAGTCTTGTTTATAACCATACAATAGTTTATTAAGTGTGCAATAGCATCATGTCTAAAAAACCAATGTACATACCTTAATTAAAAATGCTTTATTGCTAAAATATGCTAACAATCATGAGCCTATGGCAGTTATAATTTTTTTGTCTGTGGAGGGTCTTGATGTTAATGGCTGCTGACTGACGAGAGAGAGAAGTGGTTGCTGAAGGTTGGGATGGCTGTGGTAATTTCTTAAAATAAGACAAGAAAGAAATTTGGCCCATTAATTGACTGTTCTTTTCATGAAAGGTTTTCCGCTAGCATGTGATACTGTTTGATAGCATTTTACTCACAGTAGAACTTCTTTCAAAATTACGATCAACCCTCTAAAACCCTGTTGCTGCTTTATTAACTTAGCTTATGTAATATTCTAAATTCTCTGTTGTCATCACAATAATGTTCATAACATCTTCACCAGGAGTAGATTCCATCTCAAGAAATCACTTTCTTTGCTCAGGCCCATAAGAGGCATTTCCTCATCCACTCAAGTTTTATTATGAGATTGCAGCACTTTAGTAACATCTTCAGGCTCCATTTCGAATTCTAGTCCTCTTGCTAGTCCCACCTTATTTGCAGTTACTTCCTTCACTGAAGTCTTGAATTCCTTAGTCATCCATTAGGATTGGCATCAACTACATTCAAACTCCTGTTAATGTTGATATTTGATCTCCTCTTGTGAATCACAAATGTTCTTAATGACATCTAGAAGATTTCAATTTACTTTGCCAAGATCCATCACAGGAATCACTATCATTATCTGTGGCAGCTATATCCTTGCAAAATGTACTTCTTAAATCATAAGGCTTGAAAGTCAAAATTACTCCTTGATCTTTGGGCTGCAGAATGGATGCTGCGTTAGCAGGCAAGAAAACAACGTTAATCTTCTTGCACATTTCCATCAGAACTCTTGGGTGACCAGCTACATTGTCAAAAAGCAGTCATCTTTTGAAAGAAATCTGTCTTTTTTCCTGAACAGTAGGTCTCAACAGTGGACTTAACCTACTCAGGAAATCATGCTGTGAAACAGATGGGCTGTCATCCAGGCTTTGTTTTTCCATTTATAGAGTGCAGGAAAAGTAAATTTAGCATAATTCTTAAGGACTCTAGAATTTCAGAACGGCAAATGAACACTGACTGAAACTTCGAGCTGCCAGATGCATTAACCCATAACAAGAGAATCGCCTGTTCTTTTAAGCTTTGATGCCAGGTATTGACTTCTCTCTAGCTATGAAAGTTCCAGATGGCATCTTCTTTTAGCAAAAGGCTCTTCAACATTAAAAATCTGTTTTATAGTGTAGCCACCTTCATCAATGATCTTGGCTAGATCTTCTGGATAACTTGCTGCAACTTCTACACCATCTTGCACTTTTATGTTATGGAGATGGCTTCTTTCTTTCAACCTCATGAAGCAACCTCTGCTAATTTCAGACTTTTCTTCTGCAGCTTCTTTACCTTTCTCAGCCCTCACAGAACTGAAAGAGTTAAGGCCTTTCTCTGAATTGGGCTTTGGTTTAAGAGAATGCTGTGGCTAGTGTGATCTTCTGTCCAGACCATAAAAATTTCTTCATATCAGCAATGACACTGTTTCACTTTCTTATTGTTTGTATGTTCACTGGAGTAGCACTTTTGATTTTCTTCAATAACTTTTCCTTTGAAATCACAACTTGGCTCTCTGGTACAAGAGGCCTAACTTACTTTTTCTCCTTCCCTCCCTCCCTTCCTCCCTCCCTCCCTCCCTCCCTCCCTCTTTCTTTCTTTCTTTCTTTCTTTTTCTTTCTTTCTTTCTTTCTTTCTTTCTTTTCTTTCTTTCCTTCCTTCTTTCCTTCTTTCTCTTTCTTTCTTTCTTTCTTTCTTTCTTTTTCTTTCTTTCTTTCTTTCCTTCCTTCCTTCCTTCTTTCTTTCCTTTCTTTCTTCTTCCTTCCTTTCGCTCTCTTTCTTCCTTTCTTTCTCTCTCTCTCTCCTTCCTTCCTTCCTTCCTTCCTCCTTCCTTCCTTCCTTTCTTCTTTCCTTTCTTTCTATCTTTCTGATGGAGTCTCACTCTGTTGCCCAGGCTGGAGTACAATGGCGCAATCTTGGCTCACTGCAACCTCTGCCTCCCAGGTTTAACCACTTCTCCTGCCTCAGCCTCCCAAGTAGCTGGGATTACAGGCGCCCATCACCACGCCCAGCTAACTTTTTTTGTATTTTTAGTAGAGACGGGGTTTCACCACGTTGGCCAAGCTGGTCTCGAACTCCTGACCTCAGGTGATCCACCTGCCCCAGCTCCCAAAGTGCTGGGATTACAGGCGTGAGCCACCATGCCTGGCCAAGAGGCCTAACTTTCAGTGCATCTTTGCTTTCAACATGCCTTCCTCACTAAGCTTAATCGTTTCTAGCATTTGATTTAAAGCAAGAGACATGCAACTCTTCCTTTCACTTGAACACTTAGAGGCCATCATAGGTTTATTAATCAGCCTAATTTCAATATTGCTGTGTCTCAGGGAATAGGGAGGCCCTACAAGAGGGAGAGAGACAAGAAGCAGCTGGTCCATGAAGCCATGAGAACACATGCATTTAATGATTAGGTTCAACATCAATATGGGTGTGGCTCATGGTATCCCAAAACAATGACAATAATATCATCAAGGATCACTAATCACAGATCACCATAAAAAATATGATGATCATGAAAAAGTCTGAAATATTGCGAGAACTACCAAAATGTGCCACAGAGACACAAAGTGAGCACATGCTATTAGAAAAACAGCACCATGAGACTTGCTCGATGCAGGGTTGCCACAAACCTATAGTCTATAAATAATGCGATATCTACAAAGCACAGTAAAATGAAGTACAATAAAATGAGGTATGCCTGTATACACACAGACATACACACATAATACATATTTTAATGTATGTTTTAAAATATACATATTTAAATGCATAAGACAGTGAGGCAGTCAGGAGTTGATGACGTAGAGAGAAAGGATATTCACTGAGGTAGGACAATATGAAGATACACCACATGTCTCCTTGAGGCGTTTGCTACATCTTGGTTAGGAATAAGCAGCCAAGAAGCTAGGCAGAATCTTAGGCAATCTCATAGGGGCTAGGAGGTAAAAATTAGAATTTGAAATTACCAAAGAAGGGAGAAACTGAAGTTTGGATCCTGTAGAGAAACGAGGTCCAAAGAAGTCAGATTGATACTGGGTGCCAGTTTTCCCTTCTAGGCATTGGATGATTGGGTAACTAAGAAGCCAAGCAGACACCAGCTGACAAACAGAGTAAAGACTTTGGCAATTTCATTGTGATGGGGAAACAAAAACTGTAGTTTCTGACTCATCAAGAATGAGAGGCCCTGTGACATACCCCAGACTCTCACTGGGAGTCTTGGATGTCTTCATATTAAAAGGTGTGTGTAAGGGGTGTGGAAGGACAGGCTAGAAATAGTCAAAGTCCAGTTAGTGTAGTCCTTGACTGGACTGAGGTGATCTGCTTCTTTGTTGTCTGCCAAAGGACAGAGTGAACCCTCTGTAGAAAGAGAAAACATTATCTAGAGCCTCAGTGCTTTTTTTTAAAATTAATAAACTTTATGCTTTAGAGCAGTTTTGGCTTCTCATCACAATTGAGCAGGAAGTACAGAGTTCCCACATATACACTGTCTGCATACATGACAATCTCTCCTACTATTAACATCTTGCATCACAGTGGTACATTTATTTCAATCAATGAACTTATATAGACATATCATTATCACCCGAAGACAACAGTTTACATTAGGGTCCATGCTTTGCTTTGTACATTCTATGAATTTTAACAAAATAATGACATGTGCCTATCACTATATCTCTATAATTTTTTAATACACCATGTTTAGTCAATATAATAACTAGGCATTTTAGAAGCAGGACCAAGAAGAGTAAAGAAAATAGATTCATATACTGAAGTTATCAGCTATGGGCTTTTGATCAAGATATCTGCACTCCCATGTTTGTTGTGGCACTGTTCACAATAGCTAATATTTGGAAGCAACCTAAGTGTCCATCGACAGATGCATAGACAAAGAAAATGCAGTACATGTACACAATGGAGTACTAATCAGCCATTAAAAAATGAGATCCTGTCATTTGCAACAACATGGATGGAACTGGAGATCATTATATTAAGTGAAATAAGCAGGACACAGAAAGACAAACATCACATGTTCTCACTTACTTGTGGGATCTAAAAATCAAACAATAGAACTCACGGACATAAAGAGCAGAAGGATGGTTACCAGAGGCTGGGAAGGGTAGTAGGGGGTTGGGAGAGAGGTGGGGAAAGTTAATGAGTACAAAAAAATAAAATGAGTAAGACTTACTATTTGATAGCATAACAGAGTGACAATAGTCAATAATAACTGCACATTTAAAAATAACTAAAAGAATGTAATTGGATTGTCTGTAACATAAATAAATGCTTGAGGAGACGGATACCCCATTCTTCATGATGTGATTATGTCACAATGCATGCCTGTATCAAAACACCTCACATACCCCACAAATATACACACCTGTTATGTACCCACAAAAATTAAAAATAAAAGAATGTTTTTAAAAAATCTGTGATCAACTATAAACGCATCACAATGGAAATTTTAAAATATTTTAATTAAATGATAATGAACACATATAAAACCTTATGCAGCTAAGTGTTTCTAGATGATCTCTGTAGTTTTAAATTCATATGTTAGCAAAGTGGTTGCAATCATCTAAGTGTCCATGTCAAGAAGTTAAGAAAAAAAAATTAAACTCAAAGAAAATAGAAGAAAGTAATAAAGAAAGTAAAACAAAATTTCAACATTCTAAAAATGACAAAATGAAAATCTAGTTCTGGTTCTTTTAAAAGGAAAATAAAATAGACAAACTCTTAGAAAGACATTATTAAAAAAAGAAGAGAAGACATCTGCCAATATCAAAAACAATAAATGTAAATCACGGTAGATCCTACAGAAATTAAAATGATCTTAAAAGAATATCATGAACAGTCTTTTTGCTGATAAATTTGAATATTCAGGTTAAATGAAAAAAATCGTAGCAAAAAACATCAACTTACCTGAATTGCTCTCAGAAGAAATACAAAATTTAAATGGCCTTACCTATATTTCACAAATTGAATCTGTAATTAAAAACTCTCCCATAAAAAAATTTTTAGGTTTAAAAGGCCTGACCAGTGATTTCTTCCAAATATTTAAAGAAGAAATAGCACTGTTTTTACACAAACACTTCCAGAGTGTTTATTTGTGGAACGCTACATAGAAAACTAAAAGGCATTATTAAAAGACATTTAAAGAAGTTCTAATAAATGGAGAAACAGACACTAGTTGAGTGATAGACCATTTTAAACATTGGAAGATTCAATATCATGAAGAGATGATTCATTTAAATTTATCTATATATTACACTTAAGGTTCTTTGGAAGGTTTTTGGTTTTTTTTTTTAAATGAAAATGGAAAGGGTGATTCTAAATGGATGTGAATCTAGCCAATAATAGATGAGGTCGTTGTGAAGGAGAAGGACAACAAAACTGGAGGAACCAGACACAGATAGAATATGATACCAATTACACGCATTTCAAAGACAAAATGAATCTATGGTGGTGGAAGGTAAAATGGTGGTTACTGTCAGGGGAGAGTAGTGACAGGTAGAGGATCTGTGTAAGATTTCTTAGGTGTTGATAATGTTTGCTCAACCTGGCAGCAGTTACGCAGGTGTATTTACTTTATAAAAATGTATTGAGCTGTATACATAGGTTTTGCATGCTTTTCAGTGGGTACATTAGAGTTTACTAAGAAGTTTACTTTAAAAAAAAAAACAACAGCTGCCTCAGAGATTCTCAAATCAACCAATTCTGGGGACTGCTTCCATAGTGAAGGAGAACCACCATTTATCTGAAGACCATTATGTACCAGCTAGTGCTCATCTGACCTTCCCAGGAAGTCAGATTAAAATCAGGGCGAATGGTGGCCCTAGTGATGGTCCTGGGGATACCGTGCCACTTGTTCAACTGAGGTTACATTTCCTTACCTTTCTCCTTCTTTCTTCATGCTCAGCTCAAGTCTTGAAGTCAAACCCATGCCCAGAGTTTCCTTGGGATAACTTCCTGCCTGTGCCCTCTGGCTCACCCTTGGACATACGACATTCACCATCTCAGAGTCCTTGCCCTAGTTTAAAATTTTATCTAATATACACCCAAAAGCAACACCATGATTTGACTCTCAGAATTCACAGTAAGCTGTATAAAACTGATGGTGATGCCTACTCTATGTCACTTAGGCTATCTTGACCACCAACCTGGCCTCATGATTTTCCCTGACTTATGGTGACCCATAAGCCAGCCATAACAAAAAAGCTTGGTCTTAGTTAAGCTTAAGATAAGTACAATCCAGCAGAATACCAATTCTAGAGAGTGTTGAGATATTCAGCTAAAACATAAGCCTCTGCTTTCTCTTGGAGGTTAGATTGAATTGATGATTTAGTATAACCTCTTTTCCTCCCTCCTCAGATCTTCCCCAGTACCAAACGAAATTGATCTCAGGCCTCTTTCTGAGATTCCTACTTACATGAAGCCATGACATGTTTCTGTGGTAATTCTCCTCCACACCGGCATTACTCATTCCCTCGGGCTCAATGCTGGGCTCACTTGCACTCCAAGGGCTCCCTTCTTCAAAAGAAAAATACCAAAAAAAGTTTCAGTGTTCGGTCTCCCTGGAGAGTATGTTGGTATGGTATACCATGCTTCTGAATCCTAGGGCAGACTACCATGGCCCAGTGGGTTACAGGGCATAGCACTGACTTTGTTGGATGAATATTAATGGAGCTGTTCCCTTCACCACCAGCTGAACTGGCAATTTCAAAGACATTTATGATCTCTGTTATGGTGGCTTCCATTTTGAGAGATGGGAGCAGAAAAAAGAACAGAGCCAAGTCCTTGAATTGCTGCGATGAGCCAGTTATTGATTGACTGTGCCCAAATCCATTCCAGACTGACCAGACCTTGCAGGTGTATTTAAGTAGAGACTCCAACTAACCTGCCTCACAGTGAATGCTGCCTCTGTTCTGTGACTGCAGCTAGTGCTCGTGCTCTAGTGCTGCTAGAGCTATTTCAAAGACGGGCAGGTACATCTGAAAAACTAAGGGAATTTAGAAGCAATTATGCCCAACTGTGGACAGCCTTTGGGTCCAAACTCTTCTCTGTGGGAAAGTACAGGAGATATCTCTCAAGAATTCCCTACTTGGAAGACTACACAACAAAGCTTTCCCCTCAAATCTGAAGCTTTTATGGATCTTTTTTTAATGACAAAACAATGTCTTCAGCTTGGCTCTTTTGACTCAACTGGTCAGGATAAATCAATCAATTTAAATAACTAACTGCAATAATTTCCCCCCAAATTAACTGATGATAATGCTCTAGCTTCAGACAAAAAAATGTCTCCTTAAGAAATAAGCTGAATCTTAAGTAATGCATAAATTAGCTATTTTCAAAGGCGAGGGTGGGTGGATACAGAAGCATTTTCTATTTTAAACCTTCTTTGATCAAATATACTCAGCTTTTATTTCAGCAGCCTTGATCGATAATTTATCCACACTTATTGCTGACTTCTGAAACTACTTACCTAGTAAGGAGAACTTTCTATTTTGCCTCTCACACAGAGACCGAATGGCAAAGTCAATGCTTCAACTTTTACCTAATATTTAATGCTAGGCAGCTGGTGAGTTCTATTTTCATGCCTACTTAATCTTTTGCTTGTCTATTAACATGCTAATTAGGACCCATATTTTGAACGGCATATTTTGGTCTTTGGAATCTCTTTTGATCCTACAATGACAATCTATAACTCTCATGCTTTGACTGTATATTGAGTTCATTCTAAGGTGTATGGTCATCTCCTAATTTATCTTTAGAGCATCCCTGCATTGTAGGCAAGAATTATTCTCACTGTGTAATCACAGAAAACAAATCCCTGAAAAGCTAAATGACTTGTTGAAGACCACTTATTGTCAGGTCTAGACAAACCTTCCTCTCTGATATTTTGGTTGTTTATACTGTTAAATAGAGACTTTAAAATATAGAGAATCATTAAGTAGCTCTCCCCAAGGGAATTACTACATTTGACATTGAAGGTTCTGATCAAAAGAATGAATACACAAACACCTGAATTTCAAAAACTGTTCTTGTCATTAAAGTGCTTTCTTTCCCAATGTATACTCCACATCCTTGCTCCTCAAAGTGTGGTCCTTGAGTCAGCAGCATTGGCTCCACCAGGAAGTTTGTTAAACATGTAGAATCTCAGATCCCCACCCCAGATCTGCTGAATCAGAATCTGCATTTTAACAAACCTCTCTGGTGACCTATATGCACATCAAGGCTTGAGCAACCTGTATGCACATCAAGGCTTGAGCTGCCTTAATCTAGCAAGGGTAGTATGGTTTTCAGGCTGAATAAGTTGTCTACCCTATGGCTCTGCCCTCCATCTACTTAAGTGTAAGGAAATGGACTTCAGCTGTTTCGGGACTTGGGCCCTGTCTTCCTACCCCCCACGTCCCTGCACACCCCACTCCTCTATGTTACCTAGGTCAGTGACAGTGTCCCTGCTCTGGGACAGCTGCAGCTCCTCAGCCTCAGACTCTGAGTCCTGCCGTGATAGCTTGCTGCTCTTTAAGCTGCCGACCCGGCGAATGCTGGACAAGGAACCCCCCTTCTTCACCTGGAAACTGCGGGTTCCTTTAATCTGGAGCAGGCGAGAACCTCCTATCCTGATCTTCCTGCTGGGAACTGTATTAAAAGAATAAAATAGGGCTTTTTCCCCCTTAGTATTCCCCAGCCAGTGTTATATCCATCTCTCCCCAACTTGTCCCTGATCAGCCTCCTCTGCTGGCCTGGATGAGTCCTCTGGACAAGGAGCTTCTCCCAAGCCCCCAGTCCTGCAGGAACCACCAGGAAGGGCTGGTGAAGCTTCTTTCTTGGACACAAAGCTCATCGGAACTGGGAACGACCTATTCTCTTTCTGGCCCAGGTTTCACAAGCATGACTGTGTCCTTGGGGTAGCATCACCTAGAACTATGAGTACACTTGTATCACAGGATTCCTTGATTCAGGAGAACCACAAACCATTTGTTTTTGCTTTCCTTTTGAAATGGGACTTACAGACTCTGTACACGGTCATATAAATCCCTTCATTTTGGAATACCTCATTCAGAAATAAGAGCCAAAGGTGCTTCTCTCTCCAATAGTCAGCAGTGGCTTCCACTCTGCTCCTCAGCAAAGGCACTAAACAGTCTGTTTTCACTGAGGGGCTTTGGGTGAGCATGAGTGTGAAATGGTCCGTTTTCAATGCACCTATGATTTCATACTATCCTCCTCTCAGTCAAAAGGCTGGGTGAGATGCGATTCCAAATGGTGCAACTCCCTGAGCCAACCTTACAGTCTATGCCTACCAAGAAGAATATGCATTATTCATCTTTAGTGTTCTGGAAGAAACAGTAATCAGTAAGGAAAATAAAAGGGTAAAAGAAATGCATTTAAACTTGAAGCCTATCTTTCCTTAAATCAACAGCATCCTTATTTCCCATAGTCATATACACACCTCCTTCCTTTTCTTTTGAAGATTTGGTGTTGTCACACATTGATTTTATAAGGGTGGAATAAAGTAAGTTTTCAGGGCTTAAAGTCCATTACCAGGAAGGGGCCAACTTTATAAGGGTACCTCCTTAAGACATGAACAATATTTCTTATTAATTATTTAAGGCACAGTTATTAATATTTTCAAAGTCCGAATCAGAAAGTTTGCGTGTTAATTTCAGGTTTCTCATTCATGGGAGAGTTAATATGGGACTGTGACAGAGCTTGTATAACTAAAATGTTAGCCAAATGTAGACTTTTAATGCCATTTAAAGGAGGTCAGAAGTATTCCTGCTGAACAATGTGAATGTTCTGATTTACTGCTGTGATGGAGAAAGACTAAAATTATCACCACACAGCTGGTAAAGGCCTCATGGAGCTCCTTGAACACATCTGAGTGGAATTTCACATCTGGATGAAATTGCTTGCAGCACGGTTAGACAAATCCCACAAAGACTATGAACCATAATGCTGTATTTTAATTATAGCGTAAAACTCACACACTCTATTTTCCAATATTATTTTTATGTTTAATTGAGACTTTATCATCTATCTGAAATACATTTGAAACAGAATATAATTAAAATTTTAATGACTGTGACTACAATTTTATGTCTAAGTAGATTCGGAAGTAGAGAAAATATGAAACAGATAATTCTTAGATTTTTCAGTCACACACTAATATTCTTTGCCTAATTTTATGACACTTTTTGGCCCACAGATACAGCAAAATAAACCCAAATTAATTTAATCAGAAGAAATTTAATTTTGAGAGCTTGTTCTACCAGAAAGGATAGCTGGAGATATCCTATAGCACTGAAAAATTACAGTACAGAATTACTGCATTGGTTATTTACAAGGGGCACAGCAGTTAGAACTTATATTTGATATTGCACATGAAAAACATCAGTTGAGATTGTGCAGCATTGAATTTTAGCCTTTATCTCCATGACAACAAGAACTAGTATGAAAGTGAAACAAATCCATCTAAATTGGAGAAAACATCTTTGGCCTTTTCTTTCACCTCACATTGTATCAATTAGCAAGTTCTGTGGGCTGTACATTTCAAAATGTCATAAAATTTTGATAGCTCCATCCCCTCTTCCCTGGACTAATGTAACTACCTAACTGCTTCACCTTTCTCTCCACTCCCATAGATTGAGTCATCTTTTAAATGCATAAATCATAAATACACACCTTATATCACATTTCTGGTGAAACCTATCAACAACTCTGATGCCCTTAAAACAGAATTAAATTTCTAACCATATCTACCAGACCCTGTTTGCCCTTTGCATAACTTTCTGACCCATCTCCTACTATTTTAATGAATTATTTCACTTGAATTTTTCATGGTAGAATCTGAATTGTCCTCAGGTTCATTTAAAGAACTGGTATCATTGGGTTTTATAAAACCAAATGGCATACAATTTTAATAACTGTAATTAGCAGGGTCTCTATTGTCTTCATTTTCCCCATTGACTTTATTAGCCGACAGCTTGCCAAATGGAATAAGGAATACTTAGGAATCTTTGGGAAGATTTTTGCCAACTGATTAAAGACATCTCATGGATATATTCTCATTTTACTTATAGCTCCAGTTTTCCATTCTTCGTTTATTAAACAACTTTCATATGTTAACATGACGATTCTATGAGTAGAAAAAATAGCATTTGAGTGTTTAAACATTAAAGCCAATTTACATAAATAATAATCATCAAATTAAAATGTTCTTAAAATTAATCACATATTTTATGTTATAAATTGGTATAGAATTTATTCTGCTGAAGTTTTATAATGTCAATATTAGGAATTTTTATCCACTACTTTAAACATAGTTAGCATAATACCTTTGAGGAAAGAAAAGACTGCCTTCTAAATTAAAATCTCTTTGGATTATATTTAAAAGAGGAAAGTTTCTCATTATTTGCAGTATAATTGTCTGAAGTAAACAATATTTGAAAAAATACTGATTTCATACTTCTTCATACTCAAAAATTGCTCGACTTGGCTTATCCTTCCTGCAACATGGCCTCTTTTGGCCATAAATTAAATAGAATATGATATATGATTATTTGCATTTTAAAAATGTTGTAACAACATTTTGATCTTAAACTGTTCAAACTTTTCCCAATGTACACCCATTACCTTTTAAATATTTTGTGTTTTCTCTATATAGGGGTATTCCTTCTAAGAATCATTCATTCATTGTTGTCCAACATTTATTGAGTCATTTTCTATAGGATGCTGGAAAATACTTCAACGCATAAAATCATCTTTGACTTTTTCTAACAAATGTGCAGATGTTCTTTTAATTGAAATTCATTGGAAAAATATTGAAGGGCAATGGAATTTTAAAAATGGCAAAATCAAATAGCAAAGTTGGCAGTTTAAAGGAGGCTCCAGAGGACAACTTAAAACTTTGCAATCTTTAGTTCATAGGATTTTCCAAGTGAGTTCTAATCTAGACGCTCATGATGTATATAAGAAAACTCAGAAACAATAGCTATTTATTGTGTACCTACAATTCACCAGGAACTAAGGTTATACTTCACTTGCATTGTGTTATTAAAAGTTTTCAACATCACAATGCAGTAGGTGCAAACCCAGTTTTACAGAAAAGAGAATTGTGGCTTACAAGGTAAGTAATTTGGACAAGGCCACATAATGACTACTATATTTCACCCATTTTAAGATGCACAGCTTATTCACATTTTAACATAGTTGGAAATTGGTATTCGTCATGCAAGGGATGACATCTTATGATCACTTGTGGCAGGCAGCAGTTGTGACATATTTGTTATTGCTTGTCTGTGTGAAGCACCAACAAGAAAGATAAACAGAATGAGTGATGGGATCTTTTAACCATAAGGAGCCAAGTGATAGTGAGGGGTAGGTGGATGGGTGAGGTGGTAAGTCAGATGTATTTAGCAACATTCCTGAAGAGAGACTAAAGGTGGGCTAACTTCATATGGATGCAAACTGGCTTAAGTAATTAGTACAAAAAGTTTTACTTCTTTCATGAATCCACTTAAGAAATGATGCATCACTAACACTGTGATGACACAGAGGACATTATCACATATAGAAACATGGACATTAGATAACTGTGAATTTAAAAGTAAGACATTTGAACTCTGAATTGAAGAAAGTTAATAAAAACTTTAACCAGTTTATTTTATTTACATATATTTTGGATTGCACAAGAATGATATATAATAATAATAATAATAATAAACTACATCTAATTAGGTATGAAAGTCCTTTTTTAATAAGAATAAAAGACAAGGGACTGGGCATGGTGGCTCACACCTGTAATCCCAGCACTTTGGGAGGCCTAGGTGGGTGAATCACCTGAGGTCAGGAGTTCGAAACTAGCCTGGCCAACAAGGTGAAACGTCGTCTCTACTAAAAATATAAAAATTAAGAAAATATGGCACATACACACCATGGAGTACTATGCAACCATAAGAAAGGATGAGTTCATGTCCTTTGCAGGGACATGGATGAAGCTGGAAACCATCATTCTCAGCCAACTAACACAAGAACAAAAAATCAAACACTGTATGTTCTCACTCGTAAGTGGGAGTTGAACAATGAGAACACATGGACATAGGGAGAGGAACATCACACATTGGGGTTTGTAGGGGGGTTGGGGCTAGTGAAGGGATAGCATTAGGAGAAATACTTAAAGTAGATGATGGGTTGATGGGTGCAGCAAACCCCCAAGGCATGTGTGTACCTTTGTAAAAAACCTGCACATGTAGCCCAGAACTTAAAGTATGATTAAAGAAAAAAGACTTAGGAACAGAAACATGCATGACCATATTAGGCCAAGGTGTGTATGTGCATGTAAGTGGGTGAATTTAAGTTAATTATAATGGAAATGATATGTACAGATGGAAAATGCTGAACTATTTTTAAAATACCACTGTCTAGAAAACATTCTCAGCCAGGCCAAAAGAAATTCTGTAAACGCTGGAACACTTTTACTTTCTTAAATAACATGGTTCCATGAATAACTTTTCTAGGTCATTCTTATCTATTGAAAATATTGAAAATTTTCAAATCTATTGAAAAACGAGCAACCTGTTGGCTAACTATATTACTTGAAGACTCATAAGGTAGTCTCCCATTTAAAAACTCAAATATAAAGCCTTCACATCTGGTTAATATCTGGTCGATTCCATGATTATGGAACTTGTTTAATGTGCATTTAGCAATGCAGAAAGACTGTAGCTGTTCTTTCTCTCTTCATAGTTTTATAAAAATGACTAAATAAACCTAGTGCTTTATTAATTGATGGGACTGGTCCCACAAGTATTTAACAGAGGTATAGTTTTTAAAATGAGATTCTATTTACCAAATTAGTTTCACATTAAGTGATGGTCCCTAAGAATTTGCTATGGATGGATGGCACTGATGTTAAGATAATTGAGAAATATAATATTGTTTTTTCTCATTTTATTACGTTTTACATTTTAATGAAAGCATATTAAGAAAATTTTTTAAAAATACAAAAATTAGCCAGTTGTGGTGGCAGGCACCTGTAATCCCAGCACTTTGGGAAGCTGAGGTGGGTGGGCGGATCATGAGGTCAGGAGATCGAGACCATCCTGGCTAACATAGTGAAACCATGTCACTACTAAAAATACAAAAAATTAGCTGGACATGGTGGCACGTGCCTGTGGTCCCAGCTACTTGGGAGGCTGCGGCAGGAGAATTGCTTGAACCTGGGAAGTGGAGGTTACAGTGAGTCAAGATCACGTCACTGCACTCCAGCCTGGGCAACAGAGTGAGATTCCATTTCAAAAAAAAAAAAAAATAGTGCAATTGGGAGTATTTTTCTTTTCTTATTGGTAAATAAAATAATGGTTCATCTTACAGCTTTAGCAGAATATGGAGTTTCTGAGCTGATATTGGAAGCCAGGCCTCTCTGACTGCAGAGCCCTACCTCTAACAAGTATGATTTTCCATCATAAAGTCTACACAGTTAGTACTGAAGGGAGTCAACAATTTGGGTACACAATTTTGTAGTTTAGACCCCAGTGCAAATATCTTATGAGAAACCCTGAAACATGAACGAATCTTTGTGTTTCCATACCTTTCTTCTCCTCGACTCCTGCATCTGATTTGAGAGTGTGGCTGCTGCTGTGGAGAGAATCTTTTGAGTCTTCATTTTCATCCAGGACCCCAGCAAAGCTGATCTTCCTCTCATATCTGTGCCGGTCCAACTCGGGGTCCAAACGAAGTCTGCAGCTTTCCAAGTCCTAAAATGCCAGTGAGGAGCACATAAGTGCTGGCATCTCCCCAGAACTGCGTTGATCTTGCGGCACACCTCCCTCCATTTTGAATTATACACAACTGTATTTAAACAGCCAGATTCCTTTATCTAATGTTAATTTTATATTGTGACCATGAAAAGCTATTCTTGGCTTAAAAAATAAATAAAACATTTCCTAAGTCATAGTTTTTTTCCCCCTGTTCTCACATGCTTTACCTTCCAAAAGCACAGACCTTGATCCAAATCCAGAACTATCTTCCTTACCTTCTAACTCCTTGTCCACAGTTTTGGCTTCATCTTTGGCCTTTATCTTTTATTTAAAAATCATGCATTAAGCATGGATGTGTTAGGTACTGAAGGATAAATAAGGAATGGTTTTTATCTCTAAAGGAGCTCAGAAACCCAAGATAGAAACTGACAAGGCAAACAAGTGATAAATTTCAAGACTGAGAGAGTAGGGGCTCAGAAATCAGACCTGGAACTGTGCTCAGCAGGATAATAGTGCCCCAAAGATGCCCTAATCCCTGGGACCTGTGATTATGTTTCCTTTCATGGCAACAAGAATTTTGTAGATGTGATTAAGGTTAAGGACTTTAAGATTGGGAGATTATTCTGTATGAGTTAAATGGGCCCAGTCACAAATCCTTAAAAGTGGAGAGCCTTTCCAGGCTGTAGTCAGAGGAAGCTGTGGCTATGAAAGAAAGATAAGAGAGATGCTATGTTTCAGCTTTAAAGATGGAGGAAGGGGCTATGAGCCAAGAAATGTGGGTGGCCTCTAGAAGATGAATAAAGGGTAAGGAAACAGATTCTTTCCTAGAGCCCTAGGAATGGATACAGCTTTGCCAATGCCTTGATTTTAGCCTAGCAAAACCTGTCTTGGATTTCTGACCTCCAAATTGTAAGATATGTTTATGCTATTGTGAATAGCTAAATTCCTGTGTAACAAACCAGAAATTTAGCTGGTTTGTTACACAGAAATATAAAATGAAAAAAGAGTTGATGTTTGAGTTAAGCCTCGAGGATTAAGTAAAGTTAGCTTGGCAAACAAGTGGAGAAACACAGATCAGCCTTAAGAAACCTCATGCATGAAGGCCAGAGGCTCAAAACATTATCTCACATTTGGGGAATTTCTTACTCCCTTCTAGGAAGACCTAAGTATGACAGGAGTTCCATCACTGTATGAGGCAGAACACAATAATCCCATATAACAAAGTAAGGCTTGTGGAGTGTAATTATTTAATAGAAGTTTGGTTCTGAGGCCCCAAACTGAGAATTTGACTTGTTCTGTGAATAGAGATTTGTTTATCCTAAAGATCATATTTATTCTTTTTTATTTTTATTTTTGAAATTATTTTTTATTTTTTGTAGATATAGGGTCTTGTTATATTGCCCAGGCTTGTCACAAACTCTGGGCCTCAAGTGATCCTTCCACTTTAACCTCCCAAAGTGTTGGGGTTACAGGCATGAGCCACTGTGCCTAGTCAAGATCATATGTAATTATTAATTTACAAAGTACTTTTGAAAGACCTGAAAAATAAAAAAATATAAAATTCTAATTTTATTTTTATACAGTATTTTTCTAATTTCTTCCACAATGGTGGAACTACTGTAATTTGCATTCCCACTGTGATGGTTAACACTTGAGTGTCAACTTGATTGGAAGGAAGGATGGAAAGTATTATTCCTGGGTGTGTATGTGAGGGTGTTGCCAAAGGAGATTAACATTTGAGTCAGTGGACTTGGAAAGGAAGACCCCTTAATCTGGGTGAGCACAATCTAATCAGCTGCCAGTGTGGCCATAATAAAAATCAGAGAGAAGAACATAAAAAGACTAGACTGTTATTTTACACAGAAATATTTTAGAAGAAAAGAAGAAAAAAAAAGAATAGACTGATTTTGCCGCCAGCTCACATCTTTCTACCATTCTGGATGCTTCCTGCCCTCAAACATCAGACCCCAAGCTTTGGGACTGGGACTGGCTTCTTTGCTCCTCAGCTTGCAGATGGTCTATTGTGGAACCTTGTGATAGTGTGAGTTAATGCTCCTTAATAAATTTCCCTTTATATACATGTCTATCCTATTAGTTCTATCCCTCGCGAACCCTAATACATTCACCAACAGTGTAAAAGTATTCCCGTTTCTCCACAGCCTCACCAACATCTGTTGTTTTTTGACTTTTTAATAATCACCATTCTGACTGGCACGAGATGGTATCTCATTGTGGCTTTGATTTGCATTTTTCTAATGATCAGTGATGTTGAACTTTTCTTCTTATGTTTGTTGGCCACATAAATGTCTTCTTTTAAGAAGTGCCTGCTCATGTACTTTGCTTACTTTTTAATGGGGTTTTTTTTTTCTTGTAAATTAGTTAGTTTAAGTTACTTGTAGACTCAATATTAGACCTTTGCTAGGTTGTCTAAGTTTTCTCCCAATCTGTAGGTTGTCTGTTCACTCTGATGATAGTTCCTTTTGCTGTGCAGAAGCTCTTTAGTTTAATTAGATCCCATTTGTCAATTTTTGCTTTTGCTGCAATTGCTTTTGCTGTTTTCGTCATGAAATCTTTGCCTGTGCTTATGTCCTGAATGGTACTGCCTAGATTTTCTTCTAGGGTTTTTATAGTTTTGGGTTTTACATTTAAGTCTTTAATCCATCTTGAGTTAATTTTTGTATGATGTGTAAGAAAAGAGTCCAGTTTCAATTTTCTACATATGGATCCAATATGTTGTTTTCAATTACTATAATTCTGTAAATAGAACTACTGTTACAATTACATGTTGCTTGGTCTATTGGACATATTACATTGTCCATTGGTCTCACTAATTCAACTGGGAAAGTTTTTAGTGGACCAACAGTTTCATAAACAAAATTTCATTTAAAAAATATTCCTTTACTGTTCTCAAGTTTGGAAGATAATATTTAGAAAAAATTTGCTTATGCTGTTTTAGACTATGAATCTTATAAAAATGCTGCCTTTTCCTTTATTTAGACATAATTTAATTGCATGGTTTACAAAATGCTACCAGAAGTTGTTTCTTTGGATAGAGGGGGAAGCAAACTAATTAAGTTACATTTAAGGGTCTATTTGGGGAAAAAATGTCACTTTGGCTATATTTATGCTTACTCTGTGGATTTACTGTTTAGTGCTATTTCTGAAAAAAATGATGTAGCCTTAAAAAAGAAGGAAATTCTGAAATTCGACAACATGGATGAACTTTGAAGACATTATGCTAAGTGAAATAACAGTTACAGAAAGACAAATACTGCATGATTCTACTTATACGAGTAAGTACCTAAAAAAGTCAAATTCATAGAATCGAAGAGTGGAATGGTGGTTGCCAGGGACTTGGTGTGAGAGCACAATGGTAGCATTACTTAATAGATAGGCATACATTTTCAATCAAGCAAGATGCTCTATAGATGTGCTGTTCAACATTATATCTACAGTTAACAATAACATATTATACACTTAAAAATTCATTAAGAGGAGAAATCCAATGTTAGGTGCTCTTACCACAATTTAAAAATAGAAAACAATTGCAAGCATTTCTGTCTTGGTAAAATATTTCCATAAGTTAGAATGTGGCTTGGTTTTCTTGTCTAACTCAACTAGAGTTAGACAGCTTAAATGTTAGAAAAAAGATTCTTTCCCTCTTTATGTTATAAAGGCCACATTTTGATGTAATACACAAATGTACACTTTAACAATTAAAATCCTAGTGTAATGAATAAAAGATTTTGGAGGCCCAATTAACGGCGACCTAAAGTAAAACTTTTCCTCTTGCTGACTAACTGCAGTTTAGTCTAATTATATTAATCAAATTTGGAAGATTTGATTATCTTTTAAAAATAAATGTGTTACAATAATAAGAAACATTAAACTCTAGTTTTACAGAATTGAAAGGGAAAATGAAAATAACCTAGTCAAACTTTAGGATACTTATATATACATTTTTTACAGTGGATCAAAATGGTGACCAATAACAATCTGAAATTAAAAGTAGATGTACTTTGTGCTTTTATGAAAACTTCAACATCATTAGAATGTTGATAGGAATAATACTGATAGAGGCCTACAAATGTGATGAGTGATGGCCTTGATTTGATTTTATATAATAGTCTCAACATAACAGTGAAATGACAACTCAAATTAAAGGTTCAGGTTATTATGAAATCACATAAGGGCAGCAGAAGAAACTTCCCTTTCCAATATCCAAATGGTAGTTTCACATTCCAAATGTGGGTATTTCTCTTGAGACCATCAAGTTTACTCATAAATATTTCTAATTTGAAAATATCCACTGTATGTTCTACAGTGTGAGGAAATGGCCTTCCTATAATTCTGGAAAACCAGAGGCAGAGGAGCTGTACTGTGACACCAGAGCTCCTATTCTTTTACTCCCTGCCCTTCCCCTCCTGGCCTTGCTTAGGACACGGCCTTGCTTGTGCTGAGTTGGGTTTAAAAAGCAGGAGACGTGGTGGATTGTAAAGTTTGCTTAAATGGGAGCACAGAGATTGTTAACATAACAATTATTCTGGTAGAGTGCCATAAGCCTTTTGTGAATGGAGAAAGAAAAAAAATGAGTTAGTCTAGTTCCTCAGCTCCAGCTGGATGGTGCCTGTGATGAAAGAACCACTGAAAACTTGGTGCCTGTTAAGGAACTAGGAGTGAAGGAAAATTGGCTCCAAGGTGTGTCCAGTGCCACATACTCTGTGAACATGGCCGATTCTTGCATAGTATTTATATCCTTGGTTAAACAAATCAGAACCTCATGGTACACGATACATGAGTGTATATGCATTGTGTGTGTGCATGTGTGCACGCACACATGGTCTTAATTTCTGTCTATCCATAATCTACAGGAAATGCTACAGAAATAACAGTGTACATTTAGGGATGTTTAGGCACTAAATACTGAAGTACTTTCACTCATAATTTAAATGAGATCCCTCACTAAGGAGCACATTCCTATACAGATTTATGAGCAGTAGGTATAAAAAATATGTTGGTGAGTTCTGGAAAACATTAGCCATAAAACTCCTCATATTTATAGAGTAAAGGAAGCTAAAGGCTCCTAGATATTTCCAGCATAATTGATAGTGATCAACGAAACACTGTATCTAGTAGTACAACCTTCATTGATTTCTAGATCAACTTTGAAATTATTATTATTTGTAATAAGGAAAGAGTATTTCTTTTCATGTTTCAAAATCCCTTGGTTGAATTTTTAAAATTATATGATACACTAGCCATGGAACATTTAAAGAAACTGTGAATCCTGAAAACCCAGCCACACATCTGGCCTCTTCAAGTAACCTGATCATTAACATGCATGCTTTAACTTACCACCAGAGGCTCAGTGCGAGGTCTGGGCAGGCAAGAAAAGGTCTCTCGCAGGAAGGTGGTAATCTCCAGAAGAAGCTGACATGCTGCCATCTTCAAGGCAAAGGGGCAACCACATTTAGAGGGGTTCACAGTACCTATGAAATGAAAGTGTTCTTTCATAAGAAGACATATCAACAAAAAATACAGAGAGGCGTAGTTTGATGGACATAGCTACACATGTGTAAAATCAAATTGCAAATGAGAATGTTACCTATATATGTCCAACATCAAATTACATATGAGGACTTTATCTATGTAAGTTCATTTTACCTATTCCCTTTAGCATGATTTATGCATTACCATAAGCACCTCTCTTCCTCCATTTTGCAAATTCTACAGAGTGCTTCAGTATTAAAATACTGAAAAAGCAGAACTAAATTATTTTCCTTAAAGCATCATGGAGTAACAAAATGCAGGTCCAACTAAACTAGAATGCCTTTTAATGAAAACAGAAATAGGAAGTAGTCTTGTAGGATTTCTATACTGCTATTCAATCAGATTTACACTATGTATATGGCAGTGAACTAGATTTGGAACTACAAAAATTCTGTCAGCTCATTTTATGAAGGATGTCTGTCTTGCTGTTTTGAGAGCAGTGAAGCTGTTTCAGCTCTAGTCCAGATGTGTTTCTGCAATACAGACAAGACATACTTACTGGGTTACATATATCATACAATTAATGCAAGCTAGCCTGTCCAATTAAGGCATAGCTATACTAGAAATGTACAAATATTCTCTTTTGCTCTGAAGAATATTGACCTTTGAATTAGTAAAACATTGTATCCACTAGAAGCCAACTAGCAGACTTTGCTCTAAAGACAGATAATGGCCATGGTAACACCATAGTGATTTTTTAAATTCTCAGAATTAGTTCTCAGATGTGTGTCATCACAAGTGATGACACAGATGATACAGAAATATACTGATTATTTAAGTGTTCACAAAACATCAAAGCCATGTAGAATTCTTTCTCTTATAAAAGAAAGAAAATGGTTATCCATTTTAAATGATCAAGTCATCACAATATCATTATATATGAACAGTTCTAAAAATATCTCTAAAATGTTTCCTGGGTGTTAGGCTTTCTTAATTGAATAGAACACATACTTCATGATTTCAGTTGAAAATAGGTGGAAGTTATGGTCTTTCTGTATTAAGCTATTTTTTTCCTAGAAAAAACATTTTCTCTCCTGAGTTAATTTGTTGCTGAGGACTTTGCCTCTCATCAAGAATGGAAAAGATAAGCTTCCACAGAATTTCCAGGCTGAAAGTTGCTTGCACCATAATTAACTTTTAAACAGAAGATGAGCTATGTGTTGAAAGAGGAACTAAAAATCAGACATATCAATCTTACATATGTCTTATAGGGGCTATTTGACTAAATATTATCTGGATATGCAACACTTTAAAAAATAATCAAACACTAGACATACAGTATAGACTTCTGGGTCTGTCCTTTCTCTCCTAGGGTTATCATCCAGGCTCTTCTTATCAGCCCTGTGGACAATCAGCTTATTCTTAGTCTAGGCTGACTCCAGGCTATCATATGAAATAACCTGTTATAATAAACAAGGATTGAGTTCTATCTAGTCTCAACAAAAGGCTAATATTCTAGGTACAACATACTGGTAAATCATACTTATGTGGTCTAACGGAGATTCAATTTGGTTTGAGGATGCATGCATTTAATGTTGCTTCAGCTTCTTTCTGTTCTGAAGGGTCCCTGGAAGTTCCAGGGTGGTTTGGAATGACTTCTGGCTAGATGGGTCTTATGGTGGGCCTTCCCTAGGTTCCAGGATTGCTGGATAAACCTCACTCTAAGATAGTCTAGACTATTGTAGATATCTCTGGGGACAACCTTCATTATTAGGCTGAAAGACTGAAATAATAATTTGGTGTTTTACCAACAACTGTCAAGATTTACTCTCATTTGATAAGGTCTTAGAAGGGGCAACATTATTAAAAAATGCACACAAAAAATTGGGAAGGAACATGGGAAGGAAGATCATAAGAATTTTATTTGATTATTATTTAGTCCTGCCTAATTTTACACTTCATCTATTTTTTTTCATTTCATGACTGCAATGATGCGGTAGGTCTGAATCACCTAATGAAAGACAACCCTTAAAATGTAGTCAGGGAGCCTGAATTTCAAACTACAGGGGAAGGTCGGGAGAAAGAGATCTTGCTATGTTCATCCTATAAAAATACAAATCCCATAACTATAACTGGAATTTTGTATTTCATAAAAGACAGTGGTACATATACACAAAAGTTTGTATGATATAGAACACATGTATGCACAAAACAATGTTGAAGAAGGATGTAATAGGAATCTTTTTGTCTCTACGTTTCTATGATGGAATTCAGTTCTAAATTTAATAAATAGGTACAGTACAGCAGACAGTCACAGTTCTAGCAACCTCTGAACATTTTAATATTTCAGTGTTAAGTTAAATACTTTAATATACTCTGTCTAAAATTTTCAATATTTTAGTGTTTGGAAAATATTTCATATTCAACTTTATTTGGTCTGACTTTGTTTCCTGGAGATATATATATATATATATATATATATATATATATATATATATATATACATATCTGACAAAATCACAACTAGAGTCCCTCAGAGACATTTTCTCAGAGAAGTCTAATACCAATCTTTGTATAATAGCAAGAGTCAAAGTTGAAAAAGTAATAAACGTTCCACCTTGCCTGTAGCTCCTTGCCCCTGTCTGTCTTTTCTTTCCGGTTCTTGCCTGTCTCTTGCCTGTAGCTTTATGCACATGCTTTACACTCATGCACAGGGAAAAGGGGAAAAGGCACAGTGGGAAGAATGGGAAGGTGGTAAGAATATGAAAGAGGAAAGAGAAGTATTAAGTGCTCCTAAAGCAGAGGTTCTTACAAGCAGGGGTTCTTGTAGTAAAGGGAGTCTCCTTACTGTCATCTAAAAAGTCTTCCTCCTCATCCTCCTTTCTAAGTCTCCTCTTGGTCTCTTCATCGTAAATGAGGCCCAGCAAGTTGGCTGGGCTCTCACTTTCCCCATGGCACAGCTCATTCAATCGGATGCCAATTGCCTACCATGGGAAGGAAAAAGAATGAAACAGCACAAACTATGTCAAACTCTAAAATAGGCTCTCAAATTACAGCAGACATAAGCAACCAATTAATGGGAATTATTTCCAGCATAAGCCTTTTCTGTATACCACAGTGTTATTTCCACCATATTTGGCAGTATGGAAACCAGAAATGGAAGAAATTGCTATCTCCAAGGTCATTCAGGCTAAAGATGTGTGAAAACTAGAATGACACCTTTGTATATTTGTACAGAAGTTTTTCTGAAAACATTTCTATTTACTCAAAGGTTATTTATTTCATAGACGTGATATAAAGAAATACACAGTTGCTTTTAATGGAGGATTTTGTTGCAGTAAAACATCAGAAGGCACAGTTCCTCGGAGTGCTTCTGATTATGCTATTTTTAATGAGAATGTCGCTGTCACGCTAATGAGTTTAGAAGCTGGCAAGAATTTTGTTCCTGCAATTTTTTCTATCTGTCATTACATATGTGCTTATTGGCTTCTTTTATAGACTTTGTTCCTCTTTCCATAATAATCTATGAATTAGTAAGATATGCTAACTTTTCTTTTGGTAGAGTGCCCAGCAACAACATTAGAAATACAACTTTTAATAACTCAGTACATGGACAATATTGGTTTTTACATGGTATTCTTAGAACCAGCACCCTTACTATCTGTTAAACATCAGGCACTCTTGTCTGATTTATCAAAGGAATTTTCCACAAGAAGAGACAAAAAACACTATCTCTAATTTATTTTATTTCCAATTATATACTGTATGCAACAATGGAAGAGACATAGGCTCAGGAGTGAGAGTCAGAGAAAAAGTAAAACAGGTCACTGAACTTGGGGTTTGACAGCCTGAATACTCTGCGTTTAAGCAAGAGCAAAATTCTAGCTAAGTTTCTTCTTTCTTTCTGTATCATACTTTGCAAATATTTAGAAAAGCAAGTAAGAAAATATGCTTACTACTGGAAACCAACATGCTCAAACTCTCTAAGTGAAGATTATGCTCATAACTCTTTAAATGAAAAGACATTTTTGAATGTTTTAGATATCTGGAAAGAAAAAGTTTTCCCCAAACTCTGGAATTAAGTGAGGAGCTAAAACCCAGGAAGCAAAAAACCATACCAAGGAGAAATCGGTATGGAAAGGTGTCGTGGGATTCCAAAAGTTTAGCTGCTAACTGGATAAGTTTTAAGCAAAGAAAATGAATTGTAAAAACACAATCACCACCACAATAAAAAGCCTGGTGCTGCTATTTTGGAGAGCCTCTGTTAAGGATGAGACATACAATCACGAGTCTGGAATGGAGTCAACAAACTAAATAATGAGACTCAAAGGGGAAAAATGTCTACATTGGCCATTCTAGGATATTGTAACTAAGCAACTTAAATTAAGTCCACAGTTTATAAACCTTAAAGGGCTGCTCAAAAAATGAACTTGTCTGGCATAATATTATATGTTTAAATAATAATTTAGATCCCTATGTCTCATCCAAAGCTAGAAAAATGCCTCAAGGCTATGTTTATTCATCTCTTCCTTCATTCATCAAATATTTATTAAGTGAGGTAATTTGTTAGCTATTAAATAAAACAAAGTTGAGTAAGTTGTTATAGTACACCGGTACCTTTGTTTAATGTGCCCTGGTGGACTATAAACCCACATAAGAAAGGTTACTGTTTGGCAAATAGGAAGGTTAGCGGGGCTAAGCGGTTTGCCCAAGGTCGCTCAGCAGGATTCAAACATAGGATGTCTGACTGTCTATGTCTGTGTTCTTCTCTCAATGAGCTTACAGTCTATTGAGGCATGCAATAACATAACAAAAGAACTCATTAACTATTAACTCAAAAGAACACACTTTGTTAACTCATAAGATAGATTAAATCCAGTTCAGAAAGAGAGAGGGTTGGGGAGCTGCGGGACTGGGTAACTACATATTGGCTACAATGTGTACTACTCGGGTGATGGATGCATTAAAATCTCAGAATTCAACACTATAAAATTAATTTATCTATGTAGCCAAAAACTGCTTGTACCCCAAAAACCATTTAAATTTAAAAAATAAAGATAAAATTTAGTTCAGAGAATCACAGAAAATCTCACAGAAGGTCTCAAAGTCTGTAGACTTTCATGAATTGGTGTTTTGACTGATGCAGAATGGGGAGAGTAGACATTCAAGGGGAGGGTCCCGAGAGATTTATGTTCATGGAAATGCACCATGAGCTCAGAGACTGACGGGGCGGTGGGGGGTGGCACTTGATTGAAGTACAATTTTGTGAGAGGAAATAATGTACAGGAAGGATGAAAAGGTAGATTTGGATTAGATCCTACAGTTCTTGAAATTGAACTTCATTTTACATTCTTGAGAAGGATGAAAGGTAGTTTCTGAGTGGGGGAAGTAACCTGATCACTCATTCCAGGGACATCGTACTAGCTGCCCAAGAATGAAGAGACAAGCATGGACTCTGCTTTCAAAAATTCATGTCAGAACCTATTATTATTAAATAGATATTAGGAGGAAAGGATTTAAATACATATTCTTTAGGTACATTAGCTCATTTGAGTTCATCACCCATAATCTTGGAATGGTTTGAACAAAGGTTGTGGAGAAGGCAGTGACATTAGGCTAAGCAGTTTGGGTTTTATCCTGAGGGAAAAGGAGGGCCACTGGAAGCATTTTAAGTGGATAAGAAACACACTCTGATTTGCATTTTAGCCGAATCACTTGGAGAGCAGTTTGGAGAATGACTGAGAGGGGGCAAGTCTGGAGGCTGGGAGATGAGGATGAATGTCTTATCTTGGTGGGCTGAGCCACAGGAAGATCTTTTCACTGGCAGTGTGTAGGATGCATTAAATAAGAGGAGACTGTGAGGAAAGACCAAATAGGAAAAAAGTTTAATCATCCAGATAAGAAGTCATGGGGATCTGACCTAAGGGGCTTCAGTGACATGAAAGAAGTAGGACCAATAGGGGAGGAGATTGGGATACGCTCAAAGGTTGGCATCTCAGATGACGGTGGTGTCATTAATAAGAAAAGTAAGCTCAGAAGGGTTGTAGGTGGCAATGTGTAAATTTGAGGAGAAGAGTTTTATTTTAGAAGATTGAGTTCTAGGATATTAAGTGAATGTTTCCAAAGTGCAGCTGGCAATGTAGGCCTGGGATCTGAAAATTGCTATGGTTAGGGAAGTCTGTACTTACAGATTACAGTTGGAAGTATAAGAATGAATGTAACCCTGATGTAAGTTATATAGGAAGAAATCAAGAGAGATCCTGGAGAATATCTGTTTATGAGGAGGGGAAGAGACAGAGGATTGGGGGAGACAGAGAATTGGGCACAGAGATGCAAGGAAATTCTGGAGCGTAATGTTCTCAAAAAGATAAAGGACAAAAGCCAAAGGTATGGGCAGTTGGCAGTGTCAAATGCTGCAAGAAAGATAGAAGACATTTGTTCTGAAAACACCTGTTTGTGAAATCTCTTGGTCACAATTTCCCTATAAACCTGATACTCTTTAATGCTCAGTACTTAATGGTTTTCCCCTCCTGTAGGAAGCCAAAGGGATTATCAACTGTGACTGCTGTTTCAGAGTAGCCTCTCAATAAGGCCTTCCTTGAATAAGATAAGTAATAAATGGGGGCAGGTGGTGGTGAAACATCTTTCCACATTAAAGAGATTACTGGTGCATCTGTGTATCTCTTGATATGCATTTCACTGATACTGCTTGAATTCTATGAACTCTTATGCTTAATGGTATTAAAAACAAACATAATTAAATGTAGGATAAATATGATGGCATCACATAATAAATTATCTCAGTGATTTACAAAAATAGATATTACATAGGAGAAATTGCATCTTCTCATATACATAATGTGTAATAGAAGCCTGAAAAGGGCAGTGCTAAGTCCTGATCATTGACATTAGCATTAATAAAATATTCTGCTCCATCATATCACACATACGTATATATATATACACACACACCTATATCTATACATATGTATATTTTTTTAAACAGTGTGTCTTTATATAGGAAAGAAAATCCAAAGAACAGCAATTAAAGAAGGAAAGACTGATAAACTTATAGAATGACTGCACACATAATGAATACAATTCACACCTTTTGAATAACTTTGGCATTTTGCAAAAAAGAATTGGCTAAAACTGGAGGAAGAACACCCTTAGTTGGTAAGCACATTGGTAGGCATATTCAGCTGAATTATTAAGGGAAATTATAACAGTTATCTCAAGTAATCTTTAAGGAAAGAGGAATATATGGAACCTCTTTATGTGTGTTTATGTTCACCTCTTTCTAAAATTAGCAGAAACAACTTGGTCCTCTTGAATTTCTTTTTATTCTTCACCTTTTTTCCTTCTATGGAAAAGAAGTTGTAGTTATTGTAAAGGTCCATTTTGTTAGAATTCCTAAAGAAGTTTCATTCTTTAAAATTTATTCAGTTACTCATATGCGCACATACATATGTATTGTGTGATTTCCAAAGACTTTCGGGCAACTTATAGGAGGCACATCAACAAAAGAGAAAATTCCATTAAGAAATTAGAAAAAAACATGTCTTGCAAAGTATAACTTAGAATAGAAAACCAAAATAAGACTGAGTATTTGACAATTGTAACAATGACTTTCAAAAAGATAATTCTTGCACGTGTGTAACTATGTAACAAACCTGCATGTTCTGCACAGGTACCCCAGGACTTAAAATATAATAAATTTAAAAAAAGATAATTCTTGATGAATATAGCAATTAGAAGCAAGGCTTTGGAATCTAATGTGGGAGATGGAATATTGGTTCCTCTACTTACTACTAATAGATACATAAAATTTGGCAGGTCGCTTGACCTGTATAAACTTCAGTTTTCTTAACTGCAAAACAGAGATAGTAATGTCTAGCCTCATTTATTTATTGGGATGATTAAATGAGTTGTTTATTTTTCCCAGAAGTGTTTCCTTCAGTACCTGGTACATAACAAACACTCAATAAATTGTCTTCAAAACAAACACAATCAATCAAAAATGACTCCACTTCACTCAAGCATCCTAATTGTTATAGAAGAAAACCGAAAGCTCACATCGCCCCATTGGTAGAACAGCTTGGCCGCATTCCACTGCAGCTTCTGGTTTCGCTTGTTGCCCACAATGGGAGAGCGTCCCCGGGAAAGGCCTTTCTTGGTGATGTTCACATGGTGCCCTTTCATCCACTCTGGCCAGTTGCCACGGTTGCAGCGGTGAACAAAACGAGCACATTCCAGGAACAAAGCTGCTCTGGCCACCACAGGGGCTTCCTAAGTAGGGTTGTTGAGGAAAGAGTAATCTGGGATTAATGAACAATAACTTTAAATTGCTCTTAAAGGGAATTATTGTGTACTTTTAGTTTATTTTCCTCTTCTGTTTTGATTTAGTTTGGCCTTATTTCCCAGGGTGGTGTCAGTATGGCCAACACAGTAGTGACAAATCTGGAAAGCAAAACCCCCAAAGAAAATTTGTATCTTGAAGAATTGGACATTTTAAGTAGGTTTCTGTGTTGCTTTCTCCTTCTTCTCAAGAATCTCAAGTAATTACGTGTCACCAACTTTGTATATTTAAGGGTGGCAGAAATTTGAGTGTTGAGTGAAAGAGTTTTTAGTGAGGTTTTAAATATGAATCTTTTTTCAAACCCTAAAATTTTACATGGGGCAAACAAATATTCCATTTCTAGAACTAGTCTTATTTTAACCAAGAGTGTCAGAAGTAATTTTGTACCAACGATAGTCTTTTGTCTGTAAGCATCCATACGTTTCAAAAAGGTACAATCACTTCTGCACATTTTGGCTGTTAAGAAAAGGAGCTCAAGACCAGCCTGGCGAACATGGTGAAACCTCATCTCAACTAAAAATACAAAAAATTAGCCGGGTGTGGTGGTGCATGCCTGTAATCCCAGCTACTCAGGAGGCTAAGGCTTGAACCCAGGAGGCGGAGGTTGCAATGAGCTGAGATTGAGCCACTGTACCCCAGCCTAGGGCACAGAGTGAGACTCCATCTCAAAAAAAATAAATAAATAAAAATAAAAACAAACAAACAAACAAACAACAACAAAAACAAAGAAAAAAGGAAAAAAGCTCAATCTTGTTGAGTTAGTCTTGTCTTTTTCCTTTTGTCACAAATAACTGGTTCTACTTAAGTAGGCATGGTTTTAACTGAAAATGTTTGATAAAGAGGAGATTAATGGATAAATGAAAGAGCGTTTCTTCAGAAAAATATGGCTCCAACTTGTCATGTGAAAACGTGCTTAAAAAAAAAAAAAAGAAGAAACGTCTTTTAGAATCAAATGCTCTACTGAAATCTTTGAAAGTTAAAAAAAAAAAAAAGAATTAAGGAAAGAAGTAATGTGAAGTTTTCCAGAGAAGGTCAATAGATCATAAGAAAATATGTGTCAATTATTCATGTGTATTTTGACTTGTGTCAGTTTTTTAAAAAATACATTACAATATTATTTATCACTTTAGGATTACTAATAACCATAGGTTACTTAGTAACCACAGATTTTCAAATTGAAATCATTCTTAAAAGTCATTGTAAGCAATAATATTCTTAACAATGTATTGATCCACAAAGTTAAAATAGATGCTAATATAGTGTCAATTACATGCCAGTTAACTTTTACAGTAATAATATATAAGATCCCTGTGATCTATAAATAATATCCCCCATTTAAGATTTTTTTTAAATGAGATATAATTTGTTCACTATCATATAGCATTAAAGCAGTGAATATAGGAACATAGGATTCAACCCCATGTCTCATTGATGCCCAGGCCTACGCTAGTTTCTCTTTGGTACTTACATTGTTTTAATTTATTCTCTTATAAATCTTAGTAAAAGATAATTTGTAGAATGCAAGTAGAAGTTAACTATTAATATTTCAAGTGGGACATTAGTCCCATGTACTATTATTTTCTAAAACATAGATATATCATTTTCCCATTTGTTATCTATTACGGGCTCCATCCACCTTAACCATGTGAAAAATAAGGATATCCAGGCTTTGTGATTTGGGTCCTCCTTTTCTATGCCCATCTCAAGTGCTTCACGATCAAATTATGTCAACCTAGTTGCTATCTCCCAAATATGACATCTTCTACCATTCCATGTGTTGTCTCATGATTTGCAGAGCCTTGAAACTCCTTCTCCATCCAAAAAGTTCTTATTTTTAGGATTCAGGATTCAGTTAGTTACCTCCTCTGAGAAGCCTTTTAAAATCCCTTCCTGGTCAGGCAGAGCTGATTACTTTACATTTTTGGGTACCAAAGTATCCCAAACACACTGGATAATTCAAGTAAGTTAGTTCCTTAAGCATTTCTTCATCATATATGTCTTAAATGCAGCCATCAAAAATTGCAATAAAAACATATTTACATAGGGACTTAATTTTACAAAGAGTATAAAAAATTAACCTATGTGAAAGACAGAATGCAAGATGAACACTAAGGGTGAGAATCTATCCTTAACAAAAACTGGATACTAATGATGAAAATCTATCATCATAAACTGCATGAGGCCAAGACTAGGAAGCAGGTGACAGGGATAGAAAAACTTGAGATTGCAAGGAGTCAGATAACCTTCTGCATTAAACCCAGTAGTATTGCAGTGCCATACCATGTAGATTAAATATCTACATTCTTTCCTGCATTAAGTATTTATTTCACTAAAAAAAAATAGTTTAGAATGCAAATATGTGTCTGGTAAAGGTTGAAACATTTGTCTCTAAAACAGAATGTCAGTTTAGAGGTCAGGTAAGTGATGCAAATTTATTCTTAGCCTGTCACAATATGACACATTCCCAGTATAAAGCAACATGGATTCAAAGCTTAATGACAGGAAGACATAAGTAACACTGCTGAAACAGCATTATATTGTGAACCTTGGCTCCTTCAGGATTAACACCAGTGAAACTTAACCTGGACTGTATGTATGGGGTAGAGGATCATTTTATTGCCTCTAAGTGTTAGATGGCAACTGAGAGGATTAACAATAGATGAATGAGCAATCCAAATAGTGATATGTGAGGCTTCCTATATAGATTAGTTTGCCTTCTTTAGATAAAAGAATTCTTAAAAGATATTCCTTAAAAATTCGTTGTTTAAGAAGCTGAAGGCATTTCTGAATCAAAACCAATTTCAGCTCTCTTGCTGTCAAGAGCTTCTCATGATAAAATGCAGATATTATCAGTTATAGACTGTGGGAAATTCTAATCCAAGTTTGGAAATGAAATTGAGATCAATATGATAATTCTTATTACTATGTGGCAAAACAATAAAGGGATAGTTGGTTGTTATCTGATGAATTTGATGCATGTAAATAGCCAAACCCATTAATGTTTGGAAATGTGACTGTTTGCATCAAGGATGATGACACAGAGTCATTCAAATATTGCCTTTTTATTATAATCCTTATTAGCCTAGTGGATGATGGAAGGCTTAGAAATTCTGTATTCAAGAGGGCAGTGAATAATACCAATTTCTGGGGCTATTTTAGTAGGTATATTACTATACTGAAAATTGAGGGTGATGTTAAGGTACAAAGATAAGTGTGCTAAGGTCCAAAATCATTAGTTAGCAACAGCTAATTAAGTTTGCTGAGTTTGCAATGTGTGTCAACAGCATTCAAGGAATTCTAGTGTGAGTGTGGCTAGGAGGAATTGTTTTCATTCAATTCCTTTTAAAAGGTAGTTTAGAAAGTATTGATTTGAGGGGCAGGGTTATGGAATACCTCGGACAAAGGATTCCTCCTGAGCATAAACGAAAGTCAATTTTCTCTCTTTCGATGGCGCTTACCTCTTATGGCTCAGTGCAATCTGAAGAAGCAGCAAAAGATGGAGGCATGACATAATGGATAGGGATGGATTCACATCACAGAGAAAAACAGCACAAATGGAGAAAAATGAATCGGAAGAATGCTGCATAGCTGAAAAGAACCACAGAGTATCAGAGGCACAGTTACAAGTGAACATTTAAACAAAATTTGACACCATTGGAATACCACAGAGAATTTGCTGGTGGTCCTAAAAGAAAATTAGGCATATTTAAATTTCTTCTTTATTAACGTTTCTGCTCAGATCCCTTTTTATGCTCCATGATGTCACAGAGAGGCTTCTATTCCATTATGTTATAACTTTGTAGTTTCCAGACAAGCAAGAATCAGTTTTAACTGGGAA
The DNA here is from genome assembly GCF_009761245.1 of Sapajus apella. Lineage (NCBI taxonomy): Eukaryota > Metazoa > Chordata > Mammalia > Primates > Cebidae > Sapajus > Sapajus apella. Next base: position 29,543,790 of record NW_022436950.1, read on the forward strand.
GGCAAAATATTAATTGAACCTATGAAATTTCTAAATTTGAAGGTCAAAAATAGTCATATCAGCAATTTCATATGGTTCAATCTTGTACAAGGTATTCTCTGCATTGGTTACAGGGCTGTCTAGTTAAAATTACAAAAAGTCTAATGAATGTCATTGCACAGCATGGGGGTCTCTAACAGTCTACAGCTAGAAAACTTCAAGATTCTGGCTGCTTTCCTTGACTTCTTTGCCATTTTTTCCTTGAATTTTATAAGATCATTATGTATATTGAATACTTCCTTTATAAAAGTGAGGCAGAGAATTTAGATACTAATTTCACCAGCTGTGCTTTATTTTGCCTGGGGATCTAGAAAATATTGTTGCCAAGATATGATGGTTAATTGAAGCTTATAATTGCAATACATTCCTTTCCCTGGAGGAGTATATCTAAGCTTATTATGTGCGAAGAAACCTTGACTGATCCTGAAAACTCATATAACACTGGGCAGAAACTAACTGTTTTTAAAGACTAAATATTTTATATGGGCCCCTGGGGAATTACATAATTTTTTTTATTGCCTTACAAAATAAAATATAAAGTTGTTGCTGCTGCAGGATACCCGTTTATTTACAACCAATGGGAATAAATAGTTATTGTGGGTCTTAGTAAGTATTGGAAAGTTCTTTGCTAGGGGGTATATACTTCTGAGTCAGTATTTATTACTTAGCTTGTATTGAATTCTCTGCCTGACTGAGATCAATAAAAACTGGCTCACTGCTAACGGGATGCCTCCATCCCTGCCCATTTCTACAGTGAGTAGGCTGAAGACCAACATTATAGTTTAGTACATGGTCTGGAAGGCGAGTCATTTTAGCACTTACTCAGATCATGCTAATATTTTGGATATTTTGAAAACCAAATGAGGACTTCTGTTTCTAGCAATATGATAAATTAAGAATAAAGAATTCATTTGATTTAGAACACCTGAAATGGTGGGTAAAATATCCAAAAATGTCTATTTTTATTTTGCTTTTGTTTCTAAAGTGAGATTGAAGACAACCGGAGAGTAAAAATTACAAGGAAGTGCAATTCTGGGGGTGGGAGTAGGGATAAACTAGATATAAGTATTTGTTCTGAAGGTTTCTGATGACTAGAGAGAGACCAAATGGGTTTCGAATGGGCCACAAGTTAAAAGTTGGCACAAGTGGTGGTCAGGTCATGTACTCCTCTGTCATAAAACCAAGATCTCAGGTAGGAGCCACCCTCAGTGTACGAATAAGAAAAAATCTGCTCCAAAGGAGTTGGTTTGTCTGACAAGGTTTGGCTCTGGGTAGGACAGAGGGGGTAAAAAAAGGAAAAAAGTCTTTTATGAGAATGCTTAACAAAATCCCACATTCTCATAAAAGTTTGGAGCACCAATAATGGGCTAATTTCATGCCCCCCCACCCCAAAAATAATTTTTAAAATGTTCTTAGAATATTTCCAGGTGTCTGACAAAAATAAATGAAAATTCTCTCTGGGGAAATACTTTATTTAAACCAGTACTTCACAAATCTTCATATTTGAGCCTAGGAGTCACTTAGGAAGATGGACAAAATAAATTCCTTGGCTCCATCCCCAGATATTCTGATTCAGGAGATCTATTGTAGGGCCTGGAAATTTGCATTTATCACATGCTCACAGGTGAAGCTGACATTGCTGGTCCACTGAAAACACTACTGCTAACACAGGACTTAAATAATTCCCACAGATAAAGTCCCAAGGAATGAGCTACATTATATTTCAAAATAACTAAAAGACAGGGTTTGGAATGTTCCCAACACAAAAAAATGATAAATGTTTGAGGTGATAGAGATTCCAGTTATCCCGATTTAATCGTTACACATTGTATACATATATCAAAATATCACATGCATTCCATAAACATGCACAACTATTATGTATGAATAATAAAGTACAACATAAAATAATCCACTATGAATAAGAGTTAGAAGAAATAACAAAGTGCAGAATAAAGTTCACAAGGACTGTAGTTATTGGAATCACAGTGTATCAAACACATTTAAAGATAAACATGAGTATTGAAAGTATAATGAAGGAATCAGATGATACAAGTTGATTAGGAAATTTTAAACAAAATTTAAATAGAATTTTTACAAATAAAAAATATAGTACTTGAAACTTAAAACTCAATAGATAGACTAAAACACAGATTATATCAGGTTTTTCCACCTGCAATACTATTGGCTATTTGAGTCAGACGATTCTGTGTGTGTGTGTGTGTGTGTGTGTGTGTGTGTGTCAGGGTGTACTTTGTATTATGGAATGCTTACCTGCATCTTTGGTATTTACCCAATCCCCAAGTGTGACAACTGAAAATTCCTCCAGATATTGCCAAATGTCCCCTGATGGGCAAAACTACCCTTTGTTAAGAAACATGGGATCAGACACAGTTGAAGAGAAAAGGTGAAGTGGAAAATATATCTGATAAAATAATCCAGAATTTAGCATAGAGAGAGAGAGACAAATGAAAAATATGAGAGTTTATAAAAAACAGAATAGGAGAGAGATCCAAGATGGCTGATTACTAGCAGCTCAGGATTGTAGCTCCCAGTGAAGGCACAGAGAACGAGAGGACGCCACACTTTCAGACAAGTTTTTGTTGCTTACGGACTGGGAGATTCCCAGGGGAGGAGCCCCACGGGTCGCTGGGGCAACTCTTGTGGCCTGTGCAGCGGTTTTGCCGGCACCCCGGCGTGGCGGTTCTTGGTGCAGAGTAAACGGGACTGGGTCCCCTTTTGGTTGACGTTTGGAGCTCCGGGAAGGCAGAGTCGCCTATTCAGCTGATTGAAAAAGGGACTCAAGAAGGAAGACAGACCAGAGATTCCCGGGCAGAAAAGCACCACGAATCTTAATGCCGCTGTTTTGGCCAGCACAGTGGGTTGTTCAGATGCAGCACTGGGAATCAACAAGTTGGACATCCACTCAGAGACCTAATTTGAAATTACAAAGACGACAGGTGGATAAATTTACAATGATGGGAAGAAACCAGCGTTAAAAGGCTGAGAATACCCAAAAACAGAATGCCTCTCCCTCTACAGAGGATCACAGTTCCTCATCAACAAGGGAACAAGGCCTGATGGAGAACGAGTGTGTTCCATTAACAGATTTAGGCTTCAGAAGGTTGATAATAAGAAACTTCTGTGAGTTAAAAGAGCATGTTCTAGCCCAATGTAAAGAAACTGAGAACCTTGAAAAACGGTTTGACGAAATCCTAATGAGAATAGACAATCTAGAGAGGAATACAAGTGAATTAATGGAACTGAAGCATACAATACGAGAACTCCATGAAGTATGCACAGGTTTTAACAGTCGAATTGATCAAGCAGAAGAAAGGTTATCGAAGACCAACTTAATGAAATAAAACGAGAAAACAAGATTAGAGAAAAAAGGGTAAAAAGGAATGAGCAAAGTCTCCAAGAAATATGGGACTCTGTGAAAAGACCTAATTTACATTTGATGGGTGTACCTGAATGTCATGAAGAGAAGGAATCCAAGCTGGAAAATATTCTTCAGGATATTATTCAGGAAGACTTTCCTAACCTAGTAAGGCAGGAAAATACTCAACTTCAGGTAATACAGAGAATACCGCAAAGATATTCCTCAAGTAGAGCAACCCCAAGACACATAATCATTAGATTCACCAGGGTTGAAATAAAGGCGAAAATTCTAAGGGCAGCTAGAGAGAAAGGTCAGCTTACCCATAAAGGGAAGCCTATCAGACTCACAGCAGATTTCTCAGCTGAAACCCTGCAAACTAGAAGAGAGTGGGGGTCAATATTTAATATCCTCAAAGAAAAGAATTTTCAACCCAGAATCTCATATCCAGCCAAATTAAGCTTCATAAATGAAGGAAAAATAAAATTTTTCATGAACAAGCAAGCACTCATAGATTTCATCACCACCAGGCCTGCTTTACAAGAGCTTTGGAAGAAAGCACTATACATAGAAAGGAATGACCAGTATCAGTCACCCCAAAAACTTACCAAAAGGTAAAGAGTATCTCCATGATGAAGAATCTATATCAACTAACGGGCAAAATAGCCAGCTAGCATTAAACAACACTATTAAACTCACAAATATCAATATTAATCCTAAATTTAAATGGATTAAATGCCCCAATCAGAGACACAGACAGGTAAATTGAATGAAAAGTCAAAACCCATCAGTTCGCTGTATCCAGATCCATCTCATAAGCAAGGATGCACAGAGACTCAAAACAAAGGGTTGGTGAAAGACTTGCCAATCAAGTGGAGAGTAAAAAAAAAAAAGAAAAAAAGAAAACGGGAGTTGTAACTTTTGTGTCTGACAAAATAGACTTTAATAGTAACAAAGACTAAAAGAAACAAAGAAGGACATTACATAATGTTAAAAGGATCAATGCAACAACAGGAGTCAATGATCATAAATATATATGCACCCAATATAGGAACACCCAGATACATAAGACAAGTTCTTAATGACTTATAAAAAAACTTGGACTCCCGCACAATAATAGTGGGAGACTTTGACACCACATTGTTAATGTTCAACGGATCAATGAGATAGAAAATTAACAGGGACATCTATGATTTGAACTCAGACCTGAAACAAGTAAACTCAGTGAATATTTATATAATTCTTCACCCCAGGTCCACAGAACATACATTTTTCTCAGTTATCATATTACACCTATTTTGAAAGTGACCACATAATTGGAAGTAAATCACTCTTCAGCATTTGCATAGCATTTCACAGACTTAAATGAAATATTCATTGGCTGTTTCTTTGTTATTTTCTTCCCTTATTTCTTCCTGTCTCCACTGTTAAGCACAATTATCAGCATAAAAGAGGTTTTTAATACCTATTTTTAGATTGCATTCCAGCCTGGGTAATAGAGCAAGACTCCTGTTCTCTCTCCCCCTTTCTCTTTCTCTTTCTTTCTTAGAAAAAAAATAAAAAATAAAAAAATAAAATGAAAAGATCTATCTTATATTTTTTCAATTTACAGAAAGAAAGATTAAAGAAAATGTGAAGGACACAATATTGAAAAGGTAAGTTGAGAATTTTTATCATAAATATCATATGTCACTTACGTAATTCAAGTACCTAATGAACTTCAAATATAAAAAATACTAAGCGTTTTATTAAAACTGCAAAATATAAAAACAATAAAGGGAAGATATTCAAAGTGACTACAGTCAGAGAAGGGCAGATTACCTAAAAATTATTATTGTCAATTAAGCCATAAAAGTATGAGATAATGTCTTTGAAGTATAGAAAGACAATGTCAGCCTATAATTACAATTCTAGCAAAAGTATTTTCAAGTTGAGATCAAAATAAAGACATTTTCTTTCTTTATTTTTCTGTAGATAGCAACTGCTATAAATTCTTTTATTTAGTTAGTTCTTTTTCTTTTTTTAAATTGCATTTTAGGTTTTGGGGTACATGTGAAGAACATGCAAGATTGTTGCATAGGTACACACATGGCAGTGTGATTTGCTGCCTTCCTCCCCATCACCTATATCTGGCATTTCTCCCCATGCTATCTCTCCCCAACTCCCCACCCCTCACTGTCTCTCCCCTATTTCCCTCTGAAAGACCCCAGTGTGTGACGCTCCCCAGGTCTTTGCTATTGTAAGCTGTGCTGCAATGAACATTCGTGTGCATGTGTCCTTATAATAGAATGATTTATAATCCTTTGGATATATACCCACTAATGGGATTGCTGGGTCAAGACATTTTCAATTAAACTGTAGCTGAGAAAGCTACTGCCAATTGTCACTAGAGACACTTCTGAGATAATCTTAGAAGGAATTTCTAAGATACAAGGAGATATGGTGAACAAAGAATATGTTAAATTTTGGGAATAAATTTAAAACTCACTTTCTGAAAAATCAACACAAATAATGTCTAATTTATGAATATGAATGCAAAAACAAGATAGAACTAAATCTTGAACAGTTGTTTGCAGATGATATAATTTTATATGTGGAAAACTCCATCATCTCAGCCCCAAAACTCCTTAAACTGATAAGCTATTTCAGCAAGGTCTCAGAATAGAAAATCATTGTGCAAAAAATCACAAGCATTCCTTTACACCAACGGTAGACAAGCAGAGAGCCAAATCATGAGTGAGCTCCCATTCACAATTGCTACAAAGAGATTAAAATACCTAGGAATACAGCTAACAAGGTATGTGAAGGACCTCTTCAAGGAGAACTACAAACCACTGCTCAAGGAAATAAGAGAGGACACAAACAAACGTGAAAACATTCCATGCTCATGGATAGAAAGAATCGATGTCATGAAAATGGCCAGACTGCTCAAAGTAATTTATAGATTCAATGCTATTCCCATTAAATGAACATTGACATTCTTCGCGGAATTTGAAAAAAACTATTCTAAATTTTATATGGAATCAAAGAAGACCCAATGTAGCCGAGACAATCCTAAGCAAAAAGAACAAAGCTGGAGGCATCATGCTACCTGACTTTAAACTATACTACAATAACCAAAATAGCATGGTACTGGTACCAAAACAGACTTATAGACCAATGGAGCAGAACAGAGACCTCAAAAATAAGACCATATATCCACAACCATCTAATCTTTGACAACCCTGCCAAAAACAAGCAATATTCAGTAAATGGCACTGGAAAAACTGACTAGCCATAGACAGAAAACTAAAACTGGACCCCTTCATTATACCTTATATAATAATTAATTCAAGATGGATTGAAGACTTAAATGTAAAACACAAAACCATAAAAACCCTAGAAGAAAACCTAGGCAATACCATTCTGGACACTGGCATAGGCAAAGACTTCATGACAAAGACACCAAAAGCAATGGCAACAAAAGCCAGAATTGACAAATGGGATCTAATTAAACCAAAAAGCTTCTGCACACCAAAAGGAACTATCATCAGAGTGAACAAGCCACCTATAGAATGGGAGAAAATTTTTGCAATCTACCCATCTGACAAAGGTCTAATATCCAGAATTGACAAAGAACATAGACAAATTTACAGGAAAAAAACAACCCCATCCAAATGAGCAAAGGATATGAACAGACACTTCTCAAAAGAAGACATTTATGTGCTAACATACATGAAAAAAAAAAAAGCTCAACATACTGATCATCAGAGAAATGCAAATCAAAACCACAGTGAGATACCATCTCATGCTAGTCAGAATGGAGATTATTAAAAGTCAGAAAATAATAGATGCTGGTGAGGCTCTAGAGAAATAAGAATGCTTTTACACTGTTTATGGGAATGTAAATTAGTTCAACCTTTGTGGAAGACAATATGGTGATTCCTCAAGGATCTAGAACCAGAAATATCATTTGACCCAGCAATCCCACTGCTGAGTATATACCAAAAGGAATATAAATCATTCTACTATAAAGATGCATTCACACGTATGTTTATTGCAGGACTATTTACAATAGCAAAGACATAGAACCAACCCAAATGCCCACCAATAATAGATTGGATAAAGAAAATGTGATACATACACACCATGGAATAGTATGCAGCCATAAAAATAATGAGATCATGTCCTTTGCAGGGACATGGATGAAGCTGGAAGCCATCGTCCTCAGCAAACTAACACAGGAACAGAACACTGCATGTTCTCACTCATAAGTGAAAGTTGAACAATGAGAATACATGGACACAGAGAGGTAAACAGCACACACCAGGTCCTGTTAGGAGATAGGGGAAGAAACTTGGAGGACGAACCTATAGGTGCAGCAAACCACCAGGGCACACATATACCTATGTAACAAACCTGCATGTTCTACACGTGTATCCCATTTTTTTAAGAAAAAAATTTTTTAAATTCATTGATTTTAGACTTGGTTAAATAAATATGTGATTTCTATAAACATAAAAGGAATATAATAATCTACAAACTAGTAAAGGAAAATAGCTTTTAAAATGTGAAACTATACCAAAGCAAGATAAATAAACCCTAACAGAATCTAAAAGAAGGCATGAAATTGAAACACACACACTGAAATAATAAAAATCATAATAAATAAAAATGACAGAAGTGAATCTAAATATATCAGTAATCACAATTTGCACAAATAGACTAAATTTGCTAGAAAAAAATTGTTTAATTGGTGAAAAAATTTAAGTATAAACTTTTTTCTTTGCTTTTTTTCTTTTTGGAAACAGAGTTTCACTCTGTTGCCCAGACTGGAGTGTAGTTGCGTGATCTCAAGCTCACTGCAACCTCCTTTTCCTGGGTTCAAGTTATTCTTGTGCCTCTGCCTCCCAAGAAGCTGGGATTATAGGCATGTTTCACCACGTGTGGCTAATTTTTGTATTTTTAGTAGAGACAGGGTTTTACCATGTTGGCCAGGCTGGTTTTGAACCCCTTACCTCAAGTCATCTGCCCCTTTGCTTTCTAAAGTGCTGTGATTACAGGTGTGAGCCACCATGCCCAGCCCAAATACATGCTTTTAATATGACACACACCTAAGTAACAAACAGAAAAGTTGAAAGTAAAGGATTGGCAAAAAGACATGTCTGGCCAATACTAACCTAATGAAATTGCTGTAGCTATATTAGTATTGTAGAAAAGCATATCTTCAGGTAGAGAATATTACTAAAAATCAACCTGCCACTTGATGGTAATAAGAAGTTCAAATCATTAGAAATTTGTAATATATCTAAACCTGTTTGCTTCCATAGAAATAAAACAAAAAATGTCATTGCTGTAGAGATAAATAAACATATTTGCCATCATTGTGAGGGATTTCAACACAACTAACAGTAATTGGTAGATCAAACAGTGAGAAAACAAGGATGTAGATTAAAATAACTCAGTCAGCAAATTTGATCGTATGTATCTCAATCACTGTTTTCTACAACTGGAGAATATAAATTCTTTTTGACAACATATGAAACATTTATAAAAGCTGATAATATTCTAGGCCATAAAGGAAGTCCAAATTAATTCTAAAAAATCAGTAACTTAGAGTCAGTAACAAAAATTCATTTCTAACAAAACCCTGGATTTCATCAATTGAAACACACACATCTAAATACCTACGAGTCAAAAGGAAAATAATTAAAGAAATTAGAAAGTACTTAAAAGTAAGTTAAAACAAAAATACTGCTTATCAAAATTTATGGTATGCAGTTTTAAGGAAAATTAATAGCTAAGTTCTTAGTTTGGAACAGAGAAAAGAATATCAATGAACTAAGTAATCAACTTCACGAAATAATGCAATTAGCCAAAAGCATGAGAGAAAATAAGAGCAGGCATTAATAAATTAGAGAAGAAACATGTAATAGAAAGATTTAAAAAGAGTAATGAAATTGATAAATGACTGGCATGCCTAGTTAAAAAATTGGAAACAATTTTAGAAATAAAAATATATAAAATAACTACAGATACTGCAAATATTAGAACTAATAAGAATGTATTTTAACCAATTTTATACCAACAAACCTTAAAATATAGGTTAAATTGATAAATTACTGAAAAAAATTAAACTGTCTCAGGAAGAAATAGAACTTTTGAATAATCAATTCAGATCTGAATTTCTATTTGAATTTTAATTATCTCTAAATATATCTGTGGACTCAATGCAATTCCAAGAATAAATCAAAGGATTTTTCATGGACTCTGATAAGGTAATTATAAAATTCATGTAGAATAACAAAGAGCCACGACTAGCCTAAGTGATGTTTAAAGTTCTAACTATTAACACAGAGTAGGATGACTCAGGATACACAGAAAATGGAATAAAACAAAACCCAGGCTGGGCGTGGTGGCTGACTCCTGTAATCCACTTTGGGAGGTCAAGTCGGGTGGATCACCTAAGGTCAGGAGTTCGAGACCAGCCTGACCAATATGGTGAAACCCCATCTCTACTAAAAATACAAAAATTAGCTGGGCATGATGGCGGGCGCCTGTGGGCCCAGCTACTCAGGAGGCTGAGACAGGAGAATTACTTGAACCTGGGAGGCGGAGGTTGCAGTGAGCTGAGATTACACCACTGCACTCCAGCCTAGGCAACAGAGAAACACTCCACCACAAACAAACAAACAAACAAATCGGAACCCAGAATGACATTATGCCTGTAAGGACATCTGATATTTGATTAAGATGGCAATGCACATTTGAGAAGAATGCATTAACTAGTCAGTGTATTGTGCTAGGTTAATTATTTTCCCATGGGAATAAATGAAAATAAAGGAAATAAATTTCTACCTTATGCTATTCACATAGAACATTTTAAAGACTTAAGTATGAAAGTTAATATTTAAAACTTTTAGAGAAAAATATAAGAATGACTTTGCTACCTTGGAATTTCAAAACAGAAGTGCTAGCCATGAGGGAAAATTTTTATGAATTAAATTCTATTAAATTGAAATTTCTCTTCATTAAAATATATGAAAAATTTGAAGAAGAAAACAAGCTGCACACAGGGAGATGATGCAAGGTAAAGAACAGAAAAAAGATTAATATTGACATTACCTATAATCTTTTAAAAGCTAGCAATAAAAGATAAATAATCTTCCAGTAAGAGAATGAACAAAAGACACAAATGAAATCTTTTACCAAAGCGGAAAAAGAAATGGTAAATAAACTGATAAAAAGACTTCTCAAGCTTTAGGCTGAAATACAGATTAAAAGTTATTACTTTAAAGCACCACATTGTTAAAAATAACAATATTGGACAATACAGTGTTGGCAAGAATAAAGGGAAGCAGGAGTTTTCATTACACGTTGGCACTTATTTGGAATTTTTTGCAACTACTCTCAAATATATTTTGGTATCATACAGCAAAATTGTGACTCAATAATTTTACTTGTAGGTGCATTTAGGAAACTATACATAAATTGAAGCCCATACACAAAAATATTTATAAAAGCATTGCTCAAATTAGCCAGAATTTTGAAAAAAATTAAAATGTCCATCTAACATATAATGGATATATACATTGTGTTATGTTCAAACATATGAATACCATTCATGAGGAAACATTAATATATTAACACTAAATGCATCACCAAGGAGGAACTCAAACATAAGGCTAAACGAATTAGAAAAAGGATAGCATGACTTCCTATAAATTAATTTCAAAATCAGGCAAAACAAACCAAAACAAAACAAAGTAATATATTCTCTAAAGACACACACCAAGGTGGTAAAATAGAGAAAGCACAAGAAGGATTAATTAAAGTTCAGAAGAGCCATGTCTTCTCAGAGGTAAGGGTATGTGATTAGGTAAAGGAACACAAACTGGAAATGTTTTATTTCTGTCATGGATATGTCACTTCTAAATTTTTTTCTTTAGATTCTATATATTTATAATATCTATTCATTTTGTTTCATTTTATTTTATAAGTTCTGGGGTACATGCCCAGGATGTGCAGGTGTGTTAGATAGGTAAACTTGTACCATGGTGGTTTGCTGCACCTATCAACTCATCATCTAGGTATTAAGTCCAGGATGCATTAGCTATTTGTCCTGATGCTCTCCCTTCCCCTGCCCCTCAACCCTGCCTACAGGCCCCAGTGAGTGTTTTTCCCCTCCCAGTGTCCATGTGTTCTCATTGTTCAGCTCCCACTTATAAGTGAGAACATGTGGTGTTTGGTTTTCTGTTCCTGCATTAGTTTGCTGAGGATAATGGCTTCCAGCCCCATTCAAATCCCTGCAAAGGACATGATCTCATTCCTTTTTATGGCTGCATAATATTCTATGTTGCATATGTACCCCATTTTCTTTATCCATTCCATTATTGATGGCCATTTGGGTTGATTCCATGTATTTGGTATTGTAAATATTGTTGCAATAAACATATGTGTGCATGTGCCTTTATAGGAGAATGATTTATATTCCTTAGGGTATATACCCCATAATGGGATTGCTGGGTCAAATGGTATTTCTGGTTCTAGGTCTCTAAGGAATCACCACACTGTCTTCCGCAGTGGTTGAACTAATTTGCATTCCCAGCATCAGTGTAAAAGCATTCCTGTTTCTCTAGAGCTTTGCCAGCATCTGTCATTTCTTGACTTTTAAAAATCACTATTCTGACTGGTGTGACATGGTATCTCACTCTGGTTTTGATTTGTATTTCTCTGATGATCAGTGATGTTGAGCTTTTTTTCATCTGTTTGTTGGCTGCATAAATGTCTTTTTTTGAGAAGGGTCCATTCATGTCCTTTGCACACTTTTTGATGGGGTTGTTTATTTTCTTGTAAATTTGTTTAAGCTCTTTGTAGATTCTGGATATTAGACTTTTGTCATATGAATAGCAAGATTGCAAAAATTTTCTCCCATTTGGTATGTTGTCTGTTTATTCTGATGATAGTTTCTTTTGATGTATATTCATTTTTAAAATCTGCATTCTCATGTCCATCACAGCACCATTTGCAGTAGCCAAGACATAAATTCAACTCAAGTATCCATAAACAGGTGAATGAATAAAGAAAATGCGGCACATACACAACAATGAAATACTATTCAGGCATTTTTATGCTACATTTCATAGTTAGAATCTTTTAAAAAATTCATTACCACTAGATTAAAAGGATAATTTGGATAGTTTTGTTTTGTTATTACTATATTATTTCTAATTTTCTTATGATTCGAAAGAGAATCATATGGTATTTCCTCTTTCATGCATTCCTGTCTCCTTGAAAGGACTTAATTTGCACTAATCATTAAATATCCTGTGATGTTAAGCCCCAATATGATGAATTATATTTAAGGCAATAAGCCTGGAAATAAGTGTGAATTAAACCTATGGTAACTGAAGGTCTTTTCCTAGGAGAGTCCCAGTTTATGTCTCTTTTCCTCACATAATTATCGAGAAATCTTTCACTCTTCAAAGTGTTTTAGTTTGAAAAACGATTATATTTCACTACTTCTAAAGCTATCCATTTATGAGGCTAAATAATTTAACACGAATTGGTTTCCTCCATCCACAGACTAGGAAGAATTCTATGATCCCATGGATGGTCTTATATTTGTGGAATTGTTCCTAAAGCAAACTACTGGAATTATTATTATTAGTGTTATTCATGCTAATAAATTACCAGTAAATTAGAAATCACTGTTTGTGCATGTTACAAATTCAACTGGATAAATAAGGATAGACTATTTTACTTGAAAAATATAGGAAACAAAAATACTTTTTGCTTGGACTGTTTAATTTTTCTTTTTATTTTCTTTTTAGTTTTGTACTTGTAGATTACATAAACCTAGAGATGAAATGAATCCTTTCTAAAACATATGTTTTAAAAAGTGCCTTACAGTTGCATCTGATAAATTAACCCTAAAGAAAAAGATTGTGAAGTAAAGCTGTGCTGGACTTAAAATTGAATCAATTATCCCTGCATTTAGTGGTCACAACAATAATAAAAGTAGGATTGCTTAAAACCAACAAAAAAACAGGTTGGCAAAACTTTGAACATTGACATTTCTAGTATTTCTTTCATCTAACAATACCCTTTAATTCTGAAGAAAATTTTAATCTTAAAAACATCACATTTAAAGTATACTATTTAGGACATAAAATAATGAAACTATTCTATTATAAAAATTATGTCAAAATGCAAAAATTATATTTAAGCTGCACTTAAAAATAAATGTAACAAAGCAAAACAATAAAAGAAAGGTGGGAGAAAATGTAGGATTGAGATATGGTGATGAATAGAACACACTTATTTTCCCCTCTCCCTTCAAATTCTATTTGATGAAATGGCAGAATCGATGTCTCTATCTCTATATATCTATATCTATCTATATCTGTATCTGTGTCTATATCTAGATCCACATCTGTATCTCATTTGCATATCTACTTATCATATCTACATCTATGTTTATTTCTTTTTCATATCAATTTGCATTATATACATATATCTAAATAAAACCATAATACGTTGAAAAATACATAAAACATATTTGAAAACTGAGCCATTCCTGAAAAACTGGAAGCAGGTGGACCAGATACTGGATGAAACCAAATACAAAGGAAACAAAAGCTAAAATATCTCTAACAATGTGGTGCTTTAAAGTAATAACTTTTCATCTGTATTTCAACCTAAAGCTTGAGAATTCTTTTCATCAGTTTATTTACCATTTCTGGTTCTCCTTTGGTAAAGTATTTCATTTGTGACTTTTTTTCATTCTCTCACATTTTTCTATTATGAAGTCATTAAGTATTCATACTATAAGGAACACTTTTAAAGATTCAAATGCTTTGTGACCATTAAAAGTCATTCACAATCTTTTTTATTATAGGAGGCCATGTGTATTTAAGCACATTTTTAGTATGCCAAAGAAATACCCATTCTGATTTATTTAAATCATATTTTTTACAGTGAAAGCATATGGTGTTGCTAAAAGAGTCCTGAATGGAATCAGAAGAGTCTGCTCTGATGCCAGTTTTTGCAACAACTAATTCATATGACCTTGAGAAAACTCACTTCAGCTCTCAGGGCTTTCGTTTTCTCATATGGAAAACACGCAAATGAAAAGACCACTTGATAGAGCCCTTAACATGGTATGATCCACGTTTATGCAGAGATTTCAGCTCTGGACCTCTGAAAGAATGTGAGGCCTAGAGCTTCTCAGTGAATGAAGGACAATCTGTCAAATCTTATCAGGTGCTTATTTTACTTTATAAATGGTCAAGTATAATGAAAATTACTTGACCTATTATTACTGTTATTATCCTCTACTATTATTCCATCATTTTCCAATTTCTACAGTGAGCTTGGCCTGTATTTTTCACTCAGTTTTTCAACAAGATAACTTGTTGCAATTGTCCTTAATTTCATTAGCCAGTTACCTGAAAATTCTGGCACCTTGGTTGTCTAAAAATTTTCCAAAAGTATCTGTGACTTAAGGATTGAGCCAAAGACGGATATGATAGTATATTTGGAGCACTTCAGCTTCAACTGTCTGTAAAGTGGCAAATGGTAATGTGTATTGAACAATTGTTCAACCAGCTCTGTCACCTTTACTTTCCTAACCACACTTAAGCTATTGGGTATAAAATGTAGAATTTATTATTATTGCATATTTTAAAGTAAGTTCCTAAAGTTGTCTTACATAATATTTTAATAAGAGAATACAAAATAGAAAGGCCTGGATGACAGACCCAGATTCCAAACTGGCTCCATCCTTCACTGACTTTGTAGCCCTGCCTATTAGTCGATCTTTCTGAGCTTCAGTTTTTCCCTTTGGCAACAGGGTGGGTATACAATAAATACCAGTCATTCATTAATCAACCTTAGAATGCTGTACATTAAGACATCTGGAGAAAAGATCGCTATATAAACACAATCTTCATTGGAAAAAGAGAAAAATAGGTGTAGCCCTCCAGTTGAGTTTTGTTGTATTATCATTATCAGTTAGCACCATGTCTGGCACATAGGAAGCCCTCAAAAGACATCTGCTGAGTTAATTAATTATTATATGGTGAGTATCTTATAAGTCACATTGACTTTGGACTTTTTAATACCACCACTCTTGCCATTTGATGCATTTGATATGTAGAGAGCTGCTACTCTCCCTCTCTGACTATATACAGTCCAAAATTACTTACTACTCAGGGAGGAGCTGAGGAGTGCTTCACTCATCATCACTGCTCTCATTATCACCCTGTTAGTCCAAGACTTCCCTCTGTTCCCTAATCAAATCCTGCTGCTTATACCAGTACTGACATTGCATGTGGTGTTTGATGTTTTCTACTCTTATCAGCACTTTCAAATCATTACCAACCTGAGAGCTATAAAGTAGGAATCTATAGATATTTTAATAGGCATTTCTTTTACTTTTTTTAACTTGTAAATTACCAACAGAGTATTTCTTAAGTTCAAGCAAGCTGAGGTGTAGTTTATTGACTATTAGTATTTTTGGTGACTGACTGTTCATACACTTTTCCATTGTTTAAACGTTTGATTGTCATTTTCTAATGAATTTGCTGCACCTATTTATTTTAATCTGCTCCTTTGGGAGCAGAGCAAGATGTGATTAAGACAAACCATGCATGACTCAAAACAGTGGCAGCCTAGTTTCCAGTCTCCCACCTAGAAAACACAGGATTGGCTCTTTGCTTTGTCAAGCTTTCCTGCTTTAGACAGATTATCTTACTGTACTTTGATTGTTTAATTGCCTCCAGCCCCTACCCTCCTGGAGATCTACAATTATTTACATTTTACAGCCACCATAGCACATATCAATACACATTGAACATGCTGCAAATTTTTTAAAATACTCAATAATGAGATACTCATTATTTTTTAAGATACTCAATAATGAGACATCTTATATAATGGAAAGTCATCAATTTGGGTGATTATAAATGGTATTACTATTTCAGCTCTAAGTGAAGCCACATACCTTGCTGGTCACTAAATATCCTGAGAGCAAAAGCTGCAAATGTCACAGAGAAATTTCATGAATTCTATTATAAGGTTTGGATTATTTTCCAAGGTAAAATATGAGTGACCACTGGTTACTTATTTGTGTGTCATAAAACCTGAAAAAAGGATCATTTATTGGCACACTTAAAGTTTTAGTTTTTTGTTTTACTAAAAACCTATTTCGGTTTGCCTTTTTTAAAAGTAAAAATAAAACACTTTTATTTCTTGATGTTTACTTGGTATTTTGTACCCAGTGTTTATGCAGCATATGAAGAGTTTATAAATAAAAGAAATTGAGAGGCTGAGTTCAAAAGTCACATGTGGGCCTAATTTACCTGATAAAAACACTTTCTGACCAAGATCCACTTCATATTCTTAATCCCTTACATGTTTATAATACCATTAATGTTCAAAGTGCTTTTGTGCAATTCATTTCAATTGATCCTTGCTTCATATTTTTCATCCAATTGATAGATGATGAAATCAAGACTTGGTTAGTTTAAAAGGCTAATACATGGCAGACATAAGACTAATAATGTAATAATAATAGCCCACTTTATTGTGTAGTTCCTATATTTCAGGCACTGTGATGAGGGCTTTATATCTAACATCTCATTTAGTTTCACACTAGCCCTAGGAGGTAGCTATATTATTACTATTGCTCTTACACTCATTTTACAGAGGTTGAGGTAGTAAATGTCAGAGTGATTTTAACTCAGTCAGTCTGACTCCAGAGCCCTTACATATTTCTACAGTCTATTTCTCAGGGCATATTAATTAAGATTTTTCTCCCTTTCTTTTCTCTCACCTCACCATCTTTCTTCCCCCTTTTATCACGAATTCTGAAAAAACAAAAAACCACAGGCAGATTACAATTGGGGAGTCATGCTTACCTCTGTTAACAGTATTACTTGGGATGGGGGGCAGGGTGGGAAAATTATTTCACCAACTTACTAGATCCAAGGCAGCTGCTAGGATGGAGGCATCAGGAATTGTCCCAGGCTCACAGCAGTTTAACAGAAATTGGAAGCGTTTCATGCCTTGTCGGATTGCGCCAAGATTCACCACGTTTTTGCTTTTTCCACCATCTTGGTTGGGAGAGAGATGATCATCGAAACTGTGGCAACCTGTAGAGGTGGTGCCGTGGTAGAGGAACGAAAGAAAGAGAGTGTAATGGATCATAGGTTTAAAAAAAATTTCAATGATACCACAGTGTGTTTTCTATAGTGTTATTCAGAAAACTTTCTCCTTCATTCCACTTCCTTGCTCTCCACCCTAATGTTTGATTTAAACATATCCTGACTTTTGGGGATCTGGTGACACATGACATATGAAAATGTAAGATTTTACCTAAATATTTAAATATAGTGTTTGATCATTTTACTTGCAGGTCTTCTCTTGAATACTAGTAAGAGCTTTTGGCGTATTTAAAATTATTCTTCCTATAATTAACAACTTCATTTTTATGGAAGTTGCAATCACTGTGCAATTTCAGACCTGTTACAACAAAGTGATACAACATTGGTACAGCATTGTGTATATTGTGGACAGCATGCTGTACAAATTGATACAGCACTGTGGTGAAAGCAAAAACCTTTTCTCAGTTACAATGCAAAGAATCACTGGCTATTGGAGTTCCAGAGCTAGGGTTACCACTCTAACAATCTGCATTCATAGTAGATAAAAGGAAGTGTTTACAGTTATGGGCCTGAGTTTACCATGGCAGTGTACCACACACAAGGATGTCATTCAACATATCCACTAATGGAAAAATGTGGGCACCTACTCTATTAGGAAACACATCCTTTGGAAGCAGTTTAATCCTGGGACACAGATTCATTTAGACTTTATTACCACCAGATAAAAAAATTACGGCAAGGCATAAAAATAATTATCAATTGTGGTCTACAACTTTCACAATGACTCAGAATCATATTGACATATGTGAGTATGAAACAACATGATCTCTGGGATTTGTTTTAAAATACATTTAAAAGAGCAAGAAATATAGATGAAGCAAATATGACAATTTCTAAATTACTTTTTGCAAGTGAGTGATGAATATTTGGGATCCATTGAACCATTCTCTTTACTTTTTGCTTATGTTCGAACATTTTCAGAAGCTTAAAAATGGTTCAGTAGATAATTAAAGTATCATTATTAAAATTTGCTATATTTTATTCTTTATGGATATGTTTCTTTTTCAGATACAAATATTCCATATTCAAAAATTCAAAATTCAATAACTTTAGTGCTTTTCTTTTCAGTTAGTATAGCATTTTTTAATAGTATGCAAAAGGAACTACCATGAGAAGAATTTGATGGTAGAAAAAATTCATAAGACAAAATCTCAAATGATACAAAGAAGGAAAGCTACAGATGAGGAACATACAATTCCAGGAGAGCCTTGTTTTCAGGCAGCTCTCTTTCAAAATGCTACTCTATTTCCTCACTGGACATTACCAAAGCTACTAGAACAAGTAATCCTGTTTTTTTTTTCTTTATAACTATACATTACTTTATTATTTATATATAGCTCTTTAATAGTTTATCAAGAATACTTATATGTATATCAAAGGATTCTCATCTTTTAAAAAGTATAAACAGTCCCTTAAACTTTGAATTGAAAAGAGATCCCAAATAAAAAGATTTTTCTTTTTTGTGAATCCATTTGTTTTATTATTTGTTACTGTAATTAAGATTTAAAATACATTAGGTAGTAACTGTCTAAAATTTGTAATAGAATTAATACATAAGACTAGATAGATGATAAATGAAGTTACTCCTATATATCAAATTTATTCAGAACAGTTGCCATCATTTTAGTTAAGGAAGCATTAAGAATATGTATTTCGCAATTTTCTTCAATATTTATTTGACAAGATGACTAATTTCAAAAGAATTGCATTCAATATTACTAAAGGAAGTGCCATTTTGAGTGAAAGAATTTCAGACATAATGCAGTTAAGGAACGTAAGTAAAATCATGAAGCAAGAAGTCATCAAAAACTCACTGACAGCATGAACCTATATTTTTTGTTTCACAGAATAATATGTATTTATTATGGAGGAGGAGATCAGCAGAATCCTATAAGCACAGGACATAAGAATCATGTTACAAATAAAAGCTAATTATAATGAAAAATTTCCACTGTATTTATAGCATTAATAGATAAGAATATATTTTTGATATATTTTTGGTACTGTTTTTGAGCACTTAGTATGTGCCAAGTACTGTATGAAATATTTTATAATTAATTTTATTTTTTGCAATAGCCCTGTAAGTTTTTTAAACTGATTTTTAAAAGGAATGTATTTTTGGTATGTATGGGCGTGTTGGCCGGGAGAGGGAAGTGGACAGAGACAGAGAGATAAAGAGAGGAGGAACAGGTGAAGGAGCAGGTTAAGTAGCCCCATCTGTTTATACCACGGACAGTTATAAAGGCAAGATTTAAATACAGACCTACTGACCACAAGCCTGCACTCTTACCACTGTCACAGTGAAATCTCTAAAATACTAAATGTTTATATGGAAGGAAGTCAAACTTCATACTCTGCTGAAGGTAGTGATTATGTTAGAGAAACTTAATGTAAGAAACAATTCCACATTGTACATATTATATTTCTTGGATTTTCTCCTGCAGCTTTAATGATAAACTGATGATAAAATGTATCCTGTCAGCATTCCATATTGTACTACTAAAAGAAATATCAAAAAGTAATTTGGCTACAAAATGCAATCTTTTTTTTTTAATCAATTTTTTATAGCAACACACTAGAATGTAAGGATGCCTCTTGGCCTCCTTAGCTATAATGATTACTTTTTCAGCCTCAGTATATTTTAGTTGCATATGTTTAATATTTATTTTTTATGTTAGATATATTGAGGTATAATTATAATTCTATTTACATAGAATACATTTTATAAGCTTTTAAATCCAAAAAGGGATGTATAAAAATATCCTACTTGTTTTTTAATATTAGTTTTAATTGGCAAGTCATTATCATATACATTTATGGGTGCAAAGTTTCAGACATACAAAATCTAGTTTTCCTTAAGCAGTATTTCCTACTGTGTTGATGGCACAACTGAGTACATAGAAGATATGCCATAAATGTGTTGATTAGTTGAAAAAATTGTTTTAATTAATCAAACACCTTCCCTCAAGTAGACGACATGATTTTTAAAATGAAATAGTTTCAGTGAATATGAAAACACAGAAGAAAAAGATGGCTGACTTCTGAATGCAATTTCGATTCTATTTCATGTTCACCAGATACAGTTTGCATTTGCTGAATAACTTTTAAATTTTAAAGAAATTTTATTGGCATTTCATCTCAACTCAGTGATGTTCAAGTATTGCATTTAAACTGAGGGTAAGAAGGTTTGATGTTTGTTCTCTTTAACAACTTTAAAGAAAGAAACAAAGATATTCAGTAATTAAGATAATTTAGATTAGAAAAAAAAAACACATCTATCACAGTTGAGTAAGAATCATTTATAAACATAGATTGCAAATGAAAGAAATAAATAGAGAGAAAAAAAGGAAAGAAGGAAAGAGAGGAAGGAAGGAAAGAAGGGAAAGTGCAAGAAAGAAAGCAAGAGGAAGAAAGAAAAGAGAGAAGAAAAGAAAAGGAAGGAAAGAAGGAAAAGAGCAGGCTCAAAAATAGAATGACGCTTGCACAATTAAGGGCAGTAGTTGCAAAATACAATGTGCTTAGATTAGCAGGTAATATTGTTTCGGTTCATTAAGAATAGCTGGAGATACTTATTTTCTGCAAGCAATTCCAAAGGAATCATCTCACAGAACACCTTTTATAATTTGTAACAAGCAAGAGAACATAGGCAAAGAATAGTGATGTATAAGTTGCATTATCTTCCCAGCCCAAAGCACATAAAATATACCAGATATCAATCTCAAATATTATGACTTTGTTTTCTAGACATACAAAAAGAAACTGTATTTCAGGTATTGTTGACACAAACTCATTGCAGAATCTGGCTCTATGAATATTCCATATGAGATCTTTTCAATATGTGAATGGAAGACAAATTATGAAGTAATGGCTAAAATCTGTAGGAATCATGGTAAGAAAAACACAAAGTCCAGAATGAACTAACGTTTGTGAGAAATGCTAATGATAACATGTCTGGAACATGAATAAGAAGGAATGTAAGGGAATTAAAAGGAGTGTAAACAACTCAATTATGCTTTTATCTTTTCCACTAAGGAGAAAAATCTACAAATAGGGAAGTATAGTGCCCTGATCAATTATGTCAGCTACAATGTAATGCCATAGACTGGGTGACTTAAAACAACAAATATTTGTTTCTCACAGTTCTGAAGTCTGGAAGTCTGAGATCAGGGTGTCCGCATGGTCAAGTTCTTGGTGATGGCTCTACTCCTGATTATGTCCTCACGTGGCTTTTCCTTGGTGTATGCATGCAGAGAGACCTCATGTCTCCTCCTTTTTAATAATGGCATTGAAATCCCATCACAAGTGCCACCCTTATGACCTTATCTAAACCTAATCACCTCCCAACGCCTCTACCTCTAAATACCATCACTTTGGGGATTACAGCTTCAAGACAAATTTCTAGAGGACACACACATTCAGTTCTCAGCATATAGAAAAGATTCACTTAAGAAGAAATATTCAGGTAGGCATGGTGACTCATGCTGACTCATGCCTATAATCCTAGCACTTTGGGAAGCCAGGTAGGAGGATCACTTGAGGCCAGGAGCTCAAGGCCAGCCTGGGCAACATAGCAAGACCCCCATCTCTACAAAAAAAATGTAAAATAAATTTAATGGGGCATGGTGGTGCATGTCTGTAGTCCTAGCTACTTGCAAGGCTGAGGTGGGAGGATCATTTGAGCCTGGGAGTTTGAGGCTGCAGTGAACTATAATTGTACCACTGTACTCTAGCATGGGTGACAGAGGAAGACCCTGTCTCAAAAAGAAAGAAAGAAGAAGAAAAAGAAAGAAGGGAAGAAAGGAAGGAAGGAAGGAAAAAAGGAAGAAGGAAGGAAAGATAGAGAAAGGAAGGAAGAAATTTTTAAAAAATAAGAAATAATCACAAAATGTGAGAATAACTGTACCACTGCATGCCAGCATGGGTGACAGAGGAAGACCCTGTCTCAAAAAGAAAGAAGAAAAAAGAAAGGAAGGAAGGAAGGAAGGAAGGAAGGAAGGAAGGAAGAAAGGAAGGAAGGAAGGAAGGAAGGAAGGGGAAGGAGGGAGGGAGGGAGGGAAAGAAAGAGAAAGAGAAAGGAAGGAATGAATTTTTAAAAAAGAAGAAATATTCACCAAATGTGAGAAACCCTGAATTTTTTTAGTTTAAGCCTCAGTTATACTTTAGTGCATAAAGGGAACTTAAAGATGTGATTGCAGCTTCAGTCAAATGATATCAAAATAGCATGACACATACCTGGAGAACACGCTTTAGTCCCACACTTCATTCTCAAAAAAACACAACAAAAATTTCTTTATAATACTAATGTCTGAACAAGAGACATATTGTCTCTAAAATATTGTGAGGAGTGGAAAGAGTGTAAAAGGACTGAAAGTGACAAATGCCCTGGTTGTTAGGAAGATTTCTTAAAACCACAGAGACTGATAAACTTGATGTTTGCCCTAACCAAATTCTATAAGAGATAATTAAATAGATAGGAACATTTTCAAAAGAGAAGTAATCATAGGAATCACTGTAACTTCATTATGCTGAACTAAGCCACGTTCTTCCTTTTGACAGAGTTGTAAGGATATCATAGGAATGTTTTGGTAAATTCTGATGATGTTTTTGTAGTGATATGGAAAAGTTCTCTGGTCACTAGAAAATTAAGTGTATGGTTCACTAAAAATCTGTGCCCACAAATTATTAATCAAAGTCAAGTAGAAGTATTCTTAGAGTTATATCTTTGCATTTGTCTGTTCAGTAATAATATGAACAACCTGGACAAGAACAGGGAAATGTGCATGTCTCTGCAGACAGATCTTTCCAGTACAAAGAAGAAAAGACAAAGTTCAGCTTAGTTTCAGTTCTCTTTTCACTCCATTCATTCATTCATTTGCTTATTTACTTATATTTTAATCCCAAATACTTCAAAACTATGGGTTCTGTCTTTTAATTTCCTTCCTGGGCAAGTGACTTAACTACCTCCAAAGTTAATGAAATAATAAATTTTAATCACTTTTGAAATGAAAAACAAACAATGGCTATATCAAAGTATACCATGATATTCATTCATGTGAAAAAAAGCTGGCAAAAATTAATCAATATAAACCAATTACGTGCTGTGAAAATGGAGAGTGTAATTTTAAATTGTGCTCATACACTTCCTGTAGTCCTCAAGCTTAATAGTTACACTATCCACTGTACTAATTAATTTTAAATATGGTATATTGCATTTTATCCTAAGTTCCACATTTTGTAAAAAAGCACATCATCTAAATAAAAATACATAATAACAAGGAATCAGAATGGTGGTGAATCTAGAGACACTCGCATGCAAGGAAAAGTGAAATGGAAGATGTTTAGTTAGCAGCGGTGAGATCAAAAGAGAGAACATGAAATGGATAACGTATGAAGTTTGCATGATGTGTGTGTGTGAGAGAGTGTATGTGATGTACATGTGTGTGCATCTTGGTACAGACATCATAACTAGGACAAATGAATCAAATTTATGGACGAGTATGTTTTCAGAATGTAAGGAAAATTTTTCTAATAATTAAGGCTGCCTTGCTCTGGAACAGGTTGCTTTGTAAAATTATAAACTCCCCTTCAGTGGAAGTGTACAGAGGGTGGCCAGCCACCTGTCAGGGATATAATGAGCAGAATTTGTAAGTAGTTAGGTGGGTGGATAAAAGGATTTCTGGAAGTTTTGTAAAGTTCTTAGATTTTATGACAGAACAGCAAAAGAGGCTGAATCTTACTCTGCAAACCCAGTGCCCATCAGAGAGTAAGGAACATAATAAGGCTTCCATAAATGTCTGTTGAATCAAATTGCAAACAGAGAAGCTATAGATAATGATAAAAGACATGTATGAGAAAGAAATGAATGAAAATAGACTGCGGACCACTTAATCTAATCAAGTTTTTGTTCGTGTGATGAAAGTTAAATAGAATTCTTAGTATGCATGACATTTACCAAGACGCTTGAAGAAATTCTCCTCTTCATCTCTTCCATTTTCCATTCCACTTCCTGGTCCACCTTCAGAAAGCTTCACAGCACTGGTGAATTTGACCTGGAAAAAAAAAAAAGCAAATTAGAGAGATAACAAGATTCAAACGTAAATCTTTGCAGTTAGATCAATCCTTGACTTGAAAATGAGGTGTTTACTTTGCTCTTTCGGCTTCCACATCTGGTTAGTTTAGTCATCAGTATAGCTCATTCCCATATGCCAAAAAGACATCACTGTAACTAAAAGGAGGAACCAGGTCCCAGATTAAAAGCTAAATAATCAGGTGCTATAAAAATAATTGAAATATTCTTAGAGTTTAAATCTGATAAACTCCAAACTGAAATTCATGAATAGCAAGACATAGTCATTGTTTACAAATACTATAATTGAGAGGCAGACCAAAGTGAAAAATAGCCAAGTAGAATACTTTAAATCTCTGTGAAATAATCAGTATATAATTCATTTATAGGGTGTACGATAATTAAAATGTATAATAACATGTTTCGCTTTCTAAGAATTAAAACATGTTCTTCATCTTGCTTTTAGGTCAACAGTACTAAAAATTTCCACACAGCAAGGGAGCTATGGGCCACACAAACTCAAATACTTGACTTATTATTTTTATTTTTATTTTTTAGCAAACAGAAGGTAGGGAAGGAATGATATATATATTTTCTAAATATCCTCTAGTCTTGAATATTATTTGTATAATTTCAAAATATCACTTTCAAAACAGACTAGATAAAAGAAAACTGTGTGATTCAAAAACAAAAGAATGTAAGCAAATAATTTGTTTACATATAAGGAAACATAACTCATATCATATGCTGAAAATTAGGATACAAATGACCAGGTCATGAAGCATCGACAGGGAAGGCTCTTGGAAGAAATCTTACGCTACTCTAATGCTTCACAGTATTATGAAGGGGCAGTGTTGTGAAAAAATTCATCTTGAGTTTCTTCTTTCCAATACAGATAATGGTTCAAATGGTGCCAAAAGTAGTGGGAAAAGGATGAATGATGTGTGTCTTAATATGTAAAAGGAATCATTTTTAAATTATTGGATCCTTGGATAGGAGTTTGGGATGTCAGTCATTTCATAGGTGCGTTAAAAGTTAAAAATACCTGGGAAATAATGTCTATATACCCCTCTATATCTGCATTATGATTTTATATATTTTTTTGGCCACACTTTTCCTTTTTCCTCTTCATGCTAGCCTACTACTTAAACATTTTAGTTTCCATTGATTATCTCAGTTTCCAAAGTTAGTTCATCTGGAGAGTTTCTTCAGCTTTTCCTTATTTGGCCCCTGCAGGTGTTTGGCATTTCTCAGCGTTCACATGTTTCTATAAGCGACCTCAACATTCCCTTACACAAGCTATGTCCTGTTTACCTTGGAGCTTTGCCTGATGAAAGAGAGTCGGTCCACAGAACTGATGTCCAGGAGGTCCTCCACACCATCTGCCAGGCCTGAGAGGGACGATCTTTTCAGCCAGTTCCCTATTTAATAGTTAAATCATTTAGATCAATGTAGCATTTTCTATCCAACGGATTAAACAGAAATGTCAACATAAGCCCAACAAGCAATTAAAGTTACATGGCTTGGCATAAATAGAAAAACGAATTGTTTTCAATGTACATGCTTTGAATCAAAATGTTCAGTGTTAGAACATAAAATTACATGAGCATGTGGGACAAGCATGAAAAATCTGGGTTGAGATGAAACCATCATCCATTCAGCTTCACATCTCCCATTAAAGCCTGTAAATTTTACCTTCTGAATAGTTCTCAAATGTGTTCACTTATCTCTGCCTACATGGTTACCACCCAGTTCAAGCTTCCATTTACTTATACCTAAACCTAAGAGTTAACTTTCCATCTGGTCTCCCTTATCTACTCATGCTCCCTCCAGTATGATTTCCATGCAGTGATGTTTTGGAAAAAGTTTACTTGCTTGAGTTACTCTCCTGTTCAACATCCCATCTTGGTTATCTAGGGATCTAGAATGAAGAGTCAACCTGACCTGGCCCCTATCATTCTACTATAGCCTTACAGCCACTCGTCCCCTTGTTTCAGTTCCTTTACTTCCCTCTAGCTTCCTAATATCTTTGCACGCAATGGCTACCTGGAGTGTTCTCCTTCCCTCTCCCAATTATCTTGCAGATCTTAGTGCCACTACCACTAGCAAGCTTTCCCTAATTTCTGCCTCCTCCCCCACATTCAGGTTAGTTCTCATTGTTGCATGCTTTCATAGCACTATGTATATTTCCTTCATAAAATTCATAGTTTGCAATTATACTTAGTTGCACAATTATTTGCTTTAATGACTGTGGTTCCTACTATACCGTAAGTTTAGCAAAATTGGGAGGCTGTGTGTATTTACTCACTAATTCTTGATGGCTAATGTAGTGATTGCACACATAAGAGGCAGGTAGTAAGGTATAGAAAAATACATGTGGAAAAAAATTTAATGAATGAATGAAGTCAGTCTAGGTCTTATGATTTGAATGTCTTCTTTTTCAGCCCTACTATGCATTACTGAGTTGATCTGAGGACATGGTTGGTAATAAGATAATCTATAAACAAATACAGACATACTTTTACCTATGGGGAGTTTAAGCTTCTTCCGGAGGGAAATTCTGCGTGATCGTGAGCGGGCGCGTCGGTCAGAGGTGGTCCCTGAGTGGGCAGTGGTGCATTCTGAAGTATCCTGCTCAGACTGGCTGCTGGTGTCACTTGCTGCACTCTGGGACTTGAACATCTTACGCCAGAAATCTTTCCTCCCCAGGTTGGCCCCTTGCATCTGCTCATCGCTGTAAGCAAGCAGAGGATAGGGTTAAACTTCTGACACTTGAGAAATTCTCCTAAATTTCTTTCAACTTCCTGCCAATGATATTTAGGCAAATCATGTAACATGATCTTTTGTGGGCTGAAATGTGGGAAGAGTGGGCATTGAAGTGGGAGGAAAGAGATCAAGGTTGATCTTCTGAGCTCTTCTTGAAAATAGTCATGTCTCAGCTATAATTTGAGGTGGTTGACTTTTCTCAACTTTAATAAAAAGAGCAAATATTATTGCAGGTGTTTATCTGCAGGTGTGAGTCATAATACCAGAAGCACTTACAATATCAGCAAATGTTTAACTTTTTATTAAAGATCCCTGAGGCATGCGCAGTGCTGTTCCTCATTCCCCACCCATCATCCTAGTGTAGTATCACACTGTACCCAGGAGATGCATTATCCTACAACCAATAAGTCAAAGAAATGACTCAGTAGGACAAATAGGAACACCTGCATGTGGATTTTTGACTAGGCTATTCCACAGGAGGAAAAAGACAAGTGGCCAATAATATGCAGATTTTAATCTCACCAGAAATTAAAAAAAAAAAAAATAGGCAGCTGAAGTAAGATCTTTATTTTTCCTCAATAAATTAGCAATGATTAAGGGAGTTCACGGGGGTTCCGGAGCAGTGGGGTAGGAGGGTGGGGAGCAATGGTTACTATCATACTCCCAATGGGGAGATAAAATGATTTCAACTCTTGAAGGTAACTTGGCAATGTGTTATCCAAAGCTTATACCATCACCCTTGACAGAGATATTCAATTTCTAGAAAGTAATCTCATTGACATCATGGGACAACACACTAAGATGTAGGTACAAGAAGGTCAAATACTCACTAAGTTATTATTGGTCAACTTTAAAAAAAAGGAAAAAGTCTAAATGTTCAACACCAGGGAAACAGTTGAATAGATGATGGGATCTCCATATGGTGACATACTCTGTCGTCATTATAATTTTATTTTAGAGGACTATTATATGAAAAATGTTCACTATATACTGCAAAGTGAAAAGGCAGCAATGAAATGGTTTAAAAAGAACATCACCATGTTAACTGGGGAAAAAAGTAAACATGTGATCACGTTCACATGTGGCCATGTGTCTGAGTGTGGTTTTGTGTGCACACATACTCAAAAACACCCCCAATATAATACACCAAAAATTTACAGATATTATCTCTAGTTGGTGGTATTTCTATTTTTAAACTGCTTTCCCTTTATGTTTTTCTGTATTTTCTACATTTCTCAGCTTGAGCAACATATATTACTGTAGTAATTTGGACAGGAAAAGGTATAGAAAATACTCTAGCAATATTTAATAAAACTTATTTATGGGGTTTTAGGTAATGATTTGCTTACAAGCTATCGAGCTGAGTCAACCCAAAATTTGACAGAACTGTGTAAAACAATTATTTTCTGCAGATATTTATATGGATATTCAAAATTTCTTAAAATCTCATCAGAGTACTAAATATTTAAAAATTCTTTTTTTAAAAATAGGGCATTCTGTTCATCAAATATAGTATGAATTTTAAATCTGTTTTCTAAAGTTTGATTTCTCAGTTACTTTTGATCAAATGACCACAGGGTATGAAGCATTTCTCACTTTGGCAAAGGCATGGCATAATGATAAGCGTACGACTATGTGGTTTGGCTGGAAAAACATTCAAGGAGGCTATAATTTCAGTTTCTTCAATAAAATGTTATATAGGCTTTGTCCAATGGTGTGTATCCATACTGAGTTTCAGAGAAATGAGTGAATAAAACTGCTTTAATATAACTCAAGGAATGTGACTATTATTTAAGAAGGAAGAAGACACAAGGCCAGAAGGAGAGGAAAGGAAAGAGAAAGAGAAGCTAGAGGAGGAACCAGTGTCATCTGAAGTAACAACTCATCTTTCTCCAGTGCTAAAGTAGGGGACATCTGACATGCTTACCTTCAGGGCCCATTAGGATCATGAAAAAGTTCCATGTTTGACATTTTATGACATCCTCTCAGTGGAAATATTTATGCAGAGGCATATTAAAACATGTATCTTTACATAAGAAGAATGAACAGATGTGCTAAATGCTAAGAAATTAGATAGTGTTTACAGAACACTGAACAAATAGAATATTTTGGAATCTAGAAAACTTAATCACCTAGAAATACACAGCCGATTTACTGATTGATTGATTTATTGACTGAGATGGAGTCTCCCTCTGTCGCCAGGCTGGAGTGCAGTGGCGTGATCTCTGCCCATTGCAACCTCTGCCTCCTGGATTCAAGCAATTCTCCTGCCTCAGCCTCCTGAGCAGCTGGGACTGCAGGTGCGTGCCACCACACCCAGCTAATTTTTGTATTTTTAGTGGGAGACGGGGTTTCACCATGTTGGCCAGGATGGTCTCAATTTCTGACCTCATGATTTGCCCACTTCGGCCTCCTAAAGCTGGGATTATAGGTGTGGGCCACTGCACCCAGCCAGTTTTATTTTTTAAATCCGATTTGCCCATTCGATCATTCTCATTGATCAGATTAGCTCAATAGTTGCTGGTGTTCATTGAAAAGAAAAATCATCTCTTCTTTTTGGGCAGACTTTTCGTGTATAAAGCCTTTTAACTAGTTTTGTGGCTATTCAGCCACCGAACTTTGTCTTTTACATTGATTTTTTTTTTTTTTCTGTAGACCTTATGTTTAAATTTTTACCATGTCTTTAAAGAGGAAACTAAAACTCAATTTTAAGAAAGAAAGCTAAAGAAAACAAAAACTTAATAATAAATAATAAATAAAATCTGACAATTTTATCCTTTCATTGATTGATTGAATCATTCGTTCATGAAATATAGATTAAGTGCTTATTATGAGCAAGCCCAGTCACCATACTGGGGATATAGCCATATGCAAAAACTCATGTGAACCCATGAGTTTTGCATCTACTTGAAACTAAATAAACACAAAATTTTATTTATCACAAATTTGTGTTTACTATAAAATCTCTTAAAATTTTGAAGTGCTACAAGAACTGTGTGGGCTTTTTTTTCTTTGAATATTTTGTTCACTTGCTATGGATTATCAAGGTCCTATCTGATTGCTGTTTGCTTCTCACTTTGACTGAAGAAAGGATACCGTAATACTTAGAATATTCTGCATAATTCCTAGAAGAAAAATCACTTAATACTGAGTAAGGTTTTGGGAAGAAGAATGGTATACCTAAAATGAAGCATATGTTTTCACCCCACTTGTGGATTAATAGTTCTCAAAAGGAGAAAAAATACAAATAAAGCTTACATAGAACTAGGCTGTACACTTAGAGTCAATGGTAACTCTTATATTTTCTGGGGGCACTAATTTAAAGATATTTTTGATTTTTCCATTATAAAAAGTGTAGATTAACTGATGTCAGAGGACGTTGGAATGGATCTAAGGAGAGGACGAAGGTACAATGGGTACATACAGTATATATTTCAACTAACGGTGAGTACTGGAGAAATTTTTGTTACTTCTTTTTGCAAAAGATTTATTAAGTTTATTGACAGCCATTCATACATTTAAGTTTTTAAAAAATTATAAGTGATTTTAAGCAAGAAACTGGATGACACCCCCAGACTACCTGGTACATATGCCATTTGGAGATGGGAAATGTAGTAGGGAGGCTTCTTATAGGCCCAGGCTGGTTATTTGTGATTTGGCCTGGAGAGGTTAGTGGCATTGGGAATGAAATGTAAAGGGTAGAAACAATGCAAGTTCAAAGGAGATGAAAAACAAACAAAGAGCAGTTTGGAAAATAGAAATTCTTCCAGTGTGAAGTGCATAGCCTTCTGCATTGGAGACAAAACCAGTGCTACTTACTGCTCTGGAGTCTGTGAGGGGCGACCGGACATGAAGCTGCGACATTCCTCAGGTGCAGAGGATACCTGGCCTTTATCCACAACACTTCCTGCCTCTGACCTATGCAAATGGTGCATTCCAACAATTACAACAGAGCAGGATACCAACTCCTAATACTTCATATACTTCATAAAATAAAACACTCTGTTGTAGACAACTTTGCAGCTTGTGAACTTTATGTCACCAGGGGTCTATGTTGTATGGAATTTATACCACACCATTAACTCATGACTTAGCTGCCTTTTTGCTTCACAATAGCATCATTATTGCAAACAGAGTCATTAACTGCAAGCAGGATTTTAAGTTTAGGAGTTTCTTTTAATTTTTAAGTGGCATTTAAAATATAATAGACATAAAATAATTATATGTTTACTAGAAGGAAAAACAACAGGGTATTAACCATTTGTCTTTTGCCACATTTAGAATAGATTTTACTGAACAGGCTCATATGGTATCAGTAATTCCTTTTCCTTTCTGAATAAAAGTGTAAATCATGTACAGAAGAGACTAAAACAGGTAGCATTTTACTGTTTAATTAAGAGCTATGAGGTGAAGTTTAAGTATATGAAAGTTCAAGAACAAGTAAGCATTAATTCATATTAGAGGCGGCATTTATTTGACAGTAAATTAATTCATTTTCTAAGCTGCAGCTAGACCATACCAGTGAAACCATTTACACAAGATAGCTTTACCAGTCTTACACGGAAGTTTCACCACATCAAGAAGCGCACAAACAGTACAACAGCAGATTTTATTCTACTGACATAAGGCAAACATTAATATTCAGAGAGTTCAAGCTTCCAACCTTTTACTGCCTGCAGGCTTAGATTCCTGTTCATTCTCCTCCGCCTTTTTCCCTGGTGCTAACTTCTCGGCACTGTCAAGCAAAGCACTAAGGGCTACTCTCCTGAAGACATTCCCGTGAGCCTCCTTGATAAACTGGACCAGCTGACGGATGTCACAATACAGCCCCTGTTTGGAGGCAAGAAGGAAGTTGGGGAAAGAAAGATAGCTGTGCGATTAAATCATTTCTCCAGGTAGAGAGGAAAAAAGTAATTCCTTAGGCTTAGATGAGCACTGGAATCATAAGACAAGACAGTTTACTACTGATGAAACTGGTGGCATATTCCCTCTATAACGTTCCTATAGAACATTACCAAGACCTTTGTCGGTTATCCTTGGTATGAAAAAGGATGGTTGCCACGTTTCATTCAGAAAGTTGGCTGCATGATTAGAAAGACATTAATTTACACTTTAAACCCTTGGATTCCCAAGCTTTAATTTTCTCTTTTAATTGTAACTTCTGAAGAGATGCCTGAAAAGAAAAAGGTAATCAAAAATTTGTTTACACTAGAGATTTCAGTCCCTGTTCAGCTTCTTCAAATTTTCTGCATCATTATGTCAAAATATGTTAAGTCCTCTAGACACTTCTATTGAAGCCAGATTATTCAAAGGATGATGCATTTTGCTGGACAGATTTGGTAGATTACATATATGTTTTCGCACATTTGAACATGAACTTGACTACAAACTCAAGGTGATATAGGGCTATTAAAACCAATATATTGGTAAATCAATATTTAAAATATATATGCAGGACTTTTTCTTGAGAAATTAAGCTTTGCATCAGAATTTCCCCTCTCTCTCTGCTCAAGAAGGTATTTAACTATATTTCTTGCCTTAGGTTCATGACAAGGAAGAATGCAGAAGCCTAAAGAACACTTACCTTGGTAGTTTTGGTTTTCAAAACCTAAGACCACTGGGACAAATATACCCATAAGTTTTAGGAAAGTAGAAGGTAGGACCTTTGGGGAAAACATGGATGGAGAACCCTTTGGGTTCTGTGGGCAACAGGGCACTGTGCCCCTCACTCTGCTCTGCAGCAGCTCCTCTAGGAATGGGGCAAGACTCCAAAAAAAAAAAAAAGATTCCAAACTCACCAAAGGGTGCATAGCCCTAAGCACATAGCAAAGAGTGCTATGTGAAATCAGAGGTGTAGGCTAATAATTGAGACCTCTGGAACCTCCCAATGCTCTAGATGCTACCTAAGACTGGGGTCTTTATACCACACTGTGAAGTGGAGAACCCCAAGAATGACTAAAGTTTGATGTCCCACTGTTCTTACGGAATGGGAGTTCAAAATCAAACAAGATTATTTCTTTTTTTAAAAATCAAGAAATATAGTATTTTTCTATACATGAGTCTATTAAAAAAGATTTATAAGCAGTCATGTATATTAAAATCAACCTGTTAAATTACTTTTGCTATGGCCAAATTGCATGCATGGATGGTACCTGTGTTACACTCAAGCTCCAAGAACCTTGCTGGGTTGGCTTTGATTGTCAGCAAAGTTCAATTCCTTTAGTTTGGGGTTTTATTCTGTTTATCTCAAGTTGAGTGAATTGTTTCAATAGTTATAATAGCTTAAATAATTCCCTTGATTTGGGTACATTAGATGATAGGGTCCACATGTGCAAATGGGCTGATTTCTGCATAAGGGTCATAATATCTAACAGACTGGTAGCATAGAGAAATGCTACTTTGCCTCCCAAAGATACCTGAATTCATCTATTCGTGTCAAATTTTTTCAGTCTTAATCTACAAACCACAATCTCCTTGGTGGCAATTAAGCACTAGCCTTTAAAAACTTTTTTTTTATTTCTACAGGTTTTGGGGAACAGATGGTATTTGGTTACATGAGTAAGTTATTTAGTGGTGATTTGTGAGCTTTTGGTGCACCCATCCTCCAAGCAGTATAAACTGAACCAGATTTGTAGTCTTTTATCTCTCAACTCCTTTCCACCCTTCCCCGGAGTCCCTGAAGTATATTGTGTCATTCTTATTCCTTTAGCACTAGCCTTTTATAACCTAGTTTTTCCCTATCCTATTGTGACTTTAGTGGTTTAATTAACAGTCTTTCAAGACAAGTAGCTAAAAGATTACAGACAGTGGCTAATAAAAGAAAACAAAACCAACTTCAGCAACATATTTGCATTAATTTTTAAAGTAAATATGGGTTCAAATAATGCTTAGAATAACATTATTTAGTATTTTATGAGCCAACAAACTGTGCTCTAGAACCTTCTTTTTGAAGGGCTCAATGTACTTTACAATTATTTCACTGAACACTCCATAACCTTTGAGATGGGAGAGGAAGATAGGTGAATTTGCACAATGAGTAACAAGGAAAGGAAAAGTGTTGTTAAGTCTCCTTTGTGACTTACTGGTGACACCGGGGAAAATAGATATTTTAACTTTAAAATGTAGACTTTTAGATTTCAACTTCTCTTCCTCATGGCCACGACAATGAGAACTTTTCTCAGGGCAGAGACTGAGCCCTCCTGTGGGAAGAGAGGAGAGCTTCTCACCAGATTCTCAGGGCTGTGCAATTCATGTGTGGTTGAAGCGCAGCGTGTGATGAGGGATTTAAACATGGCACTGACGATAATGCCTTCCACATTTTGGGCTGTGGATTTGTTGTCCACTGTGGTGAAGTTATTTCCAAACCCAGCCTTGTCTGGAATGCAAAGGCACAAATTAAAGACAATGTTTCCTTTAAGCTACACAATGGGTAGAAGTAAGGCAGTACTTGGCACCCAGGAATTAGTGAAGTGCTACATGAAATACAGAAACAAGGAATTAAAGATGCCCCTGGTTTAATAATACTATGCAGACTTGGAAATAAATGAATCATAGTCTCCTTCAGAGTCTTTACTATGAAACAACCAATTGCATTTGCAGAACGGCTTGGTTGATAAATCTTAGCAAAGGAAAGGAAACCAACTCTTATCTTTAGGAAAGAGTTTTAGGCTTAGCGTAGTTTTTAAATAGGTGATCACTTTTTAAAAAGTTTCCTAAATGACCCTTCAATGGAGAGTTCATTTGCAAGCTTTTTGGTGGTAAGAAATGCTACTTTCTCAATGGAAATTGTTCAGTCTGCCTGAAGTGGAATTAGATGGGGTCAACCAGGTGACCTGGGAAGGGAGATGGAAGAGTCAGGTGGGAGCCCTGCAGGGAAGCTCACACAGGCCCTGGGGAAGACAGAGTCCTGCCAAGAACTGCAGAGTTCTTCCAGAAACGTCTTGGGCAGATGGAGAGGGGAAACCTCCCACGTCCCTCAGAGCCACATCCTTCTTGCTCACCCATATGTGAAATGCCAGTGAATGGAAGCCTTCAGTCCCATGGTACTTTACACCAGTTTTTCACAGAAAACTGGATCTTTCATAGGCGACAGACACATAGGTATCCTGTGCCCGTGCCATAGGATTTCTCATGGCCTGTGAATCACCTGTGAAATGTGACGAAGGGCATGGGAAGCTCCAAGACTGACCAGATGGGGACTTATGTCTGCCTGGCTGATTCACTGTGATCCACTCCCGAATAGCAAGCAATGCAGAGGGGATTTATCACTTTAAAGTAATACACTTTATTACAAACCTCTCACTCTCTGTGCCAATCGATAGGGGATGATCTCTAGATTTTCCATTGCTGAAAGAAAATATTTTAGTCTATGCTTATGGTTTCTATCTCAAATGGTTTATAAAAAAGAAAAATAATAATTTGTAATCAAGAATTTTTCTTGCATTGTCTCAACTACAATCCTAATTCATTGTTTTTTTAACGTACAATGTGTTTGGTTTAAAACAACTCTGCTAACAGATTGAGAGGTTCTATAGAGGAGCAATATTTTATTTTAATGTGAAACCAAGCAATATTCCTGGGTTACAACCAAGAAAACTGCTTCTAAATCCAGCAAATATACTTTCATTGTAAACTAATCAACTACTATCATACATGTATTATATAAACAATAAAAGCCTATACTACAAAGCTATCCTTCTCAGGCTCAAATTAAAATGTGTATTTTATTCAACTCAGGCATCACGCATTATTTTCATTGCATTGCTGCATTTGCATTCACATTGTACTGGTGGTCTTTGGTTTACTATAAACGCAATTGACACTTATTGGTCTCCCCCTATAACTTAAATCTTCATAGTAGAGTTTTCTGAAAGCCATGAACTTATAAAATAGCTTGTAGATTTATCTCTGGATCCATTTGCCTGTTTTTTAAAAAATTAAGTATCTGTGTGTGTCAAAATTGTGTTACTGTTTACTACAAAATTATAAGGTTTTTTTCTTCCATTTTACTTTGTGAAAAAATTGTCAAGCACAGTACCACTATGATACCTGTACATTATAGATACTCATTTCATAGCTGTTGAACTAACGAATCTGATCACTGCCTCAGATGTCATACAACAGAACGTTATATGAGAGAGAGGAATCCCATGAGTGGTAGTATAAAAATTGAGGGGTTAGGTGAGAATGCCACAAGCTTTACCAAGCTCATTTATTGTGGTAAGTTGTCCTCAGAAAGTCTCCAAAATGTGTCCTCAGAGATAATGTGCAAGCTTTTCTTGTTTATACTTTATACACACACATGCAAACACACACACACACACACACGGACACATATGTATCTTTCCTCTAAATTCTACCTCCACAAATTTAGTGTTCCCCTGAAACACTACCTGCTTCACCTTACAACGACTTCTCCTAGATCTCAGGTACATCTTTACTTACTGTCAGTGACTGGCTCCATACAAAATCCTAGCAAAGCATGCAAGAAGTCCACTACATTATTGAGAGAGTCCTTGTTCACATAGTCCCTCATGGTTTGTCGGAACTGCATCTTATCTAGCTTGTATAGCTTAGTGAGGCAGTTCTGGGCCTGCAATGAAGGAAGAAAAGTGAAAAAGTCACAAGTACCAGCTTAAGCTACGGACACTGGTAGTCTGAGACAGAAGCCTTCAGAAGGCAAGGGTTTCCAACCATCCCCAGTGGTCAGTGCCAGGCAACCCTGCTAGCCCCTCTTATCTGAGTAAGATGTGAGCAGAGACAGACTGAGAAGTCTGAGGATGTTTACAATGAGAACAACTGCTCCACAGGAAAAACCCCAAAACTCAAAGCTAAGGTCTAATGCTGGTCCCAGAAAGAGTTCAGTATTTTCACCAAGGTCGAGATTTTAAGATCTTAATGAAAAAACCTCAAAGTTTGAAATTTAGATAGGTGATAGAATTGACAATCTATTTTAGAAAACCTCAAAGGCTGTGGGCAATGGGAAGATACGTGCCATACTACATCTGAATAAAAGAGATAAAAGAATGTCTGTACAATGAAATGAAATGGGACAATGACCGAAGTCTCTGGGTTGAGGGGAAAAGGGATAAGGATCAAGAAAGAAGGGGTGGCTGAATGAGGGCCATTTCAATTATGGATGGAGAACTTTGGGACAACCAGGCACAGGCATTGAAGTCAGATTAGGGAAGGCAATTCCTAAGAATTGGGATTTTATTGGTGCCCTTCAATGTGGCCTAGAAGAAAACTTAGTTATGTCACCGTTTTGACAAATCAAGGCCCAGGAAAAAATCCTTGGAAATTTTGAGAGAGAGAGAGAAAAAAGAACGTAAAAGACTGAAACTTGGAATTAGCAGTAGGCTTCTTGGTATAACCTTGTTATCATCTCTCCATCTGTTTTGCAAAGTCAGATGGATTGATATGTTTTTCATTTTTCCTTTACTATGTCCTAGATTTGAAATTAGGTATTTTTATTCCCAGGGAGTTTACAAGTTTCCCTATTGAACAAACTCATTTTTTTTCTTGAAAAATAAATGCTGCTAGCTATAAAATGAGGTTTGCAAAGCACTTAGGCAAAATATATTTTGCATGAAGAAGTATTTGTCATTCCATAAAGAATTTGTGAAGATGTTTATTGTAGCATTCTTAAAACACTTTAAAACCCTCAGTTGGCAGGCCTTGAAGTACAAATTATTCTGTTTTCTATAAAATATGCCAAAAAAGGCATAATTTCAAATCTTGCCTTTAGAGGATATTAAAATGTCTGTATGGTCTGTATAAGTTCAGTGGGAAGTTAAAGCAAGCATAAGAATATCAAACTTTAAATACTAATTCTGAATGAATATCTTGAACTTCTTCAAAAGATATAAAACATTTAAGAAATTAATTCCTTTTCAATAATTGGGGACTACCAGCTAATGATTAGATTAATACTCTAACATACATTGAGGCATTATATGATAAAATTGCTGGACACTTTGATGAATATCGTTAGAGTAGCCTTCTGTTTCTTGGAAGAAAAAAGCTAGGGAGAGGACCTTGTCTGGCAAAGATGAGAAATATTCTTAGCATCTTAAAAGTTAAGTCGTTTCTGAAAGGCCAATGGTAGAGAAATCTGGAAATGTTTAGCTTCTGGAATTGAACATTTCCCAGGGAAAATTTCCCAAATTTATATCTCTTGGACAATGTGTTTGCTGAGTATGAATAAGCAAATAAGCAAATATAATATCAATAATGAGCATTGAACAAACAAGATAATAGAGGAATTGTTTCATAAGTCAAATTGATTAGACAGGTAGAACACTGGCTGGATGCCCTCATAGAAAGTGTTCAGGTGGAAAGTATGATGAACTAAGTGACAACAACAGCTCCTCAAATAGCTTCCGATCCAACTCACCCTGCTTTCTGTGAATCCAGAAAGACAAATTGTGGTTATCAGAGCCAGTTTATACTTCTAATTAAAGCATGACATAAAGCATGTTATGTTTCACTGTTTCATGTCATGAAATTGGTCTTCTGCATGGGGAGTGATGTGGTTTATTTGTCTTTGAGGGTATTTATTCATACTGTAATAGAATTTAAAATCAAAGATAAAAAAATCACATACACATGTGCAAAGATGGGGGCAATGCCAGCTTTCTATAGCCTTATTAATTATTATTTTCAATTTTTGGCCTCAAAATCTAGATCTTGGTCAAAATTTTCAAGTTTCAAAATTTAGAAGCTAATAAGTGTAAATATAACCCCCACATACACATAATAAATTAAAATAATACAACATCATAGAATATAACAGAGCAAAACAGAAAAGGATAGATAGATGGATAAATGAGAGATGATACATTAAGCAAGAAACCCAGCATGCTAATACTGTGTGAACATTTCATGACAAAACCTAATATCAAGGAAAAAGGGGTTGGCATTGGATTTTGACATGATCCTAAAACTCTGCCAAGATACGCCAAAGTATTTTTTAGGACTCAAATTTTCATCAAACTCTTATTTTTAAGAGCATATTTTCTTATGATTTCAATTCAAATATACATATGAAGCAACTCTCCCAGCTCAGACCGTGAAAGTAGGTTATTGTTCAAATTGAAAAGGAAAATTAATAGTCAGCAGAGGGGAAAAAAAAAAAAAGCTGGAAGACCATTTCCATGACAGCATTACATTTGGCAAGCCCAAGTGCAGAGTTTCAAGTTTCACACAGTTGACAGGGACATGAGCTCAAATATTCAGAAGACAAGGTTCATTCTCAAATAAAGCAGCCATATAATAACTGGCTACTTTTACAGTCCTGTTTTGTCCCAATAAGGGCCATTTTCCACATCTTTGGAAGGACAATATACCAGGTCCTAAAACTTCGACCCCTTTCTCCAATATGCAATATGCTTCTACAGTACCCAGGCAGATGATTAAAAAGTCATTTGTTACAGGCCATCAAAAGCTTGCTAAATGTATTCATCTGTGCAAAAGTTCTTTCAAGCTGCACTTCACATATTCCAATTATATATCCTTTCACTAATTAGGAGTTGGTCTGCCCTAGGCAGGAGGCAGAAATGTTTTCCCAATTAAACTTTCCTAAGCCTGGGTTTTAGATGTCTTGAGATATCTCATAAGAATCTCCTCATGCCAAAACGGCATGAATTACTCCTACAAAATACAATATTTTTCAGGGAACACTGACCCTCATTGTCAAAGGACTTAAACGGAAGGAAAGGAAGAGGGAGAGGAAATGGAATCTACTTTAATTCTCTTACATTCTCTCGGAATACCTGGTGTCTCAGACGATCTCCAGAGAGCCCTCGGTGTCCTTCTCCGCAACCATAGGCACATCCCAAAGACTTCACTATTTTGATGAGCATTGTTAGAGCAAGCCTATGGTTGCTTACAGGTGTACTTTCATCCTGGTACCCATGAATAAGAAAGAAAGAGAAGTCTGTTTACTTTGTCACTGAGGTCCTTTTGCTATGATTCTATTGTATTATTAAATGAAATGTATATGCTTTACAGTGAGCATCTGCAATTTGGAAAACAGAATTGTAATGGGCTCAACAAACATACTCAGTTTTCTAAAATTTTGTATATGATTTTAAAAAAAAACTATGTATTTTGAACACTCTCTGTTGCTACAGAATATAAGTATAGGCCTCTTTGTTAGAAGACATGCTTTTATATCTTGACTGCTGTCAGACAATCACTTAAAGAGTGTCAGTGGAGACTATCAGTGATGAAAGCAAGTAAGTTTTGTTAGAAACTACCCTCA
Organism: Sapajus apella; assembly: GCF_009761245.1. Classification (NCBI taxonomy): domain Eukaryota; kingdom Metazoa; phylum Chordata; class Mammalia; order Primates; family Cebidae; genus Sapajus; species Sapajus apella. Next base: position 29,584,511 of record NW_022436950.1, read on the forward strand.
TCAGTAGGCTTCTGATACTACCACTAGGCCAGGATCACTGCTAAGTTTCTGGAACTGATCAAAGTCTGGAACTTTGAAATCTCATGGCAACTGCTGACATTTTTGAGGGCTTTTTTCTAATCATATGCTTTCACTGTATTATAATACACATGCACAAGCAAAGTGAGAATATACAGAACTTTATAAACACTTCCAGCTTGATTCTTCTCTTGAGGCTAAATAGGAAGACCCCCTGAGAGGAATCATGAGAATTCATATTCATACCTTCTCTTTTGCCCCATTTAATCTTTGTTGTTAGTGGAGAACATGGCTTCCAAAAAAGAAACTTCCTTGAGTTATTTCCAAAGAAGCATAAGGAAGCAGTTGCTAAGGAATGATGCAGAGCGCAGTGTGGAAGAGCCACTTTGTTTGGGAAGCTGCAACCTGTCTCAGTCCTCCCACATCCTACTGTCAGCACATACACCATAAACCTGGGATTCCAGTGCCTGGTCCTTAACTGCATATGATGTTAGATAAGTTAACTAATCTCTTTGTATTTTTGTTTCCTTACCTGTGAATTTAGGATTCTAATAGCTGCCCTTATGACTTCATAGGTTTACTATGCAGAGCAAATTAAACAATGTATGAGAATTGTTCTGCAAATTGTATGGGACTTTTCCATAGCCACATGATTGGGTTGACACATAAACTGTGGAACCAGATACAAGTATTCAAATATGCATGTGGTATAAAAGGAATAGGGGCTTATCTATACATTAGCATGGGCCTTACTATGATAGGGTTGACTTTCTCCTCCCCTAGTGTTATCCAGTTGGTCCTTCTTTTCTTATCTGTAAGCTCTTGTAGTGGAAGTGGTGCTGAACTCCAGATAACTCCCCTCTTGGCACTGAAGCATTCATCCTCTGAGCTATTCAAAGTGGTGATGGCTACTGCCCTCAGATGAGTGCCTCTGAAAGCCCCAGTTAGCAAGCTGCCTCATCCAACATTATACTCTCTTCCTGGAGATAGTCTACCTCTAATGACTGGACAGGGTCATAAAGGGAGCCAGGGTGTGTTTGCCAAAAAGGTCTCTTTGGAGACTACTTAAAGAGCCATCCCAGCTTCAGAGCTCTCTGTGTAACTAGCTTAGGCCTCTATTACAACTACACTGTAGTTCAATTTCTCTCTATGCCCCATCCTGCTTCTTCACACCTAACAGCTTAATCCTGAGAGGACATTCCAGTAAATTGCCTGTACACATATATTCATGTTGGAGTCTGTTTCCAGGGAACCTTACTTAAGACAGCTCAGAAGGTTGCAAATAGAAGACTCAAACTTATCAACAGAACTATATATATATATATATATATAGGTTGAATATCCTTATTCAAAATACTTGGACTAGAAGTATTTTAGATTTCAGATTTTTTCAGATTTTGGAATATTTGCATATACATAATGAGATGGGAATAGGATCCAAGTCTAAACACAAAATTCATTTATGCTTCATATAGGCCTTATATACATAAGTTGAAGACAATCTTATATAATTTAATAATTTTGTGCATGAAATAAAGTTTCGACTGCATTTTATCTGTGACTTGTCACATGAGGCCAGGAATTTTCTACTTGTGGCCTTATGTCAGATCTTGGAGCATTTTAGGCTTTCAGATTTTTGAATTTTTAGTTTGAATTCCAATTTTAGCTTCAACATCTGCTAACTATATAACCTTGGACAAACTACTTAACCTATCTGTGCCTTACGAAATCAGAATCATGATATCTATTTCATAGAGTTGTGAGAATTAGAGTTAAAACATGAAAGGCACATAATAATAGAACACCAATTTATTATTAATAATAGCAAATATTATTAAATTTCCAGTTAATTTGCTAATAAAAATGAGCAAATAATAAAATTATTATTTTTACATGTGGGGCACTGCTTTCCTCTGGAGCACCTTTATGCAAATTAGAAAAGGCACCCCATAGGTGGAAAATTAGAAGAAAGTGAGCCCTCTGAATGGATGCAATCCTTTGGTGAGTGGTTCCGAAAGCAGAGGCTGAACTGGATTTCAGTCCTCACTGGCCTCTTTAGCCAAGGGCCTTTGCGGTCAGGGCTCTGTACAGGCTACAAAGCCTAATACAGCAGTGCCTCAGAAAAGGTCATCCTGAGCAAGGGCTTATGTGGAAGATTGGTTTACACACATTTTAAAATTATTATAAGTGCCTTTAAAAATTCTCTAGTTCTGAAAGCTTTTTGTAAATATCTATTCAGGTTTTTATTTCTTTAGACCTTCAGATGTCCTTGGGATTCAGGCTGCTTTCATAGGAGACATTCAGAAAGATATAGCAAGCTACAGGCAAACAATTGAAGATATTAAATAACATTCCAAGCTCTCAGCACACGTTAGTGCAAATACAGGAATGGCAATTAGATTTTCCCTTCTGTCTTAATCAATTCCTATGCTTCTGTTATTAGTAAGTTGCAAAATTAGATAAACCTTCTGATTTCACTGAAGATAACAGATGGGTTTGGGGCAGAACAGACCTGTGTGAATCACAAACAGAAGGCACTTGACCCACCATCAGGTTTTATTTTATAAATTCTTTGTACCAAAAAGAATATTATTTTGGGAACTAACTAAAACATATATATCTTGGTGGCTGTATTGGAGACCACATAATCTGATTTTTTAAAACCCGTATTGATAAAAAGTGATAATTTTGGTCAAAATACCATCTATTATATCAAGCTATAGTATCTAGATAATATCTAGGTTCCAAATAGTCAAGATACTTGTAGGTTTTCAAAAAAAATTTTGTTAAAATGGGAACTTGGATAAAAGCAAAAATGAAAACAAAACAGTAATGATGAACCTCTGAGATCCCCAGCATACACACAAAACCTCATCAAGTTAGTTGGGACATTTAAGCTTTGCAGATAAAAGCTTATCAATATTTCAAAATATTCTCCCATTTTCCTTTCTAATTTCCCTTGAACGTTATAATGGGCAAAATACCATTTATAACCTCTTTGTCCAGACAAAGTTGATAGGTAAAGAATGGAAATTCAGTAAGGATCTCACTAGTTTCTGTGCTTGCAAATTTGGTCCTTATAACTTGGTTTTGTTTGCTAATTCCTAAGCAATTGATCACTGAATGATTCTTTAGATATTAGGATCTGCAATCAAATCTCTTGTGATCTGTACCATTATTTAGATAATCTTCATTTACAGTGAGATCTGAGGTTCCTTGCCTTATCTTCAGTGATGGATAAGGTGCTAAGGTGTTGGGAAACTTAAAAACCAATAAAGTCTTTTAGAATTGCCTTATGACTAATATGATTAAGGCAGGAGAAGAAAATCCTAAAGAAAAAGGTTCAACAACCAAAGATTATTGGAGCAAGAATATTTGGATCAGAGTCCATGAATATTGGGAAGACAGGAGTAAACAATAAAATGAAGGAACACAGATGATAAATATATATTAAACAAGTGTCAAGTGGGACTCAAAAGAAATGAAAAAATTGTAAAAGAGGAGGGAGCACTGCAACATTTACTCAGATGAGAAAATCTGATAACATGTAAGAAAAATTGACAATTTATAGTTTATACAATATATATCTAGGTGGTAGAACTCTACACAGTATAGCTTCACATGTGTGAACACTTGACATGATGTGTAGAGTATTTGTTAGAGATTAAAATCTCTTGTTAATTTCGATTTCTGAATATCATTTTCTATCTAAAAATGTAAATTGAGATTAGTCTAAGTTATGTGAATTTAAGGTGTAGTAATTTGTATTTAAAATTAAAGATGAAAACCAATTCTTGATGTTAAGAAATCATACACCAGATGTTGACAAGACAGGGAATTAAATTTAAGAACAGTTAATAATAGAAAGATGAAAGCCACCAGGATGTGCCACAGTGAGACATAAGAGGCTGAGTGAGGCTAAGAGAGTTATTCCCACTTCAACCAACTCCAACTAATCAAGCAAAATTCTTCCTTTGCTTTCTCCTTAACTGTGGTTAAAGCTGGCTGCCAAAAATGTGCTACTTAAAAGAAATAACTTTATATTGAGGAAAAATTATACTGCTTGTTATGGGCTGAATATTTGTGTCTTCTTTAAATTCATACATTGAAGCTGTAACCCCTCAACCAGATGGTATTTGAATATGAGGCAATTAGGGTTAGTGAGATCATGATGGTGGGGCCTGGTCTAGTGGGATTGGGCCTATATAAGAAGAGACACAAGAAAGCTCTTTTGCTCTCTCTCTTTCTCTTTCCCTGTATGCACAAAGAAGAGGCCATGTGAGCACATAATAAGATGGTGGTCATCTATAAGCCAAGACAGGAGGCTTCAGAATAAAACCAAACCTGACAGCACTTGGACTTCCCAGTCTTCAGAACCATGAGAAATACATTTCTATTGTTTAAGCCACTCAGTCTATGATATTTTGTTATGGCAACTTGAGAAGACTACACTACTCAATTAGGTCAGAGCCTGAAAGTTTTAAGAAAGGTTATACTCGGTGTCAGACTGAGAATTATGTCAATATAGCATATCTGAAATGTATTTCAGATGTAATGTATATCATATATTTCTTGCAGAAATAACATGACTAGAGAATTAGCTCTAACGCTGCTTGGATGGCAATAGTTTTTGGATTTAGAGTACAGTTTCATGTAACTGTTTCTACTAAGGCCTACTGATAACCTAATGAAGAGATTTCTCCACTCTCCACTTTTTTGCTCTAGTGACTAAATGCTGTTTGGAGTCAATAAATTCCTGGCAAGCAAGCTTTAGAAAGAAATTAGGTACATTGCACAAGGACACATAACGTGGTTCAGTCATACCTTCTCTTGGTTCTTATCCTTCTTCTCATAAGGGCCGCTTCCACCTCCTCCACCTCCTCCTCCATCACCTCCTCCACCTCCTCCATCTCCACCTCCTCCTTCTTCTCCTCCACCATCTCCAGCTCCACTAACTGCAGGGCCCCCAAATCCACAAGTGGAACTTCCAGACACTCCTTTGAATTGGAAAGCTCCCTCACTTGGCCTCTTTTCTAAAGTCTCATTTTCCTTGTTTTCACTCTTCTTTCTGTTCTTTTCTATACAGGGCACCACACCAAGTTGAAGCAAGCATTCCACAATGTTTAATGCCACATCACAGATGCGAGAGCTGATGTCATGATTAAGGACAAGGTAAACAGCCTTCAGAACTACCTGAGGAAGACAAGTTAAACATGGCATGATTAAGTTACCTGCACTCCCTACAGAGATTTGGTTATTCTGTTTAACCCATTTCCTTAGGCTATTCTATGAAATTGGACAGAAATAATTTAGACAATTGTCAAATTTCCCTATAAAAGTTGCTTTGGAATCTTGTGTATTTGCTTAATATAGAGAATAAGTCACCCAAAGTATTAAAAATACACATGTATTATCTCATGCACATCTTATAAAACATGCTATGATATCAACAGTTAATGGGTATATTAAGGCATGGTGAGTCATTGGGAGACTAATTTTTTGCCCAAATGGAAACTTGTTCTATTGATTTTTTAAAAATAAAGTGTTTTAATCCCCTGCCTTTTATTCATTATTAATAATGGATAAACAACAATGATTTCCTTTTGCTCATTCATGACTGTATCATTGTTTACACTTCACTTGAAGTACAAAATATTTGCATGTTTAAATTATGTTCCTTTATTGGTTTTAATATTATAAATTATTTGCTAAGCCAGGATTCCTAATGTGCAATAAAAATTTTGTGAAATATAATTGTAAATTATAACAACCCTTTCATTTGCTAATAACTATACTCAAGACAGGCACTCTTGAGAATGCAAGCTTAAATCTTTTAAGAACTTCTATTCATTTTTCTGGCTACACAGGAGGTTTGTAGTCCTGTTGCTTATATATCAAAATAAAATAAGTGAGGAATTTTTTTCTCTCATTCTAGAAAAAACAGACTTATTAAACATACACATATGTATATTTATTTATGTATGTTCGGGATTCACTAACAGTTTGGGGTTATAAAAATATTCTGAGATAAGATCAAATCTAGTGTAATACTTGAAAAAAAGTAAGGTGCATCTATTATGCTTGACACATTTGTGAAATTTTTTCAAGGATGGCTTTTTCATTTCAAGGTTTGATATTTCTAAGAGTCTGTGCGCATTTTGCATCTTACAATGAAAAAATGCACTAAATGATATCTGTCCAACTTTGGCAAGAAAAATTCTTGCTTCTTACAGAAAGATCAAGCATTCCATTCTTGTGGACAAAGTTATTGGTCCCATCAATATGTTCTGTGTCCTCTAGGTAGCTGTAGTTTATGCAGGAGTCTGTGAGGCTTCGAGGCAGGTTCGCGCATGCCAGGGGTTCATGTGGCATCTCTGGGATAGGCACCTGGTTGCAGAGTTTCCTCATATGCTCACTGAAAAAGTCTGCATAGCCTACATTGAATGACGCCAACGTGGTATTGAAGGTCGCAACTGTGATGGTGGAGATCTGAGATCGCACTAATGAAATAAAAGCAATGTCTTAGTTCTCCCTACATTAACTTACAATATCAGTTAGACAGTTACGTTATTATTTCAATCATGACCACAATAACAGCTGTAGTTTTTGAAAATATTTAACTTATACTTTCAAACTATTCTCAACTCTAATGAAACTACTGAAGCTACTAAGGCCATAGGTTATAGAAAAATGTGAATTATAACTGGCTTTCTTAAGGCCAAGATTAGGATTTAACTTCTGTCTAACATTGACTTTGTTATTCAGAATAGATGAATTTTACCCACTGTTAGATGATCGATCATATTGATATAAACTATTTGTTTACAGCATTTTTATCTAGTATATTAATAAACAACAAACATGAATAATTTTTTTCTCCTTTGGCTAAAAGTAACTGGTGGCAACCAACAGATGTCATCAAATATCTGAAATACAGTGCAGATCAAAGAGGAACTAAATTTATGCTTCTATGAGAGCATAAGACAAAAATTGATTATTCTGTTAAAAGTACAGAATAAGAACCTATCTTGAATTACACTCAGAGGCACATGTTTGCTCCACACAAAATGCATAAGAACTTATCTAAAATAGAAGCTGTCTGAAAAAAAAAATTGGTGGCCTTGGAAGGCTGTGACTTTCCTCCCACTGAAGCCCTTTCAGAGGGATCTCATAGAGGGGATTGAAGCACTGAATCTAGATATCCTCCAAGGTCTCTTTGAGCCCTGTGGGTCTATGATCTTTGGAAAAGAAATATGAATGGCTTGTCCTTGTACTTCCTCTGAGAGGTATGGTGTTTACAGTGCAGTGTTAAATAGCTCTTGCTACTAAGGATATGCTAAAAATGGCTAACAAGTAAATTACCAAGCAATACAGTTCAAGAATGCCAGTTTTCAGAAAACACAGGAAGTGGATTACAATGGGAAACTAACATGGTGTAAGAACAGAAACAAGAAAAGAAATCTGAACTTCTGCCCGTAGGTCTCACCTCTTACCCACCTTCCTTGACGGTGTTTTCTCCATGGCTGTTGGAGGGGTCCGGCAGGTCGCTTACCAGGGTGTGATGGGAGTGGGAGTGCCTGGCACTCAGACTCTCCATCTCAGTGGCTGCATCTGAACTGCCTCGCCGGGTCAATTTCCCTGGGATGAAAAAGAACACCCCACAAGAGGGTTTTAAAATCTGAAAGGTTCTCTACCAAGATATTGTCTTTCCCAAGGACAGCAGGGATAGTGAGAGGCTGTTAGGAAGAGTGTGAAGCACAGACAAAAAATCAAGAACTGAACTTTCCGTGGGGATATTCAGGTTCAGGATGATTGATGAAGCTGCCTGTGATAAGGTCAGCCCCAATCTTAGCCAAATGTCAGAAACCATCTGTTGTGGCCCAGCTAGCGGTCAGCTTCTGATTTTAAACTGACCTACTTAATATGCAATCCAGAAATATATGTATATATATCCCTTTACTTTGCTGCTTTTTTGAAAAAAAATCAAAGTTTAATAAAAATCTGCTGTTTAGGTTCACAGTGGAAATTAATGCACAGAGTACCCTAACGCCATGTTTCTTCATCTAGAATGATCTAAGAAATAAGATTGTTACCTAATTATACAGAACTCTTGCATAATTTCTTCAATTATCTGGATTTATTTGGCTGTGATAACACAGCATTATTTTGGTCCTGGAGAACCTGCATTTGACCCTCAAATTTCGTGGCTGAACTGTTCAAGATAGATTCAGATTTGCCCAGGACCCCTAGATCCAGTTCTAAACAGGTCACTTAAACTCTGCCCTACATTGAAAGGTCTTGTGGTCACCTAAAATGGTGGTTTGCCAGCCTCCTTTCTCAATTCCTCTCCTGTCTTCTCCCAGCCCAGAGAAACTTCCAAAGGAGAATGTGCTGCGTGTGGGGGACACATCCAGGTGGTCCTCATGAAGCAGGAAGGGCACTCCCATTCTCCGTGGCCTCCTCTTGCCTGTGTGGTGGAACGGAATGGAGCCTTTCCTCTCTCGGTCTTCTTTGCGGCTCTTGAACTACAGTGATGAAAGATGTAGAATTACGCACAGGGCAAAGAAAAGGTTACAATCTGCTTCCCAAGGTGCTCCATGATCTGCAGTAAAATACTGAAAATGTTCCAAGAAGAGGAGACCCAGAAGTCACTGAATATCATCCAATAGAAATGGGAGAAATTTCATGTTCAAAGAGTGAAAGGCCACGTATTCCATGGGTGGGTTAGACTAGTGGTTTGCAAAGTGTGGTCCCTGGACTGGTAGCATGAGCATCACTTGAGAACTTACTAGAAATGCAAATTCTCAGACGTAGTGTATCAGACCCTCAGAAGCTAAGGTCCAGCAATGTGTTGTTTTAACAAGCCTGGTAGGTAATTCTGATGCACACTAAAGTTTGCAAATCACAAAATGAGAGTCACTACTTGAACCAGCCCATCTTTTTCTGTCCCATTTTTCATGATGGTGATCCACTGTTCCAGTTATCCAACACTAATTGTGTGCCACTGTTCATAAGAACAGTGAAGAAGATACAGACGATACATTGCCACAAATCTATTCCCACCAAAAGAGTTCAAAACCAAGTTCAACTAAAAGTTTTAAATTGCTTGAGAAGCTTTTAAAATATAACAATTCCTTAGCCTAACCTTCAGCAATTCTGGTTTAATCCGTCTGGGATTGAGACTGAAGATGTGTTTTTTTAAAGCTCCTTGAAAATTCTCATATGCAGCCAATATTGAAAACCACTTTTTTCTTTTCAAATGATCAATGTTTTAAGAAAATTGATAGCCATTATCTTTTGTTGCATCATTAACAAAGGCAGAACACTGCTTACTTAGCAACACTTTCGGCTCATAATAAGTTAATATCATGTTCTATGTTCTTCATCAGCATAATTAAACTAATTGTTTTGAAAACCAGAAAGCAAACCACTATATATGTCTACATCTCTAGATACATAGGTCTACACATTATTTTCTGTTTATCTCCATATAATTACAAAAAATAAAGGCAGAATAATGGCAGAAAAATATAAGGTATTTAACTAGAAGACCTACTTTTGAGTTTGGACTCAATCTTTGGTAAACTACCTAAAATTTCTAAGAGTCAATTTCTTATCTGCAAAATGAAAAGAGTAAGGATCTCATTGGATTAAATGAGAACTATTTATAAAAAGTACTTGATAAAAATGAGCTGAACTATACAAATGAAAGTTACCATTATTGCTACCACAACTACTTCCACCACTACACTACTTTACACTGCTTTAAGCATGTGATCAGGATTGAGTTTCATGACAACCCTGTGGAGGATTTAGAATAGGAAGTACACTCATACACACAGAGGAACTTGCATAGGGGTATGCTGCGAGTCAGTGTTACAGCTAGGACCTGACTTGGGTTTCTAGGGTCCCTTTCCCACCCCAACACATACTGCAGTATGACTAGAAACATCTCATGCCCCATTGACATTTTTTAATTACCAAAATATCAAAGAGCATAAGGATTTCTACTCACCTTTTTAAAAATATTCATGCCCAGGTCTGAAGAAAGATCTGGGACTGCAGATCTACGCAGATTGGTCAGTGAAACCTTGGAAAAGGCCTCAGCGCTAAGAGATTTTTCCTCCTCATTACACTTCATGGTGAGATCCTTAATAAAGGTAAACAATGATCAAGGACTTAGGACTTTACATTCAAATACTTTTCTTATTGAAATATTACATTTTTAATAGGGATGTACCTACTGCTTTGATATCTATGAAGAATTTAACTTATATGTCTGGACTTCTAGAATCCAAATTCTGCTAGTGAGAAGACATATTTCATATTAATTATAATTTCTGTTTGGAGTTTTCAGCAGTGAGGCCTGCAGAACCAGATCTAGAATGCTAAGAAAATGGAAGATGATCTCTCTCTCTTTTTTTTTTAAATGAAATGAGTGTTTTTTTCCATCAAATGATTCAGTAAAGCAGATACCCACTTAGGCAGAATATTTACTCTAAAACAGATTATATATTTGTTAATTCTGATATTGCTCATGTTTATTTTCAGAACATGCAGAAAAAAAATTCAGACTCTGCCAATTCACATTTAAGTAAATCCAAACAACTGGAACATACTATAAGTCACAGTTTTCTCTACATTTACAGCACCTAGTGTCGATAAGAAAGAGGAGAAGAACAAGTGTTCAAGCTGATATTAAGTCATTCATTTATGAAAAAGCAATTGTCATGAGGATATCACCATATCATCACATATTCAGTTTACTTCTCCAAACATTTATGACAAATAGCAAGACTATCAAAATGTGATATTCCTAATGATGACATTAAGACACTGAAAAATGTTGAGTTATGTAAAAGAGGTTACATCATGTTTATTAAAATGCTATGCTACACATTTTATGATATTGGTAATCAACAGATTAAATGTCAGAAGTCTCTATTAATTACTACTTTGATTATCCAGAAGACCCAATTTTCCACTATTCTAGATAAACAAAGACTTATACTAAATTAGCATGTGCAAGAGGTGCACTTTTTCAAATTATTATGTGCTAAAGAGCAGCAAAGGGTCAAGCGTGCAAGACAGAAGGGAAAAGATAATGTCAACAGTGTAATCTACCAACCAAATAGCACTCAAGTACATAAGAGCTTGATGAACAGAGAAGAAAAGAAAATTCATTATGGCAATGGCAACATTGCTCATTTGAATGATAATGAACTTAATTTTTCTTACTTGGGTTTTGTGGGTGTTCACTAGTGAGGGAGCTGCCGCCACCATGGAGCTACTCCTGGGTCTGGGCAGGAGAGGAATATCTGGCTCTGGAGGCTTCTCTGGCTTCTCTTCCAACATGTGTCGCAGCCTTTGTAGATAGTACATCAGAGACCACTGAGTGCCTTCCTCAGACCAATGGGGCTGAAGTAGGCAGCGCAGAACAGCAACGTCAAAGTAGGTGGCATAGCGGGACCTTTGGCATGGAGGTATCACGAGAGAGGCCCTGTTTCCCATGGCAGAGAGAAAATAATTATACTGGCAGTCAAGCCCTCTGAGGGCAGCACAACATGGCTTATAGCTCTACTTTTCTTATTTGTTTATTCATTTACTTGTTTCTTATGTGGTTTATTCTAATATTCTTCTAACTGGTCTCTCATTCTACTTTCACTGAACATCTCCTGGAAGTAGAAATACTGAGAGAGTTTTGAATGGTGGATAGGAATTGACCAGGCAAAGTTGAGCTTTGGGCAGGAGGGAGGATTGGCATTTCTGTCAGAGGGAACAATGCCTACAAAAGTATGACTTTTAAAAATATGGGTTTGAAGGGGAGACCATAAGTAATTGGTGAGTAATTTGGGTGATGAACAATGATGAGAGTGAGAGATATAGAAACAGAGGACGTTCAGATTTCAATGCTTCTTTTATGCTAAGATTGGGTTTGACTTTTACCCTGATAGAAATAGGAATGATATTTGCGTTGCTTACCTCATTGAGTTAATTTAATTTCAATTGTGAAAATATGTAAAATAACTAAGGAAGGTAAAAAATGCTAAGAAACAGAAGTTTCATATCAGGAAAATAAACAATTTTGAAAATTCTAAAGTTACATACCCTTGTAAGAGAGTAAAATTAATTTTTAAAAAAATCTCAAGTTCCTGGGATTCTGTTATTGTTTAAACACATAATATATTCATTACCTAGTATTCAATTTAATTCTACCACAAAGTAGTTTTAAGAACTTACTCAGATTAATATGTCATCCTAGGTATCTTAGGTGCAACAAATTGAATGTTTGTGTCCTACAAAATTCATATGTTGAAATTCATAATCCCTAACATTATGGTATTAGGATGTGGGGCCTTTGGGAGATAATTTGGTCATGAAGGTAGTGTCCTCAAGAATGAGATTAACACTTTTATGAAAAAAGGACTCCAGAAAGATTTCTGCCCTTTTTTCACTAAGTGAACATACAACGAAAAGATAGCTATCTGCAACCCGGAAGAGGGCTCTCACCAGAACCCGGCTGCGCTAGCACTGCAATCTCAATCTTCCAGCCTCCAGAACCATGAGACATAAATTTTTGTTATTTAGAAGCCACCCAGGCAATGGTACTTTGTTATGGCATCCAAAACTGACTAAGATATTAGCAGATTTAAAGATAAGTTTAACGTCCTCACCTTGAAGAACATATGGTCTAGTGAGAAACACAGACAATAAATGACAAAATACAAACTTAGAACTTCTGGGATCCAAGATGGTATCTTAAATCTAAACTTAACTCCCAAGCACAATTTCCTTCTGATTTAGGTGGTGCAAAAGAGAGATGTTTGTACCCTACCGTAAACTAGCAAATGGTGCTACCCACGCACGAATCGCTCTCAAAAAATACAGCCATGGAGAGTGAGCAGAGATTTTCCTCAACTTCTCAGGCCCATATTTTTTGAATTAAAAATCCATGGCTCACTAGTGGTTCAAGAAAATAATTCCATAGGACACAGCTACTATTTAACCCATTAAGCAGAATAAAAACTATGCAGTAAGGACTTGGATGTTTGGTGAAACTTTGTCTCACTTGATATGTTTGTTATGAGCCATTAGTAAAATACAATTCCAACTGTGAGTTTCAGTAAAACGTTCAAAAATACAAAGCCCTGCAAATTTTTTTTACAGCTTTTCTATTTCCCTATAGAAGCACATACCATAATTTGTTATTTTCTCTCTCTCTTTTTTTTTTTGTTTGTTTGTTTTTTGAGGCAGAGTCTTGCTCTGTCACCCAGCCTGGAGTGTGCTGGTGTGATCTAGGTTCACTGCAACCTCTGCCTCTGGGTTCAAGCAATTCTCCTGCCTCAGCCTCCCAAGTAACTGGGATTACAGGTGACTGCCACTACACTCTGCTAAATTTTGTATTTTTAGTAAAAAAAGGGGTTTCACCATGTTAGTCAGGCTGGTCTCGAACTCCTGACGTCAGGTGATCTCCCCACCTCCATCTCCCAAAATGCTGGGATTACAGGCATGAGCCACCACACACAGCCTATTTTTTCTCTTGTTAACAGCATTGTCTGATGGGTTGAGGGGTTGAATTTCAATGCTATCTTGTAGTCTGATATTCTTGAATATTTTGACAAGTAGGAAATTAAATATAAACTGAAGTTCAGAAGTTCAAACACAATGTGAGTTGACAATTATATGAAAAGACGCCCTCTACAGTCCCTAAATTCCCGTATACAGTATGCCAGAGTTTATGACACCTAGGATATTCACTCTTTGGACATCAATTTCATGACAACTTTCAATCCATCATGAAGTCTCATAGACTCTCCTTCCAACCACTTCTCATCAGTTCAGCAGACACCACTCTAGTCCTAGCCACTAACATCTCTCATCAGGCTTATTGCAATTACTTCCTACTAATCTTATAGTTTCTCCTCTTATTCCTCCACTCCCTAGCTCAAACCCTTAGAATTAAATGCAAACTCCCTCACAGTAGGAACCAGGCCTGAATAGCCTGGTTGGGTTTATCACTCCAATTTCTTTCTCTATTATGCTTGCTCTGGTGTGCCAGTTATTGATTTATTGCTTCTCAGCCCCAAATACAACTTTTGGTAAAAAGCCCTGTTTTAATATTTCCTTAAATTGTCCAGCATGCCACTTATTTACTCCTGACACCCAGTTTGAAGGAAACAAAAAACCTTGATTTAATTTCTACCCATTTCCTAAAAGGCTTTCACTAATCTTCACTTCCCCACCCACCCCATTTCTCCTTCTTAAAGATGCAGGACCCAACCCAATCCTCTCAGCCAATTATTTATACCTCAGATGATAGGATTTCTTCCTCTCCCCCAACCACACTGTACTCTTGGATTTATAAACAAAAGACAGAGTATAGGGTTGTCATGCTGCCAGCTGGGTAATTTTAGGTCTTCAAGGCTTTGTGACAATCATTTGATTTATTATAGGAGCCTGTGAAACCGTTGTTTTCTTGTCTAGGCTGCTGTAGTCAAGACAGTTATTACTAGTTCAATCAAATATTTTCTCCCCATTGGAATAACTGGTAGTTATTCTTCACCCATTACTCTGCCCCACACTGTAAAGTCCCCAAATATTTCTATTTAGTAAATTAGATTAAGGAGTTCCATAAATTACTTCAAATTCCTACAGCAGTGCTCTATATGAGATGACCATGAACCACCTTCATGGGAATCCTTCCTTCCAAGAAGGATAGGAAGGAGGGAGGTTGTTAAAAACCCAGGTACTGGGTCTTGTCCCAGACTTCCTAAACCAGAATTTCAGAGGTTGTGGTCCAGGAATATTTATTTTAAACAACATTCTCGGGTACTCCTTGAATATTTTTAAAAATATATAAATTGCTTTATTGAATATCAATAAACTGCACACATAACTATACAAAACGTTTCTTTCATGCAAAATGTTTGAAATATAAGTATCAATGTACCTTGAAAAATGTAAACATATTCCTCCCAGGCTACTAGTTGGGCTCCCAGAATAATTCTGGGAGATACATCCGGCAAACCAGAGCACCTCACTTGGGCCGCCATTATTCACAGTCCCTTTTGGGACACTGTTAAATTGCCTGGGAACAGGTGTAAACCACACCAAACAGGAGGCTGAAATAGCTGCCCAGCCTCTGGGCATCTCAGGCTCTAGGCACATCCTGGTGTTGGCCATCTCCCTCGAAGGTGTGGCTGAGCCTGGGGGTCGATTATTGCAGTCACACCTCATGGAGGGTGGCCTGAGGGTTCCTGGGCAGGAAGGAGGGGTCCCCTGACTGGGGTGGGAACTTCCCAGTCAGTCTGTCAGCTCTTGTCCTGTAGCTCAAAGCAGCTATATCCAAACAGCTCTGAATACAAACACGCGCAGAAAGGCCAGCTCAATAATGCCCCCGAGCTGGCGCTGCCAGCTGCCCTCCAGCCAGTCATCCACAGATACGGCCACGGGAAGGCCTCTTTCAGAGTCCGCTGAGGGATCCAGGCAGAGGGAACAGAATCAGAAAGGGTTTCCATCAAAGTCCCGTGGGGCCGATGCAGCCAGAAGTGGGAATTAGGTGGCAGTGAGAAGGACGTGGGATCCTTCCTTCTGGAGCTTGGGGAGGCTGTTGGTTGTGGGGGGCGCTCAGGTATGGAGAGGAAGAGGGAGCCTCTAGGGTCAGTGGGGGCCCCCTGAGCAGCTCGACTCTTGGTGCTTTTTGAGCAAGGCCATTCGGGAGAAGGTTTGAGTGCACGCCTGGCACTGGTACTTCTTGACCTCCAAGTGGGTCTGGAGGTGGGCCCGCAGGTTGGAGCGGTCGGCGAAGGCGCGGCTGCAGTGGGGACAGGAGAAGGGCTTCTCACCGGTGTGGGTCCGGACATGGCACCGCAGCAACCAGGGTCTGGAGAAGGTCTTCCCACAGGTTTCACAGACGAAGGGTAGCGTGTGGCTTCGGATGTGCATCTTGAGGGCACCCAGGCTGAGGCATTCCTTATTGCAGTATGTGCAGTTGAAGGCTTTTCGAAACTGGGAATCCTTGGTCTCAGAGAGCTGGGCCAGCGGCTTGGGCACTTGGCCCAAGCCTGGCAAGGCGGCATCGGCATCGACCTCCAAGGAAGAGGCTGAAGTGGAGAAGAAAGACAAAGGAGCCTGTGACGGTGGGCTGGGGGTCTGGGAGCCTTTCCCGCTGTCCTCATCCGACAGCGAGTTCAGCTCTGCCGCCTTGCGACTGTCCTGGGAGATTCCCAACTGGAGGGAGGCCCGGGCAACTGGCTGGGCGTGGAGCGCCAGGAAAGCGTCCCAGATGAGCGTTGGCAGCGAGGCGGTAGGATTGAGGATCTCCGGACGTGGGATGGTGGCTGCCAGCAAGTGGGCCTGCTCGTAGGCTTGCTGGAAGGTAAACTCTGGATGAGAGTCCTGCAGCTTGCTGTAGTTTGGCTTCCGATCGGGGTCATAGGGCCTCCTGACAAGGAAAGAGCGCGGCATGGTGGCCGAGGTGCCGGGGTCACCCAGTCGAGCAAGAGTAGTGCAAGAGATCCACTCACTCTCTCTAGGCCGAGCAGCGGAGCAGAGTGCAGCCGCCCAGCCAACTCGCTTAAGTACTACTGGGGCGAGCAGGGTGGGGCCTTTCCGGTCACGCCTCTTTATCACCTTCGCGCCAATCTGAGGCGTGCCTCCGCCGAAGGGCACGAAGTGGGCGGGGCCTGGCTGGGCTCGCCCCAGACCCTGAGCCCTCCTTGAATAATCTTTTTATTTTTTTTACTTGTTGAGATTAAGTTTCACTCTTTTTCTCAGGCTTGAGTGAACAGGCGTCATCTCGGCTCATTATAACCTCCGCTTCCGGATTCAAGTGATTCTCCTGCCTCAGCCTTCCAAGTAAGTGGGATTGCAGGTGCCCGCCACCATGCCTGGCTAATTTTTGAATTTTTAGTAGAGACGGGGTTTCGCCATGTTGGCCAGGCTGGTCTCCAACTCCCGACCTCAGGTGACCCACCTGCCTTGGCCTCCCAAAGTGCTAGGATTACAGGCATCAGCCACCACGACCAGCCTTGAATAATCTTAATAATCCTGTTTGAAAATGCTGTGACTGAGAAAATATGCTGACAGTGTTGTTCCTAAGAGCAACAGATGACTAAATTGGTATTAAGGTACCTCTCCTTAACGTGTTATTCAATCGCTAGTTTATTTGACTTAATGTGTGAGCTGTACTGCACTGAATATTCAATAAAAAGTACGATCAATAAATATTTTTTATTTCATTTAAGACAGCATTATCAGGTATGATCAACGTGTCACTATCCAATGAAAGTCATTTTAATTAACCAACAGACTAACATGTGAGAAATAAATTTACATAACTGGATAAAAATGATATGAGGAAAGCTTCTTAGATCATGTGACAGAAAAATTCTTTAAAACTCTAATATCCTCTGAATCTAAAAGTTATTTCCTAGAAAAAAATTAAAAATGAAAATGTTATAAAAGGATATGAATACAATTTCTTTCTAAATAGGTAAAAATAATAGCAAAAAGCATATATATATAAAGTTAATAATGTTAACAGCTACTTGATGGTTCATGGATGATTTTTACTTATTTTAAAAATATTTTATATATTTAATTTTTTTTCTGTAATTGGCTCTATATAAAATTATACACATAGAACAAACAACATATGACAGAAAAGCATTTCAAAATTGGCAAGAATTTCTTTAGTCTATTTTCCAAGCAACTATGGCTTTGGAAAACCAAGTTATCATTAATTAGGGTTGGGACACGATAGCAGAAAGTATTGAAGGCAGATAAGCACTCTGGAAATAACAGACAATCTATGGAAGCAGAGAACTGCAGAAATCAATCTTGACTCTATGCAGTATTTAATGAAGCATAAATTAACTCTCTGCATATAGTAATTAAAGATGAAATCTAACATTAATTTAAAAACTAGCTACCTGTTTACTTATTGCAGAGTGCAGAGAAGACTGATGTGCAATTCAGTCAAGGTCAGAGCAAAAGAGATAATGAATTATATTTGATAAAAGCAGACAACTTTTGTTACTAGGATATTTGCATTGCTTTGTTATTAAAGTTATCTTCTTTTCTGATTAATTTATGAACTTGTCCAATAAAGACACATTAACATTTGTGTTTTCTGAAAGCTCTACTTTGTGCATCATTTCCATGGCAACCAACCACTGCAGCTGGGCAGAGAGAAAACCTAACTCATTTTTCGAAAGTGCCACTGATTCATGTCTAATTAACATATGTGTGTATATGTTGCTGTGGGTGACTACGCACACATATGTGTCAGAGTATGCATATATATATATAGTGCTTGAGTGTAGACATATCAGAGAAAAAAATGTCCATTCACAAATAGGAATCTTAAAATTATAGCTGGCTTTGTTTTTACAGGCAAATCAGAATGGAACCACTGACACTGATTTTGTCAGAAAAAGAAACATCATTTACTGTCTATATGTCTATATTTGTAAATTTTTATGCTTACTATGGATGAGAAAAATTATGTAAGAAATATACGATAATGAATATTTTATGACCTGATCTTGGTTTTCATGATACTTTTTAAAGTAAGGCAGAAGCATAGTATTTGAAGTAAAAGTTTACTTAGTCTTATTTGAAATTAAGTTAAACTTTTGGAATTTGTATGAAACAGAATTAGTTGAAGAGGAATGCTCAATAACTGATGTGAAAAATATGTACAGAAATAGCCATAATAATTTTAATATATTAAATGATGGTGACATTATCATCATTATTATTTCCAGCCTCCAACATAGCCCCCCTCCCTCCTGGTATTCACATTCTAGTGTGGTCCCCTCCCCCACTGCACTAAAGTTAGTTGGTGTGATACAAAGACTATAGCAGAATTAGTGGTAGGCCGCTTCAGAGATTAGATTATAAAAGATTAGGTCATAGAAGATTAGGTTTTAAAAGATTAGATTAGATCATAAAAGATTAGGTCATAGAAGATTAGGTTTTAAAAGATTAGGTTATAAAAGCATCCATTTTAGATGCTCCCTTTCTTTCTTGAATAATTTGTTTTGGGGAAACCAGCTTCTATGTTATGAGCAGCCGTATGGAGAGACACAGATAGTGAGGAATTTTGTCCTCTGGCCAAGGGCCATCTGAGTGAGCTTGAAAGCAAAGCCTCCAAACCAGTCAAGCTTTCAGAAACCTGCAGCCCTAGCCAACAGCTTGAGAGACCCTGCATCACAATCACCCAGCTAAGCTGTTTCAGCATTCATAATCCTCAGAAACTATGCAAAAAGAAAAAAAATGCCCTTTGTTTTAAACTGCTAGGATTTGGGATAATTTGTTATATAGAAATTGACAACTAATACAGATTTTGGAACCAAGATAAAACCCTAAATTTTGAAAATGATTTTGGAGTCAGGCAGTAGGCAGAAGACTTTGAGATGTGTATATGTGTGTGTGTGTGTGTGTGTGTGTGTGTGTGTGTGTGTGTGTGTGTGTATTTTAAAGCATAAATTGGCTAGGCACGGTGGCTCACGCCTGTAATCCCTGCACTTTGGGAGGCTGAGGGGGGAAGATCGTGAGATCTAGAGATGGAGACCATCCTAGCCAACATGGTGAAACCTTGTCTCTACTAAAAATACAAAAATGAGCTGAGCATGGTGGCACGTGCCTGTAGTCCCAGCTACTCAGGAGGCAGAGGCAGAAGTATCGTTTGAACAGGAGGTGGAGGTTGCAGTGAGCCAAGATCATGTTCATGTTACTGCACTCCAGCCTGGGTGACAGAGCAGACTCCATCTAAAAAAAAAAAAAAAAAAAAAAAAAAAAAAAGCATAAATTACCTTACATAGATTGTGAATAAAACTCTTGAACATTGAGAAGGCTGCTGGTGAGGGCTTAACAAGAAGTAAAGGGTGTACTATTGGAAACTGGAGAAGGAGAATCCTTGTTATGTAGTAACAGAAAGTTGGTTAGCTGTGATGTGGAAAGTTAAAAAAACAAGTGCCTAACACACTGGGTGGTCTAACAAAGGAGACTTCCAAATAAAGTGTTCTAATTTCTCCTTGCTGCTTAGTTGAGGGAGAAAAGATATGAATTAAAGGAGGAACTGTTAAAGACTAATGAGCTGAACCTTGATTTTGAAAAACCTCAGCTTCTCCAGATGGCAAATAATGCTAAAATTAAGAAATGGCTTCCAATAAAGCATCAGAAATAAAGAACTTTGAAAAAATATGGTCTAAAGATGAAGCCAACTGTGGGAGTTGCACAGTCATTTGTTAAGACTTCAGAATGATTTCTGGCCATACCTAAGAATATCATTCCATTAGATGAAAACCCCTTTAAATTAGACTTTGAGAGTATGATTTGAATCCAAACATTTATAACTTCATATATATATATATATATATATATATATATATATATATATCTTCTAAGAAACTTAAGGGCATTTAAGTTTCTTAGAGGTTCAACATAAGCACAAAATTGAAATGGGATTATCTCAAAGAGATTTCTGGATGTGGATTTTTTCCATTCTAGTGGACTCTAAAAAGATTCACAGTGAACCCACAAAGTTTTAAAAATAACTATATCAGCAAAAACACTTCCAGAGACAGTTCATAATGGAAACATTAACACTTGATTTTGTCAGAGAAACGAAACATCATTTACTATCTATATGTCTATATTTGTGAATTTCTGTGCTTACTATGGATAAGAAAAATTATGTAAGAAATATAAGCAAATGAATATTTAATGACCTCAGAATTTTACACTATTAAATACGGTTAATTTTTTGTTATGTATTGGGAGCCTAAATCCCCAAAACTTTACTGGCAGGCAGTAAACTGAGGAAACTACTCAGCTATAAACACATGCTATCTTTTGTGAAAAGGGAAAGCTGATTTAGAGGATAGAATTAATAGCCTAGAGGGTGGAGCCAAAAGCCATAGGCAAGAATAGCACTGAGTTCTAATCAAGGATCTTCCAACATTTTTCCATCTTAATTTCAAAACTGCCTCTCATTTTATCTCCTTGAATAGACATGTCCAGAGCAGGTATCCTATGCCTATTTTACCATTATACCTATTTTACCATTGTATATTGGGGGTGGTTGGTGCAGATAACCATATCTCGTTAGTCCACAGGTATTTTAAATCACTTTGGTAACATCTCATAGGTAACAGATTAGCAGGAAATAGTGATTAGTGTAGAAACACTAGTTTGGAAGCAGTTGCAAAAATCCAAGTAAGGGCTGGGTATGACGGCTGACACCTGTAACCCCAGCACTTTGAAAGGCTGAAGCAGGAGGATCACTTGAGGCCAGGAGTTCAAGACCAGCCTGGGCAACATAACAACACCATGTATCTATAAAAAGTTTTTTTAAAAAATAGTGGGTCTTGGTGGTGCGCATTGTATTCTTGGCTACTTGGGAGGCTGTGGTAGGAGGATTGTTTGAGGATTGTTTGAGCCTAGG
This sequence comes from Sapajus apella, assembly GCF_009761245.1. NCBI lineage: Eukaryota > Metazoa > Chordata > Mammalia > Primates > Cebidae > Sapajus > Sapajus apella. The sequence continues at coordinate 29,605,983 of NW_022436950.1, forward strand.
AGTTTGAGGTTACAGCGAGCTGTGAATATGCCACTGTACTACAGTCTGAGTGACAGAGTGAGACTCTGTTCCTAAAAAATTAAGTTATAAAAAGAAATCCAAGTAAGAAATAAGGATATGAACTAAGCCAGTGACTATGAGATTGGAGAAAAAAGATTTGACAAATATTAAGAAGGCAGAATGTAAAGGGGTTGGAGTGGAGAGAACCTCATATTTTAACTAGAATATCTAGGCCAGTGGTGGTGCCATATACTGGCATCGAAATAAATGAATACATGAATATTTCAATAATAAAATAAATATAAAGACTGTAACACAATTTTGCACACATAGATGTTCCAAAAAGGTAGTTCTGATTCTCTCAGCCTGTGTCCTAAGTAACTACCTTTACCCAAATCTGATTTAATTATGCTATTGATAACTTCGTTGCCATCAAATAAAATGAAGGCCTTGTGGATATGATGGTGGTCATAATGGTTACTTTTGAGTCAAAGGAAGGCTAATATAGGAAGAGTTTCCTCAACTTAAAAAAAAAAAAAAAACATGTAGACAGATTTTAGGAGAGACACCCTTGATTCCCATCTGATGGTTCACACACTTAATCATCTTCTCTTGAGTGCAGGCAGGACCTGTGACTTATTTATGATCAATAAAATATGGAAAAGGTAAAGGGATGTTACTCCCATAATTAGGTTACCTTATATGACAAAGGTAATGAGACATCACTACTGTGGTTATGTCACAATATAAACACTGTGTTAGCAGACTAGAATTAGAATGTCTCTCCCTCGCTTGCTTGAACAAGACAGCTGCCCTATTTTGAGGTAGCTTATGAAGAGGGCCATGTGGAAAGTAACTGTGGGTAGGCTTCAGAACTAATACCAGTCTCCAACCAATATCCAGCAAGAAAACAAGGACCTGAGTCCTAGAACAAGGAAATAAATTCTGTCAACAACCTGAGGAAAGCTGTAAGTAGACATTTCCCCAGTTAAGCCTGTGAGGCAATTACAGTCCATGCCAACACCCAGCTTTTAGCTTGGTAAGACCCTGAAGCAGAGAACCCAACTAAGTCGTCCCTGGGTTTCTCCCTACAATTGAAAGATAATAAATGTGTGCTGTTTCATTTACTAAGCTTGTTGTAATTTGTTACACAGCAGAAAAAAAAAAAGCAAGAACCATAGACAGAAACTAGCAGAAAAGCAAATTTTTATCACATATAAGGACGTCCTACTAAATAGAGCAATGTAAAAATAAAACAAGCTTCATGAGGGAGTATTAAATTGATCATTCCTTAAAGTTGTTTGTACATCAGCTAGGTGATAGGAGATTGGATTGGTTATCCTCACAGAGTTCCTTCCATATTACTTTAAAAATTTTTAACTTTCAATTTTTTGTTTTAAATTGATGCATAATATTATATATTTATGAAGTACAATTTGATGTTTTAATATATGGTTATATTGTGGCATGATTAACTCAAACTAAGTAACAGATTCATTATCATCTCACATACCTTTTTTGGGGTAAAAATAGTTAAAACCTGCTCTTTTAGTAATTTTGAAATATACAATGCTTTATTGTTTATTACAGTCACCATTCTGTACACTAGCTCACTAAAGCTCCTTCCTCCCAACTAAATAAAATTTTGTGCCCTTTGATCAACATCTCCCTTTCCCTATCCATCCCCCTCTCCCAGTTTCTGATAACTATCATTCTACTTCTATGAGTTCAACTTTTTAAGATTCCATGTATATTATTTAATTTTAAATGCTTATCACCATTGACCTGGGACAGTGAATCAGTGGATAAATACAAATAATTCTGTTTATACAATCAAAGTTGCTATCAAAATTTCATAGTCTCTACCAGCAGATTATTCAACTAGGCCACTTGCTTTTAAAGTCCAAAAACCCCTTCCACACTCTCTCGTGGAAGCCTGTCTTCCCCTCCTAAACTCCATCTCTCTATTCCCTTACACTCAGTGTGGAAGCTGCTTTCCTCTCCTGGATTCCATCTTTCTGGATTCTCTCACTCAGTGTGAGAGTTAGTTGTTTCTTTCTCTCTCCTCTTGTTTCTCTCTCTCTTTAAATAAATCACTTTCTACAAACAAACAAAAAAATTAAGTCCAAAGAAAGACACTAAGACACATACATTATTTACATATTATATTTTTAAAGTACAAGATAATAATATTTTGGTTAAAAATTGTATTAATATGACTCTGTTCTTTCAACAATTCTAAGAAATCTTTCAAAAACAGTGCACCCATGTAGCCTGATTCTAGTGCTAGTTGGAGGTAGATCATTTAAAAAATATCAAATAAAAAGTTAAGTCAGATACCAGGGAGAAATATCTGTGAATCCATTTTTTTTTTTTTTTTTTTTATAAAGTACTGGTTCCAGAATATACACAACATTCTTAAAATTTAATTATAAGACAACCTAGTTAAAAAGTGGGCAAAATGTTTGAACAAACATTTCCTCAAAGAACATATTCAAATAGCTGATAATCACATGAAAATATATTTATCATTACTCATTATGGAAAAGTAAATTAAAACTACAATTGGATCTGACTTCATACACACTAGAATGACTAGAATAAGAAAGCTAGACAATAACAAGTGTTCCTGAGGACATAAAGGAACACACCCTCATATGTTGCTAGAGGGAATGTAAAATGGTAAGCCATTTTGGAAAACCGGTTGGCAATTTCTAAAAAAATTATGAATTTGCCATGCACCTCACCAATACTACTCATAGGTATCTACCAATGAAGCTGAAAATCTATGTCCACAGAAAAATTTATAAGTGCTCACTTTTAGCAGCAGCATCATTCACAATAGATATAAAGTGGAAATAACCCAAATATCTATTGACTGGGATAAGTGGATATAAAACATAAGATACAGCCATACAGTAGAATATTATTTAAAGACAAAATGGGCCAAGATGGCTGACTACAAGCTTTGGTGCTCAGAGGCTTCCGTTGAAAAAAAACATAATAAGCGTGTGAATCCTTCACCAGCAACCAAGGTATCCAGGCTGTCTCATCAAAATTTACTAGAAGGCTGGCATGACTCATGGAGAGAAGGAAGGACAGTGCGGTGTGGTGGCCAACCTGAGAGCCACACGGGGTAGGGGAACCCCCTCCCCTAGCCAAGGGGTAGTTTGCTACCCAGCCGAGGAAACAGTGCTTTTTCCATATTACTGTGCAACCCACGGATCTGAAGATCCCACCGGCGAACCCATGCCACCTAAGCATCCTAACCCCAGAACACAGAACACGCAGATTCTTAATAACTTCTCAGCTGGAATCTGCTTAAGCCTATGGAACTCCAGGGGAGAGGGGCAACCACCAGGGCGGTGGCTGCCAGCTGTCTAAGCTATTCGCTTCTGCAGCAGCTAGCACTTGGACTTGCACTGACTTATACACTAAGTTCCCTGGGTGGGGAAAGGGCAGCACCCATTTCTATAGCTCTAGGTTGCGCGTTTTCCCTGCTGAAGCTAGAGTGGGAAAGACTTGTCCCCACAGCCTAACACACTGGAGGTGGCAGTCTGTGGCCAGAGTGCCTCTTCAGGCCTAAACCGGACCCATCCTTCCTTATTGGGAGGGGCTTCTCTGCAGGATCTCCAATAACTACAGACAGAGGCTCAGGGACAGAATTTGGATCTACCCGGGCAGAAGCCCCTAGGGGGAGGGGTGACCACAGTTTCTGTGGACCAGCAGATTTAGCCTCTCCTCCTGGTAGTTCTGAGGAATTTGGGAAGACCAGACGGTGGGCTTCTCCCCAGCGAAACACACCCTCTCCACCAAGGGACAAAGTGCTTCGTTAAACAAGTCCTGCTCCCCGTGCCACCCAACTGGGTGAGACCCTCCTACAGGGATTGTTGAACACCCTGTACAGGAGCGATCCTATTGGCATCACTCAATGTCAGATGTCCAGAAGAGGGAGCAGGCACCCATCTTTGCTGCTCTCCAACCTCCTTGAATGACAGCATGGGAGCAAATCAGATGAACAGGGCCTGAAGTGAACTCCCAGCAAACTGCAGTAGTGCTATACAAGAGGGACTGGACTATTGAAAAAGAAAAACAAGCAGAAAGCGACAACAGCATCAGCAAGAGCAACAACAACAAAAAAGCCCCCACAAAAACCCCATCCAAGAGTCAGCAGCCTCAAAGACTGAAACTACACAAACTCACAAGAAAGAATCAATGAAAAAATATTGAAAACCCAAAAGGCTGGAGTATCTCTTCTCCTCCAAATGATTGCAATATTTCTCCATCAAGGACACAGAACTGGACGGAGGATCAGGTGGACGAATTGACAGAAGTAGGCTTCAGAAGGTGGGTAATAAAAAACTACACTGAGCTAAAGAGGCATGTTCTAATGCGATGCAAAGAAGCAAATAACCCTGTAAAAGGTTAGAGAAATTGCTAACTAGAATAACAAGTTTAGAGAGGAACATAAATGACCTGATGGAAATGAAAAACAGAAAATGAGAATCTTGTAAAGCACGCACAAGTATCAACAGCCAAAACAACAAAGTGGAAGAAAAGAGACTGAATATCCTTGTTAATTTTCTGTCTTGTTGATCTATCTAATACTGATATATTTAAAATAGATGACAGGATCAAATTCACATATAACAATACTAGCTTTAAATGGGCTAAATGCCCCAGTTAAAAAACACAGACTGGTAAATTGAATAAGGAGCCAAGACCCAGTGATGTTTTGTATTCAGGAGACCCATCTCACATGCAAAGACACACATAGGCTAAAAATAAATGGATGGAGGAAAATTTACCAAGCAAATGGAAAGAAAAAAAAAATCAGGGGTTACAATCCTAGTCTCCGACAAAACAGACTTTAAACCAACAAAGATAAAAGAAGACAAATAAGGGCATTACATAATGGTAAAGGGAACAATTCAACAAGAAGAGCTATTTTAAATATATGTACACCCAATACAGGAGCACCCAGATCCATAAAACAAGTTCTTAGAGACCTACAAAGAGACTTAGACTCCCACACAATAATAGTGGGAGACTTTAACACCCCAATGTTAGTATTAGACAGATCAACAAGACAGAAAATTAACAAGGATATTCACGACTTGAACTCAGCTCTAGATCAAGTGGACCTAATAGACGTCTACAGAACTCTCTACCTCAAATCAACAGAATATACATTCTTCTCAGTGTCACATGGCACTTATTCTAAAGTTGATTACATAATTAGAAGTAAAACACTCCTCAGCGAATGCGATATAACTGAAATCATAACAAACAGTTTCTCAGACCACAGTGAAATGTAATTAGAAATCAGGATTAAGAAACTCACTCAAAACCACACGATTTCATGGAAATTGAATAACTTGCTCCTGAATTACTCCTGGGTAAATAATGAAATTAAGGCAGAAATCAAGAAGTTCTTTGAAACCAGTGAGAACAAAGAAATAATGTACCAGAATCTCTGGGACACAGCTAAAGCAGTGTTAAGAGGGAAATTTATTGCACTAATGCCCACATCGGAAAGCTAAAAGGATCTCAAATCGACACCCTAACATAACAATTTAAAGAGCTAGAAAGGCAAGAAGAAACTAATCCAAAACTATCAGGAGATAAGAAATGACTAAGATCAGGGAAGAACTGAAGTAGATAGGGACTTGAAAAACTCTCCAAAAAAATCAACAAATCCAGGAGCTGGGTTTTTGAAAAAATTAACAAAACAGATAGTCCCTTAACTAGACTAATAAAGAAGGAGAGAGAGAAAAATGTAATAGACATCATAAAAAAATGATAAGGGGGATATCACTACTGACCCCACAGAAGTGCAAACTACTCTCAGATAATACTATAAACAAATCTATGCAAATAAAATAGAAGATCTATAAGAAAGGGATAAATTCCTGTATGCATACACCCTACCAAAACTAAAGCAGGAAGAAGTTGAATCCCTGAATAGGCCAATAACAAGCTCTGAAATTGAGGCAGTAACTAATAGCCTACCAACCAAAAAAAAAAAAAAAAAAAAAAGCCCAAGACCACATGGATTCATGGTTGAATTCTACCAGAAATACAAAAAAGAGATGTTACCATTCCTTCTGAAACTATTCTAAACAATTAAAAAGGAGAGACTCCTCCCTAACTCACTTTATATAAGTCAGCATCATCCTGATGCCAATACCAGGAAGAGACACAACAAAAAAAGAAAATTTCAGGCCAATATCCCTGATGAATATTGATGCAAAAATCCTCAATAAAATACTGGCAAACTGAATCCAGCAGCACATCAAAAACTTACCCATCATGACCAAGTCGGCTTCATCCCTGGGATGCAATGCTGGTTCAACATACACAAATCAATAAACCTAATTCGTTATATAAATATAACTAAAGACAAAAACCACATGATTATCTCAATAGACACAGAAAAGACCTTTGATAAAACCCAATATCCCTTCATGTTAAAAATTCTCAATACCTAGGCATTGATGAAACATACCTCAAAATTTATGACAAACCCATAGCCAGTATCCTATTGTTTATGACAAACCCATAGCCAGTTTGAATGGGCAAAAGCTGGAAGCATTCCCTTTGAAAACCAGTACAAGACAAGGATGACCTCCCTCACCACTCCAATTCAACATAGTATTGGAAGTTCTGGCCAGGGCAATCAGGCAAGAGGAATAAATAAAGGGTATTCAAATAGGAAGAGAGGGAGTCAAGTTGTCTAGGTTTGCAGATGACATGATTTCATATGTAGAAAACCCCATCATCTCAGCCCCAAAACTTCATGAACTGATAAGCAACTTCAGCAAAGTCTCAGGATACAAAATCAATTATACAAAAACCATAAGCATTCCTTTACACCAACAATGGGCAAGCAGAGAGCCAAATCATGAATGAACTCCCATTCACATTTGCTATGAAGAGAATAAAATACCTAGGAATACAACTAACAAAGGATGCGAAAGACCTCTTCAAGGAGAACTACAAACCACTGCTCAGGGAAATAAGAGAGGACACAACAAATGGGAAAACATTCCATCTTCCTGGATAGGAAGAATCAGTATTGTGAAAATGGCCATACTGCCCAAAGTAATTTATAGATTCAATGCTATTCCCATCAAACTACCATTGACGTTCTTCACAAAATTAGAAAAACACTTATTTTATTATTTTAAAATAAAATAATAAATTTAAAATAAATTAAATTTAAAATTTATTTTAAATTTTTTATGGTATCAAAGAAGTATCAAAGAAAATCTGTATAGCCAAGATGATCTTAAGCAAAAAGAACAAAGCTGGAGGCATCATGCTACCTGACTTCCAGCTATACTATCAGGCAGCATGGTACTGTTACCAAAACAGACATATAACACAATGGAGCAGAACAGAGACCTCAGAAATACCACCACACATCTAAAACCATGTGATCTTCAACAAACCTGACAAAAACAAGGAATAGGGAAAGGATCTCTTATTTAGTAAATGATGCTGGGAAAACTGGCTAGCCATATACAGAAAACTGAAACTGGACTCCTTCCTTACACGTTATAAAAAAATTAACTCAAGGTGGATTAAAGACTTAAATGCAAAACCCCAAACCATAAAAACCCTAAAAGAAAACCTAGGCAATGCCATTCAGGACACAGACATGGGCAAAAGCTTCATGACTAAAATGCCAAAAGCAATTGCAACAAAAGCCAAAATTGACAAATGGGATCTAATTTAAACTAAAGAGCTTCTGCACAGCAAAAGAAACTATCATCAGAGTGAACAGGCAACCTACAGAATGGGAGAAAACTTTTGCAATCTACCTGTATGACAAAGGTCTAATATCCACAATTTACAAGAAAGTTAAACATATTTACAAGAAGAAAACAAAAAAAGTCCATCAAAAAGTGGGCAAAGGATATGAACAGGCATTGCTCAAAAGAAGACATATGCAGCCAACAAAAATATGAAAAAAGCGCAACCTTATTTATCATTAGAGAAATGCAAATCAAAACTACAATGAGATACCATCTCACACCAGTCAGAATGGTGATTATTAAAGAGTCAGGAAACAATATATGCTGATGATGCTGTGGAGAAATAGGAATGCTTTTACACTGTTTGTGGGAATGTAAATTAGTTCAACCATTGTGGAAGACAGTATGGTGATTCCTCAAAGATCTAGAACCAGAAATGCCATTTGACCAAGCAATCCCATTACTGGCTATATACCCAAAGGAATATAAATCATTCTATTATGAAGACACATGCACACATATGTTTACTACAGCACTATTTACAATAGCAAAGACATGGAACCAATCCAAATGCCCATCAATGATAGACTGGTTAAAGAAAATGTGATACATATGTACCATGGAATACTATGCAGCCATAACAAGAAAAGAGATCACGTGCTTTGCAGGGACATGGATGAAGCTGGAAGCCACCATCCTCAGCAAACTAACACAGGAACAGAAAACCAAATACCATATGTTCTCACTCGTAAGTGGGAGTTGAACACTGAGAACATATGGACATACAGAGAGGAACAATAAACACCAGGGCCTGTTGTGGGATGGGGGGTGAGGTGAGGGAACTTAGGGGATAGATCAATAGGTAGAGCAAACCATCATGGCACTCATGTACCTATGTAACAAACCTGCATATTCTTCACATGGGTCCCGTTTTATTCTTTTTAGAAGAAATAAATAAAAGAATATTATTTAACAATAAAGGAATGAATGCATATGTCTTCTTTTGAGCAGTGCCTGTTCATATCCTTTGCCCATACATGCTGTAATGTGACTAAATCTCAAAAACATTATGCTAGGTGAGAGAAGCCAGATGCAAAAGGCCACAGACTATATGAATCCATTTATATGAAATGTCTAGAAACACAATCCAATAGAAACAAAAAGTATATCAGTGGTTATCTTGGGCTGTGTGTAGGAATGGGAGTGACACAAGGGCTGGGCACAAGGAAAATTTTGGGGTGATGAAAATGTTCTTAAATTGGAGTAAAAGTCATTAAACTGTGTATTAGTTCATTTTCAAGCTGTTGATAAAGAAATACCTGAAACTGAGAACATAAAGAGGTTTAATTGGACTTATAGTTCCACATGGCTGGATGGCTGGGGAGGCCTCAGAATCATGGCAGGATGTGAAAATCACTTCTTACACGGTGGCAGCAAGAGAAAAACGAGGAAGAAGCAAAAGTAGAAACCAGTGATACACCCATCAGATCTCGTGAGACTTACTCACTATCATGAGAATAGCACGGGAAAGGCCAGCCCCCATGAATCAATACCTCCCCATGGGCTCCTCCTACAACACATGGGAATTCTGGGATATACAATTCAAGTTGAGATTTGGTGGGGACACAGCCAAACCACATCATTTCACCCCTGGCACCTCCGAGTTCTTTCAAAACCAACCATGCCTTCCCAATAGTTCCCCAAAGTCTTAACTCATTTCAGCATTAACCCAAAAGTCCACAGTCCAAAGTCTCATCTGAGACAAGTCCCTTTCACCTATGAGTCTGTAAAATAAATAGCAAGTTATTTACTTCTTAGATACAATGCAGATACAGGTATTGGTACAGGTACAGTACAGCTGTTCCAAATGAGAGAAACTGGAAATTGGCCAAAACAAAGGGGTTACAGGGGCCATGCAAGTCCAAAGTCCAGCAGAACAGTCAAACTTTAAAACTCCAAAATGATCTCCTTTAACCTGAAATCTCACATCCAGGTTATGCTGAGGGAAGAGGTGGGTTCCCACGGTCTTGGGCAGCTCTGTCCCTGTGGCTTTGCAGGGTACAGCCTCCCTCCTGGCTGCTTTCATGGGCTGATGTTGAGTGTCTGTGGCTTTTCCAGGTGCATGATCCAAGCCGTTGGTGAATCTACCATTCTGGTGTCTGAAGGAAGGTGGCCCTCTTCTCACAGCTCCCCCTGGCAGCACACTACTAGGGACTCGGTATGGGTTCTCTGACCCCACATTTCCCTCTGCACTACTCTAGCAGAGGTTCTCTACGAGGGTCCTGCACCTGCAGCAAACCTCTGCCTAGGCATCCAGGCGTTTCCATACATCTTCTGAAATAGGGTTGTATGGAACATCTAGGCAGGGTTCCCAAACCTCAATTCTTGACTTCTGTGTACCCATAGGCTCAACACCACGTGGAAGCTGCCAAGGTTTGGGGCTTCTGCCCTCTGAAGCCACATCTCAAGTTCTATGTTGGCCCTTTTCAGCCATAGCTGAAGCAGCAGGGACCCAGGGCACCAAGTCCGTAGGGTGCACACAGGACAAGGACCCCAGGCCCAGCCCAGGAAACCACTTTTTCCTCCTATACCTTCAGACCTGTAATGGGAGAGGCTGTTGTGAAGGTCTCTGACATGGCCTGGAGACATTTTCCTCATGGTCTTGGGGATTAATATTAGGCTCCTTGCTCCTTACTTAGGCAAATTTCTTCAGTTGGCTTGAATTTCTCCCCAGAAAATGGGTTTTTCTTTTCTATTGCATAATCAGGCTGCAACTTTTTTGAGCTTTTATGCTGTTTTCCTTTTAAAACTGAATGCCTTTAACAGTACCCAGATCACATCTTGAATGCTTTGCTGCTTAGAAATTTCCTCCTCCAGATACCCTAAACCATCTCTCCCAAGTTCAAAGTTCCACAAATCTCTAGGGCAGAGCCAAAATGCCACCAGTCTCTTTGCTAAAACATAACAAGAGTCACCTTTGCTCCAGTTCCCTACAAGTTCCTCATCTCCAACTGAGACCACCTCAGCTTGGTTTTATTGTCCATGTCATTATTAGCATTTTGAGCAAAGCCATTCAAGAAGTCTCCAGGAAGTTCCAAACTTTCCCACATTTTCCTGTCTTCTTCTGAGCCCTTCAAACAGTTCCAATATCTGCCTGTTACCCAGTTCCAAAGTCCCTTCCACACTTTTGGGTATCTTTTCAGCAACACCCCACTCTACTGGTACTAATTTACTATATTAGTTTGTTTTCATGTTGCTGATAAATACCCGAAACTGGGAACATAAAAAGGCTTAATTGGACTTACAGTTCCACATGGCTGGGAAGGCCTCAGGATCATAGTGGGAAGTGAAAGGCTTCTTACATGGTGGTGGCAAGAGGAAAATGAGGAAGAAGCACTATCTCACTATCATGAGGATAGCATGGGAAAGATGGGCCTCCATGATTCAATTACTTCCCCCGGGTCCCTCCCACAACATGTGGGAATTCTGGGAGATACAATTCAAGTCGAGATTTAGTGGAGACACAGCCAAACCATATCAAACTGTAAACTTAAAATAAGTTAATTTTATAGTATATAAGTTATACCTTAATAAAACTAGTCTTTAAAATGTACCTTTTAAAAATACTATATATTACAAGGCTATAATTGTATTTGAAAGTAGGGATACACAAACGGTCTTAGGAGCTCTTGCCCCATAGGTGTAGTATCAAAACTCCTGACTCTAGGTGTCCATAATTTCAACAGGGAGTAAGAAGAAGTAGACTAGTTCTTGTTTCTGGGGAAGGTGTTTGTGAGCAAATTCACCATGTACACCAAATAACAGGGGTAGGATTAGAATATTTACGAAGAATAGACTTTTAAATTCCTATGTAATTTAGAATCACTAATTTTAATACAAGGATCTAGTGGTATAAAATATCCTTATATATTAATTAAAACAGAGCATTTAACATCTCTGCAACATAATCTATTGACAGCATCACTTGGGTTCTGCACTTAAACATTTTAAGTAATATCTAATTCAGACATCTCATTAAATCAGAAGCATCTTTCTATTTTCACCCTAGTTTGTTTAAAAGAGTCATTTACAGCATATTTCTGCAATTATTAATTATATCTTGACCAAAAATATGTATCCACATATTATACAAATACATATTTTAAGGAACAGAGGCTATAAAAGTAGTTAAAAATACACATTTGATTTTTGGTGACCAGTGGCACATTTTGTTCCTAACATTGCAATCAGGTACCTGGAATGTGATGGGCCTCTTTCCTGGGAAGTTTGGGAGGACAGACTTCCATCAAAGGAGTTTCCTCGGTGGCAGCCCGAAACGGTGGCCTTGGGTGAGATGGAATCTGACTGGAATGTTTCACAAACCACTTGGAGTCCCTTTTGGAGGTAGAGACAGCAGATTAGGTTTTGCTTAGTTTTTTTCCTGTAGCTATATACTCTAGAATTAGCTACCATATTACATACATGGTTCCATAAATGGGATTTTTTCATCATAGTTGATTATGATATTATGGGCCAAGGGATTTTGACTTCATCTCAGAGAGAATAGAAACAGACTTCTAGGGATCATCTCTGTCATTTCAAGCATCAGGCAAAGTAATTTCATATATTTTATTTTATTTTTTTCTTAACTATTTTCTTTTTCATCTTCATATCCAGTATCTATAGGAGAGTTACACATCAAGATTTCATCATACCGAGGTGAACTGAATAGAAGCATGAGGCTAAAATGGAAGCACCAGGTTAGTAGGAACTAATCAAATTGAAGCCAGAACATGAGAATGGAAGTGCAAGGTTTCACTTTTTTCTTCATTCATCAGCGGAGAGATGCAATACACTTTTCTAATTGGACACAATGACCTTTATTCTGATTTATAAGTACACATTCAGCAGTTCTCTTACCAGGTAGCTTATTTTAACTACATTTAGCCAAGAAATGTAATTCTGCCCAAGTAATGTGAGATATTTTCCCATAGGCATTATAGATGAAATTCTTTACTAAAGTATAAAGACCCTCAACAGTCTATCATGGAAGGTTAGCCCTTACAATTTTAATTTTTACACACAAAATAAGGCATTATTCAATTATGATGGACAGAGAGACAAATACAGCTAGAAATTTGATTAATTAAGTCTTCTAAACTTGACCATAAAATTCTTTAGCATAAGTATACTATCTATGCCTCATGTTAGGTGATTTGAGAGATTTAAAAAATTAGATGAATCTGAACCTTAAACTCATGAACTTACAGGTAAATCTCGACAGGTATGTAAATGCCAGAGAAGCATGTCCAATAGAAATATAATGTAAGCCACAAACAGCCACATATCTGATTTTAAATTTTGTAGAGGCCACATTAAAAACAGTAAAAAGGAACAGGTGAAATTATTTTTAATAATATATTATTTTTAGCTCTTAATTATCATTTCAGCATAGAATCAATACAAAAATTATTGAGATGTTTACTTTTTTTTTTTTTTCAGACAGGGTCTCACTTACCCAGCCTAGGGTGCAGTGGTGTGATCTCAGCTCACTGTAACCTCCATGTCCCAGGCTCAGGTGATCCTCTCCACTTAGCCTCCCAAGTAGCTGGGACTACAGGCATGTGCAACCATGCCCCACTAATTTTGCTATTTTTAGTAGAGGTAGAGTTTCACCATGTTGCCCAGGCTGGTCTTGAACACCTGGGCTCAAGTGATCTGCCTGCCTCAGCCTCCCTAAGTGCTGGGATTACAGGTATGAGCCACCACACTGAGTCTACATTCTTTCTTATACTACATTTTCAAAATCTGATGTACATTTTACACTCTCAATTCAGACTAGCTGTATTTCAAGTATTCAATAGCCATGTGGGTCTAGAGGCTATCATATTGGACAGTGCAGGCTTAGACAAATTAGACAAGAGTTCAGGGGGAATTGAGATTTTAACTGGTCCTCAAAAGGATAAAATTTAGACAAAGGAAGGAGAAGATTCCAGTTACAATAAACAATCTAAGTAAAGATTTGGAGGCTACAATGAGCAGGCACTATAAGTTAGAGACAATAGTTAACTAACTGACTGATGGGGTAATCAGAGAGAGGGTCACTTAACAAAGGCGGTACCAGGTGGTAGGAGGCAGAAAAAACAGGGAGAGGAATTAGGTTTTGCAGTCAATAGCATCCACTATAGGTTTCTAAGGAGAAAGAGACATGATAAAAGGATGCTGCTTTGCACAAAATGCCTCATGTGGAATGGTGAGTTAATAAATAAATGACGTATTAGGAACATTAGGAATTAATAAGTGGTATTTATATGAAGAAGAAGAGTCTAGAAGTAGAAAATTCAATTAGGTAGGTCCAGCTGCAATTTAGTTATGAGGGCCTGAATTAGAGGATAATAGTGGGCATAAGGAATAAAGAAAACATCTGGGCAACATAACAAAAAGAAAACAATATGACTTAGAAGGAAATCAAATTGAGAGGATTAAGTAGAACATAATATGAGATGTACGTATTTCATTGTATCTAAGATGTCATTGTATCTAAGATTTATAAGACACACCATTATTTTATGTAACCTTAAGAAAAAAATACCCTGTTAATTAAACTAGGACATTTTACTTCTTATCATTGAGGATTTTTATTTTATACTTGCTGAAAGAGCTATTTTACACTTATTTAGGCATAGCTTTTTTATTATATTTCCATCCTGTGTTTATGTAAGAGGAAAGTATAAGTGAAATAAATTGGTGTAGGTATTCCTAAAACTTCACATTTAAAATTTTCAACCCAGAATTATTAATATTTGAGTTTTTCCAAAGAATAACCTCCTCTATATCAAGAGTGTTATTTCTTAAAATAGTGCTCCACTATTCCCTCTGACATATACTTATAATCCACTGACCCTGATGCTGCAAATTCAGATGCTGGAAATGACCAAATTCATGCTGCACAAGAATTACAACCATACCAAGGCAGCTACCAGTAGGGAGATTACAAAAGGCTGAAGAGTGTCAAGCATACTCAATTTCAAAGATGTTAAATGTGAAAAATATATACATCTTTCAGCATATAAATCACAGTGTCTGTACTTAGTAATTGCTCAGTAAATGATAGATGTAATAGGACTCCAAAATTTCCAGGTTGGAGGCTAAAAAGGGTGATGATATTCCTGGCAGTAATAACAGCTGGAAAGAGGACCCAATTTTGTTGTAAGGCAGCAAGTTTCACTTTGCACATGTTGAACTGAAAGTGAAAGCAGGTCGTTTAATGGCATAAGTTAATGGTAGTTTCGATTTCTATGTAGCTTTCAATTACTCTGGACTTCATTTCTTTTCTTGACCAAACGTGACAAATTTGCACTGAATTATATTCTGCATCTTATATCATATTTTGCATCTTCTGTTTTATATGGGTTAGTTTTGACCCCTCATTAAACTTTAGATTCCTTGAGGGGTAGGACTATCTTACACCTCCTTCCAACTCCCTCCTTCTGACCTCCAGCAGCAATATTCTGCCTACATCAGAGTTACTTAACAAACATCAGGGGATTCAATAATTGAGAGCAAGGTGATATGTTACTTAATCGGGATGTAATGATAACTAACACTTATTGAGTGTTACATGCAAGCCACTGAGATAAAGCACAACTCATTAAACACTAACCACTGAGATAAAACACTAGTCGTATATTGCCTTGTTTCAGCACCTCCATGCTTTTGGGAGATACAGAAAATTAATTTTCATACATGACTGATAAAAACCTGAGGCTGTTAAAAATTGCACATTCAGGAAGGAGGAATGGCTTCAAGCCTGGTAGTATGATTCTAGAATTCATGTCTTTCCCTTCACACTATGCTATGGCTAAGGACTTACTGCCTCCCTTCTTCTTATGATTATAATAAACTAACCTCTAAGTGTTCTGCGTCTTGATTTGGCGATTCACAGGACCGGCTTTGACTGTTGATAGGAGAACTTCTCTTGGCTGAAAAGATGGAAGAATTTCCATCGTTTTATAAGGTTATAAGTTCTTCTTATTTCATCAGTTCATTTCCTTTTCAGATAAAAAGCTATTTTAATAGAACTTTATTACTTTAAAAGAAGACTTTAACGCACATTGTAAGAGAAATTCAAATAACCAATTCAGAAATCTTAGTTTTTTTGGTTATCAATGTAGATATTCATCTCTTCAGTCTGACTCAGTAAGTTAAGGTGCTAAAAAGGTGGCAATACTAAAAATAATGAAAATAGTTAACAACTACTCAGCACCTAATATATGCCAAGTTCTCTAAGCATTTTACATATACAGTCATGCATCACTTAAGGACAAAGCTATGTTTTGGGAAATGTGTTGTTAGGCAATTTCATCAGTGTGCAAATATCATAGAGTTTACTTATACAAACCTAGGTGGTATAGCCACCTACAAATCTAGATTTGTATATGATATAGCCTAGGGCTTCTAGGCTACAAACCTGTACAGTATGTTACTTTATTGAATCCTGAAGGCAATTATAACACAATAGTATTTGTGTATATAAACACAGAAAATGTACAGTAAAAATACTATATGAAAGATAACAAATGATACACCCATATAGAGCACCTACCATGAAAGGAACTTGCAGGAGTGGGTGTTACTCTGGGTGAGTCAGAGAGCGAGTAGTGAGTGAACGTGAAGGCTTTGCTAAATCTATTTTTGAAAAGTTTTTCTCTTTAATAATAAATTAAGTTTAACTTACTATAACTTTTTAAATTTATAAACTTTTTAGTTTTTTAAACTTTTTGACTCTTGTCAAAACACTTAGCTTAGCTTAAAACACATCAGCTGCACAAAAATATTTAATTTCTTTACAGCCTTATTCTATAAGCTTTTTAATACAGTCATACATTTATAAATTTATTTTTTTACTTTTATTTTATATATTTTCATATTTTATACTTTTAATATATTTTATAGTATATATTACTATATATACTAATATATAATACGCACGGTATGTATTAAAAAGTATAAAAGTATGTTTTATGTTTTTTGTATGTTTATTTTATGCATTTATATATTTGTTTTACTTTTAAAACTTTTTTGTTTTAAAACAAGTGCAGCCACTGCTTACTCACTACATGCCAGGCATTCCTATTTTTCTGGTAAAAACAAGACACAGACAAACACATTAGCCTAGGCCTACACAGCATCAAGATCATGTGTATCACTGTCTTCCACCTTCATGTCTTGTCTCAAAGGAAGGTCTTCAGGGGCAGTAACACACATGGAATTGTCATCTTTTATGAAAACAATGCCTCCTTCTGGAACATCTCCTAAAGGACTTGCCTGAGATTGTTTTACAGTTAACTTTTTAAAAATAATAAAAACATATAGTAGAAGTAGAAGAAATATACTCTATCAATTAAAAGCATGCTAGAGTAAATACGTAAACCAGTTATATAGTTCTTAGTTATTATTATAAAGTATTATGTGCTGTATATAATTTTATGGGCTATACTTTTATAATAAACAGGCAGTGCAGTAGGACTGTTTACAACGGCATCACCACAAATACCTGAGTAATGCCTTGTGCTGTGTTACCATGGCTGCAAGACCACTAGGTGACAGTTTTTCAGCTCCATTATGATCTTATGGGACCACTGTTGTAGACACAGTCATTGACCAAAATGCTGTTACATGGCACAAAACTATAACTCATTTAACCCTTAAAATAACTCAATAATACTACCATATTATTAAGCCAATTTTACAGGGTTAGAAACTGAGGCACAGTGAGTTAAACTTTCCCAAAGTCACTTGACCCTTGCATGAAGTTTCTAACCCAGACTGACTTTAGAGTCTGTGCTTTAACTATTACATTAAGCTGTCCTGGAGGTAAAATTCAAATCAGTTACATCTTTACCTGAAGACCAGGAACAGTGGGAAACTAAGATGGCAATGTCTCATTCAAATTGTAAGTAAACTGCTGCTGAGACAGAAGGTGATTTATCAAGGTCACCATGTGCCATTGCTTTTTCTTCTAGTTATGCTGTCTAAGCTGAGTCTAATTTCCCCTCAGATGCTGGGCACTGCTTCAAGTCCACAGGCATCAGGCAGAGGGAAAAGAAACCCATTGTGAACATCATCCAGAAACAAATGGAGGTGAAGTAAATGGCCCAAGCACTTCCATGTAGGGATATGGTTTCTTAGTAGTTTTTATATACGTGCTAAATTATAGTTTATGTCTTAATAAAAAAGATTGTCCATTGTCTGCACAAAACCCTTATGAATTAAGCAAATTATATGTGTGTGTATGTGTGTGTGATATATTTTAAAAATATATATGTATGTATATATACGCTTCTGTAGATTTTCCACATAATTTATTTTTAAAAATTTTATTAATGCTAAAAATAGAGTTGGTAGTAGAAGACTAGAATTTATTAAGCACTTACTACAAAGCAGGCACTTAATGCAGTCTCATTTACTTCTTAGTAAAAAGCCCTATATGGTGGCATTATCACCTCAATTGTATCTAAATGGGAAAGTTAGGTTACATGCATAGTAAGAGAGAGATTTGGAGTGAAGTGTGAGCCTGCCATGAACTTTTCAATCCATCATGTTGTAGTCATTCTACAGTTCCACAATGAGACTATTTCATGAGACAATTCCTGAAGAGAAATGCTTTGATAGCAATAAAACACTAAGATGATTTTGTTAAGGAGACTACTCCATTTGCCATGATGATGATAACACAATAATAATTGCAGCTGCCACTTACTATGTCCCAGACATTCTTCTAAGCAGTTTAACATATATTAGCTCCATTCCTCATCACAATCTTGTAAGTAGTATTAATATGATATTTAAATTTCCATTTTACATGTGAGGAAGCTGAGGCACAGGAAGTCTAAATGAATTGCCCAAAGTTTGTAATAGAAAAATATGTGCTCTTGATTCAGAGTAGTTTCGCCTCATGTGAATAAGCCCTATATTATGACACTTAACTCCATGGAGGTATTTGCTTCTTTTTTACTTCTTAGGGCAAATCATCCCGTCACTCTAACTACTATGTGTGAGAGAATCTGTTAATACTGTCCCACTGAGTGTCCAAGCTACAAACCTGTGATGATGTTCCTGATGGGCTTTACCAGTGCAGTAAAGCCAGAGACTTCAGGCTGTCTGTGTTCCCACATGGGCTGCCATATAACAAGCCCACTGGCCAGGCGGAAGGTGAGGTCAGATTCCTGGTAAGGGGAGGGGGGGGAAAGAGAAGATCTATGTCCAATAACTGGTAGGTAACAACTGCTAAAAGAGACCAATCAATGCAAGGATTAACATCACTCACAAGGTTATTTTCAGAGTGGATTTATCTGCCAAACCTTCTCTCATCACTCAGATGAATGTTTCTAGAATAAACTAGTGACCCAAAGTTATCACTGTAATTACTATGAAAATCCCAATTGTCTGGTTTATCCAAAATTAATGACCAATCAAAACGTTTCTTTCAGCCAGTCATGGTGGCTCACGCCTGTAATCCCAACACTTTAGGAGGCTGAGGCTGGTGAATCACATGGTCAGGAGATAAAGACCATCCTGGCCAACATGGTGAAACCCTGTCGCTACTAAAAATACAAAAATTGGCTGGCCATGGTGGTGCGTGCCTGTAATCCCAGCTACTTGGGAGGCTGAGGCAGGCAAATTGCTTGAACAAGGGAGTTGGAGCTTGCAGTGAGCCGAGATTGCACCATTGCACTCCAGCCCGGCGGCAGAGTGAGACTCCATCTTAATGGTTATCATTATCATTCCTCTTAATTGTCCTTATTTCTCCCTCATAAGGCAAAACATTCAGACATTGGCTATTTTGACTTTCTATTTCCCAGTCCATATCTTTTCTTATATTTTATGGAGTCAGGTACATACATTTTGACACTTCATAGTGTATTATTTTGTAATGTTGTCTTGAAAACCTTTAATTTCTTAAGGACAAGGATAAATCAGGCACCCTCCTTCCCTCTCAGCCCTGAGCATCATCACAGTGTTTAATACAGCGTTAGGAACTGTGTGCACAACAGACACTCAATAAATACTTGCTGAATAGGGCTGACTTTGCGACCCATGCTCACTCATTTATCTGTGATTTAAAGTATCTTTTAAGAGTATATTATCTGCTTTCTCTTCACATCTTCACATTGCTTTGAGAGGCTGAGATGTTTAAAATGCAATATCATATTGTATAAGTATAAATATGTGACATTCTGAGATTATATCTTAAACACCTCAGTCTCTCAAACAATGTAAATATAGAAGCAGAGAATGTGATCACAGATTAATTAATACATCTGAGACCCAGGAACTCACTTAGAGCAATGATTTGCAACCCCAGCTTGCATATTATAATCACCAGGGGAGCTTTTAAATCTAAGAGGCCCAGGTATCACTTACCTCCCCTACTCAGACCCATTAAATTAGAATCCTGTGAGATTTTCTAAAGATCCCCCTGGTGATTCTCACACATAGCTGAGGTTGAAAACCATTGAGACAGAAGGAAAAGAACTTAGAAGCAACAGGAAAAATAAAAAAAAGAAAAGCAACTCTGTACATAGTGAAAAGAAACCTGAAGGTTAGACTGGGATTCTGACACTACTTGGCAACAGAGCTACTCAGTTACCACAATGGGAAAAAGTCTCTAGGATTCACTGCAGAAGTATTAGAAAAGCACATAAAGGATTTGGCTAAATTCATTCTGCATTTATTCTGTAAATATTTATACAGCACCTACCATATGCCTGGTGCTATTCTGGGTTCTAAATACAACAGTGAATAAGGCATACAAAAATCTCTGTTCATAGCGCAGGGAAGAAGTGAAGGGCTGTGTCAGCCAAAGTGTTGTCATTTTAGACCAGAAGGTCAGGTGAAGCCTTACTGAGAAAGTGACTTTTGAGTAAAGTTATGAATAAAATGAAGGCTGTATCATGTAACTATCTCCAGGAAAAGTATTCCATGAAAGAGGGTCAGCAAACACAAAGGCCCTAAGTGTACCTAGCATGTTCATAAGTAGCCAAGAGACAGTGTGGCCCGAGTCAAGTGAATGTGAGAAAAGTAGAAAAAAATAAAATTGGAGAAGTCCTTGAGTGCTAGATAGTGAACTGCCTGCTAGGTCATGATAAGGACTTTAGCAATTATTAAGATGAGAAGCCACTGTAAGGTTTTGAGTAGCAGAGTGACATGACTAGATGTATATTTTAATAGGTTCACTCAGGCTGTTGAGAATAGTTTGAGAAAGGGCAATGGTGAAAGAAGAGACTATTTCAGAAGCTATTGTTATCATCTAGGTGAAGGATGATTAGACGAGGGGTACTAGTAGAGGGCAAAATGCAAAGTGGTAGATTCTCAATGCATTTTGAAGATACAACTTAGAGAATTTGCTAGTAGTCTGACAGTGGAGTGTGAGAAAAAGATGTCAAGGATTTTTGGCTTTGCAATTAAGAAAGATAGGTAAGATGAAGGAGGAGCAGGTTTGGGGATTTCAGAACCCTAGTTTTAGACATGAGATACCTGTTGAACATTAAGCTAGAGATACTAAGTAAGGAGTTAGACAGACAGGTGTGGAGTTAAGAAGAGAGTAACCCAAATTCCCTTGGAATGGACATGAGGAAGTCTGCATGGTATTGTATGTAGATGCAGGAAATTAATATTAAGAAAATCTTCTCAGATTTGTCTCCACATATACAGGAACCAAACCTCAATTGACCTGGTTTTAATGGTTTCTTAGTTTCTGAATTCAGTCCTTTTCCATGTTGCTCATGTGAAATCCTGACACAAGTAAAACTCCAGTAGAAGCTGCAGCAGGGAGTAATCTCTCTTGTACTGAAATCCTGGGCTTTAACATCTGATCTATTAGCTTGGCACAGCACTCACTGATGGTCATGCTCATCACTTTGTTTTACTTGATACATCTCCAAGTAGATTGTATATTTCTTGAATACAAGTTGAGATCTTCTTCTGTGCATTTCCTCTTGAGCATCAATACCATACCAAACTAATGCGTTCATTAACTGAATATGTTTTACCTTCTCCAAATAAATCCAATCACTCTTCAGACCTGAATCCCTGCAGCACTTATGGCCTTCTCTTGTGTTGGTATCTTCTTTTGTAAGTTTTCCTAAGTTGGATGAATGTAAAAACTCTGGGACTCTAATGTCTCTTCCAGAGTTCCTTTTAATGGAACACACAATGCTAGGTATACATACACAAGCAGAAACTCAATAACTGGAGATGACACTCTTTATCATTCAAACAGTTGTGAAGCAGATAGCCTAGAAGGGTCCTGAGAAAAGCCAGAAGTGTAAGCACAGGTAGAGGCAATATACCCACATTTTAGATGCTTTTCTTGCTTTCACTGAGAATCTGTTTCCATGATGTCATGAAGCAATTCTAAATTTATTTACTAGTAGCTTAGAAAGATTTAAGCAAACAACTATTATTTTAAGTTCCATTTTAAAGTTGTTTACTTTACACATATGGATTTTGTTAAAATCCCCTGAAGGGCTTGCTTTTTGTTTTATTTCCTTCTGTTTCTCCAGCACATTGAATTGTAGCTAGCATATAGTAGGCACTTGATAAGTATTTGTTGAAAAAACAAGTGAATATGACAAAATCATGACAATGTTGTTACCATATTTAAAGAAAATGCCTTAGTTTAACAAATATTTGTCATTTTTTCACTGATAAAATTAAATTCAGTCTCAAATTAATAATATATTAAACAGGATTTTCAAACTATGAATTTTATATAAACTATTTGAGCTAATCATAAATTAATAGAATATAAAATATGCATTGAATAATACACTGTGTTACAAAAGGATGAGTCATTTATATTAGTTTATATTAGTTATTTACTAATTAGTGAACTAATTTATTCACTTTAATATTAATTAAATACCTACTAAACACAGATATTATGTTAGCTACCATGGGTACAATGATAATTCCTACACACAGGCCATTTAGAATCTAATGGGAGAGAGAGACACATAAAGGCATGATAATAAACAAAGTATAACAATAAAGCTGTACTTAGAATATTATGGAAATAAAGAAGGAAAGACAGATCTCAAATGAACTCCTAAAGTATAAGTAGGAGTTTTCTAAACAGAGAGGAAAGTTATAAGGGCATTCCAGTCAGCAAGACCAACATAATAGAAATGATCTGAAAAAAATGCATGTTATGTTCTTGGGGAGACTTCAAACATATAGAGCTCACAGACAGGCGAAACAGGTCATAGAGAGCCCAGTTTACCAGACTAAGAAGCTGGAATTGTACTCACTGTATGATGAGAAATCAATAAATTTTTAAGTATGTTGGTGATATTGTCTACATTTTGATAGGTCACCTTGGTGTTGAGGTTATATTTTATGAGACAAGCCAGTAGACTGAATCTAGTTAGAAAGTGGCCCAAGTAAAGGGTCCATGTAAGATATGATTAAGAGCTTGGGTTAAGGTAGGACATAGGGATAAAAAATAAAATGTGATGAATTTGGGAAATAATTAAGAGACAAAATATTTAAGAGACTCTGTGAGTAGTGCAATGTGCAAGTAAGGATGATGGATAGTCAAAGGTAGTTTGAGTTTTTGTGAATGTATACATTATCTAAAATATAGACTCTAGGGACAGGGCTCATTGCAGGTGAAGTTTGAATTTTCCATGGATTATCCATTTGGAGAGGTCATTTGACAATTTGGTCTAGAGGCAAAGATAGGAGCCTGGATTTGAAATGTAGAATTAGGTGACCTCAGCCTGCAGGACACACATCATAAATGGAGCCAGAGGAAGTCTCCCTAGGAGAAGGGAGAGTGAAAAGAACAGTGTCAAGAATGCATCTCTGGGAAACCCCAATGTTAAAGGAGCAGGCAAAATAGATGAATTTCAATAGAGATAGAGCAGACAGAGTCAGAGATGCAAGAAGAACCAGAAAGGTGTGTTGTCACCAGGAGAATCAAACCTTTCAAGAAGAGGGCATGATGGTAGTTTCGAATGCAGCAAGGTTTAATGAAAAGAGGGCTACAAATAGAGATTAAACAACTCAGAGGTTATTCATGACCTAAGTAAAAAACAAAACGAAACAAACAAACAAAAATCTCTGGCACAGGAACCTAAGAAACAGTGTAGTTTTGTACAAAATCAGATGGGATTGCGTTTGAATTCCACCTTGGCTACTCACCATCTTTATTATTATCTCTCGACATCAATTTCCCTTTTGGTAAAATAAAGACACACATCCCTGATGGCAGTTGTAAAAATTAGAAATAATAGTGAAATTTTTTTGTCACGTAATAGAGGCAAATAGAAGCAAGAATAAGAGGTTGAAGAATAAATAAGAGGGAGGTGAGGATATGGAGGCATGGGTTCATGCTTTGATTAAGTTTTGACCTCCTATAGCACCATGTCTTATATATGCCCCATCCTGAAACACTAAGTGCTGAGTGGGAACCTGAGGGGGAAAATCAAGGAAAGGACTGACAAGCCAGGCAACACAACAGACTGGGTTTAGAGACCACAGCATTGCAGAAGCATTAGTCTGGATGGTAGCGTAATTTCCCCAGTAGCATACAGATTTCTCAGTAGGAATAGAAAAGGAGAATTTTGGTCTTGATCTGGAGTTGGAGTCATGAAAAGCAACTGCAAAGAAGCAAAGGGATAAAAGAACATTAATGGTGCTGGTGAGGGGAAATTTACATGGGTAGGGAAAGAAGGTAGGCCCCAACAGAGCCTGATAACCCAGCAGGCAAATGAAAGATGTAAGGCAGTGGCTCTCAGTCAGGACCATTTCCCTTCCACAAACCTACCTGTGAATATTTGGCAACATTTAGAGTTATCTGTGGTTGGCACAACTCAGGGGCAAGGGTCTGTTACTGGCATCTAATGGATAGAGGCCAGAAATTCTACTAAATATCCTACAATGCATGGGACAGTATACCATACAACAAAGCATTATCTGGCCCCAAATGCCAACAATGCCAAGACTGAGAAATCTTGATCTAGAGATTGTACATTCCCCAACAACTTGAAAAAAGCAGACATCCCTCAAAGAGAAAAGGCCTTGTGGCAAAAGTTATTGACTGAATACTTTTTATTCTCTATAGCATCAAGAATAATACTTCTCTCATAGGAATGACAAAATGATGAAACTATAGTGATAATATAATAAAAATGCTATTATACCACTAACAATAATTATTCATGTATATCAATCATTCTGTAGTATGTCATATGAACTGTCTTACTCTTTTATAAATGCTCCATTCCCAAGCCACAAGTTAAACTTGGGGTCTTAAGCCAGCTCTTTCAATTATTTGAGTAGTCTCTCCTGAAAGGAGATCTTACTTCTTTTCTACTAATAATACACAATACCAACAGCATAAAATACCAACTCTAAAGACAACTAACATTTGTTAATGACTTCCTTTGTATCAGGTTGAATACTATAACTTGTTTAATCTTTACAATGCCCTATAAATTTATTATTAGGTCCAATTTATACTTGAAAAAGCCGTATAAATTATAGAAATTATTTGCTCAATGTCCTATAGTAGAGAGCAGCAGGCACTGGATTTAAATACAGGCTCAACTGTTTCCAAAACTTAGACTCCCAGCCGTGTCTTAAAAATAAAATTATGGCCACCCTGGGCACTCCTATATTCCCACATTTTTCCAGATGATATTTGTCAACCTATAAACATCTTTATGGGCTACTTTCTAAGACTTCTTTCCTGTCCTCTCCATTTGAAAGGCTTCATTCCTAAGCATGCTGTTTTTAGCACTTGGATCAGCTTCTGATAATGATGGGTCTAGTCGGTGAATCAGCCATTAAACATTTATTGAGAACTTTGTATATGCCAAACACTGTTTGAGACACTAGAGACAGAGTTGTCACCTGGACAGGCAGTCTCCCTTCACTCAAGGACCTCTGTTCGGTGAGGTTGAAGACAACTAGCAAGCATTCAGAAAAATGAATAAATAATTCCAGGTATTGATAAGTGCTAACAAGGAAAAAAGAATGTAGGATAACATGCTAGTGGCTTGAGATTAACCAGGGAAGTACTTTCTGAAATGTTGGCATTTGAGTTGTGAATAAACCAAGGACAAGTACATGGCCATGTGAAAACCTGAGTGTAGGAGGTGAGGTAAATGTTTCAAGTTGAAAAAAACAGTGCAAGGATTGGAACACAAAAATGCACTTGTTGAGTTTGAGGGTGAGCCTCCCACAAGCCTGAAGGTGGCTCGTGAATGAGAGAAAGGCCAGTGAGTTAGAGGGAGATAAGGCCCAGGAGGTATACAGGGGTAGGTCCTGCAGGGCTCACAGACCAGGTAGACAGTCTCCATTAAAGTAGTGCTTTCTACTAAGTATCACACGTACAAAAGACATTAAAATGGAAAGCTAGAGATTTTAAAATGGCAATTTAATTTGATTTGATATCTAAAAGTTTTAGTATGTTTGATGGGCAATGTGGCCAATGTATGTGTTTCATTTTGGGAATTTATAGGTAGTTTCAAATCTATTTCGCCCAGCAATGGACAGAGTTAGTGGAAAGTGAATTTTTTAGGAAACTAAAAATGAATGAAAATACTAGTTTGTTTCCCTCATGGTGACTGTGAATGTTCAAAACCACCTTCATAAATACATTGCTAACTTGAACCACTGCTAACTTGATCTATTCACTGGGTTATAACATTCTATTAAAGAGCAGATGAACATATCAATTCTTACCTTAGAACTTAAATGAAATTTGTTAACACAGAAGTAACAATTAGTTCTTGATTTCTTTTCATGCGTTGGAACTGCAGTGTGTCTTACACATATTCACCCCATGTTAGAGCAACTAAGGGGTGAAGTAATATCAACAAAATCACACAGCTAGAAAGTGGTGGCACAATGATTTCAAATTACATCGTCTCCTTCAAGTCCAGGGGCAGATGGATATGATGGTATTTTGAGATAACTGGTTTCCATGTAATCCTATGTTTTGTATTTTAATCATTTAAAAATATTTTAGAAAGCAATTCTTAGGCTATACCCAACTCTATAAAAGTCCATGGCACATAAAAAGTTAGAACATTTTTTTTGAGGCGGAGTCTTGCTTTGTCACCCAGGCTGGAGTGTAGTGGCACGATTTCACTACAGCCTGTGCCTCCTGGGTTCAAGTAATTCTCCTCCCTCAGCCTCCCGAGTAGCCGGGACTACAGGTGTGTGCCACCACTCCTGGTTAATTTTTGTATTTTTAGTAGAGATGGAGTTCTGCCATGTTGGCCAGGCTGGCTCGGAACTCCTGACCTCAGGTGATTCACCTGCCTCTGCTTCCCAAAGTTCTGGGATTACAGGCATGAGCCACTGTACCCGGCTAAAACTTAGACCCTGTATTGTAACAGAGGTAGTTACAAAATGCTGTAAAGATGCAAAGGAGGTAGTAATGACATCTAGATGGTGAGGTCTAAGGAATAGCTTCATGTTAAAGATGACATTTAAGTTTCAATTTGAGGACTATGACAGGAATAGAGGGGTAAAGGAGAGTAAAGCAATCAGCAAGAGCAAATTCTGGGAATGGCTTCCGTGGCTTCAAATGCTGGATCATGAGGTGGCCAGTAGGGACCGACAGTTGATACATCAAGAAAGCAATTTAAACTCTATGTCATGCTGGACCTTTTATTCTATGCTTAATATGTTGGGCATTATCATGAGGCAGAGGGACAACCACTGAAGATTTTTAAGTCGGTAAACGGTATGTGGAAATTTGTGTTTTTGAAGCAATGTTCAGTAGTTTAACATAGAAATAAAGTTCTCCATGCCTTGATTTGCTGTACAGTCATACAAAGACATGGCCGACCAAATATGGAAATATCATTTGAAGTCCACCCTCACCACATCTCCACCCACTCCAGCCCTAACACTGGCTTTCTGATTACCTTGATCCTGTGTACCAGGGGAGCAAACAGAAACACAAAGAGCTCCACAGTAGCCATGGAGTTCTGGAAGATCTTCCTTCGGTTGTTCTCTTCTTCGTCATTAGGGCTGCTTTGGCAAGGCTGCCCTGGAGAACCCTGATTTTCAACTTGATGGATGAAAGCGCTGCTGCTGCCACCCCAGCTGGAGCCTCTGTCTGTACCCCCAAACCGCTCATTGTTGCAGTCCTGGGGAGCTTCCAGAAGCATCCAGTGCAGAGTGTGAAGGAGCTTTGTCTCAGCAACACCCAGTTTATCCTGGTGGCCTGCATGGGACAATTACACAGGCAGGTTAAAGCAAACTCTGTGACCAGAGCAATGGATGTCAACATTGGGTCTGGGAAGGAAGAATATACTTGCTTTCTCTATACTTCTTATAACCACTGCTAAAAGGGCTCATTCTTGTTTTTTGGACTCCCCTATTGGCTGCAATCTCTGCAGAATGATATGCTGCCATGGGGGCAGAAACTGCATGAATCACTTTTCTTCAGTTAGATACCCAGATATATTTCCAAATAGGCAGCATAGTGGTTAAAAATATAGGCTCTGAAGATAAAAGCTATCCTACTTTACACAATGTGACCTAGAAAGGTCCCTCTACAGAAATAATATTTGAGCAGAGGCCCAAACGAGGGAAGGAAATGGGATAGAGAAAAGCATGTACACTAACATGGGGTACATGGGTAGGACACATTGCCAGATGAGAAAAGCAATCTGTAAAATATTCTAAAACATAGTCTTTATGCACAAGTGCACACATACACACAGTACTACAAAGTTAGTAAGTGTCGGAGGCAAATATGCCCAATTCATGAGAGTGGCTGCTTTAGGAATTGAGAGAGCAAAGTGGACAACCTTGGCTAGGACTCATCTTGGGCAAGTGAAGGTCTTAGCTTACCTCTAATATTTTAACTTTTTTTGAGATGGAGTCTCACTCTGTTGCCCATGCTGGAGTGCAGTGGTGTGATCCTGGCTCACTACAAACTCTGCCTCCTGGGTTCAAGTGATTCTCCTGCCTCAGCATCCCGAGTAGCTGAGATTACAGGTGCACATCACCACACTCAGTTAATTTGTATTTTTCGTAGAGGTGGGGTTTCACCATGTTGGCCAGGCTAGTCTCAAACTCCCGACCTCAGGTGATTCACCTGCTTCGGCCTCCCAAAGTAATAGGATTACAGGCGTGAGCCACCATGCCCAGTCTATTTTAATGTTTAAGAAGAGAATATATTCACATATTACTTGTAAAATTAAACCATTCAAAACATGACAGCCAGTTTCCTTACTGGTAAAATGAAAATAATGATAGTATAAATGTGAGATTTTGTGATAATTAAATGAGATAATGTATGCACAGTACTTGAGAAAACAGTAAATACTCAATACAGGTTATTATGATCAGTGTTGAACACAAGGGCAATGACATGCCATAAAGAAGTAATACAGGGCACCAACCTAGCTTGTTTCGGTTTGAAAGCAGGGTTGCAGTGCAGTGGAGGACATGAGGCAAAGCAGCTTGCACAAGTTCCCATCTGGAAATGCTCTGGATGGCTTCAGAGAGAGCTGGAGAGAGGCCATGCAGCTTGTTTTCTACCAACACTCGCTCAAAGGACTGTAAATACAAAACAAAAACAACAAGAAAACCCAAAATCCAAAATCATGTAAACTAAGAAATTGAGCGTTCTGATTAGTGAAAAATGAACAGCAAGTTATTGTACCCATTAAAAGATGCAAATTGCTGGACCAAATTCTTTAGGGTGCACTCACTGCATTTTCTTGTATACGTTGATATACAATGGGTCAGTACTAATTTTCTATTATCTACCCATTTGCAGGCTTTTGAGCCAAAGTAAGTGGCTTGAATTAATAAATGATTTTTATTTCTGTTAAAGTAAGCTTCCTCTAACAAACAGGATCAACACATTTAACCTCATGAGATTTCTGGATGTATATTTTATAAAACGTTGCTGAGTCATCCAAAAGGCTGTCACAAGTGCAGACCAAAATGAGTTCTTTGCGAAAGTGTCTTGAGAAACAGAATTTATGTCAATTTCTTCCACTGGTGTTAACTAAGATACAACTTTTTCAAGAATTCTGATTTTGGAGTCCCTGATTTATTTCATGGCCTAGCAATGACCTAGCACAGAACACTCTCTACCTAATGCCTAAAACAGTAAAAGATAACTTAATGCATCTGTGGAAGAAAGAAAGAAAGGAAGGGAGAGCAGGAAGGGGGGAGGGAGGAGGAAAATAAGCTATCTTAACTTTGTTGGTTATTAAATTTTCTATCGTCGCCAGGGATACTCAGAGTGCATCAGAGAGTATAGCATTCCAGAACAAGTACCAAATCTGACCTAGTCAATTATTTTTTTTCTTTTGAGGGAGGAGGGGAATATCACTGTAAGGTGTTGGAGAAAATGTAGTTACTAAATATTAGAATAAATTTAATAAACATTTAGCTTGTAAGAACATGATTGATACTTGATGCCCCAGTCAAGAAAATTGTATAAATGTTCTAAATAATAATCACAATACAAGTCCCAAATGTTCAAACTGTGTTACTGGAATTATTAGGATACCTGTGAGAAAGGCAGATATTCTAATATGGCTTACTACAGAGATTTCCAAAGAAAACTTTTTACTTTTTGATTCAAAAAAAGAAAAATAAGAAATTCATGTTTTTAATGAAGGGTACACTGAGGTTTTGGTAAAGAGTATAATGAGAGTTGTAACATTTTGCTTTAAGAAACTACATAAAGGCATTTCGATATGTTGGTGATGTAAATACAAATATTATAAAATTCATCAGTCCTCAGGTATGTAAGTATTCATTAAGTAAAGGATGAGTATATTAGACACTAAAAGATGACAAAGAATTTATACATTCTAATTAGTATATTGTAGAGGATGAGTATGCAATTCATAATCTCAGAGTGTTCTGGGTAATGTCATTCTCTCCTTAAGCGTCACTAATACAACTTTTAAAGTTGAAACTTTGAAAGTTGTTTTCTATATTGAGATCTATATATCTCTAGCCTTAACTATCCATTAATATAAC
Source organism: Sapajus apella (assembly GCF_009761245.1). Taxonomy (NCBI): domain Eukaryota; kingdom Metazoa; phylum Chordata; class Mammalia; order Primates; family Cebidae; genus Sapajus; species Sapajus apella. The sequence continues at coordinate 29,636,783 of NW_022436950.1, forward strand.
AACTATTTGATATTTTGTGGCTACATTAAAAATGTCAGAAGTATCTTTTCCAAGAACAGAGAAAAGTCAGGATTATTTTAAGCTAGTATAATTGTCAGTATGGTTAAGAAAGCCTGAGATTTCAAATGTCAAATCATTCTAACAAGCTAAGTTCAACAACAAATTCCATTAAAAAGTGCTTATAAGAAAGTTATATTAAAAAATATGTTTGTGACAACATTGAAGGACAGGAGATGCAACAAAACAAATTCCTCCTTGAGTGGGCATGTATGTGTTTAACTCTCCAGTTGGCTTCCATCAGAATTTTTTGCTCTAACACATCTCAGAGCTCTTTACCACAAGGTCATCTGCATAGCTATTTGTAAATATGAATGGCAATATCCAAATTGGTAGATCTCCATTTTTATGTTATAATATATCCAATGTAAAGACTTTTGGATAAGCTCCAAATACTAATGAAGGCTGTGAAAAGTCCATTTCAATTTTGCTTCATGATTTTGTGTCTTATTTTCCCAATTTGTAAAATGAGAATTTGTAGGAATATAAGATTCCCTTAGAATGTCAGGACAAATTCATTTTACTTTGTATAAATATTAACAGTATTATTTTCATAGTTATTTTATGTTATTCATTTTTAGAATTGCAGAACATACGCAAGACATAAAAGTGCGGAATTGCACATATTTTGTTCAAGGAGTTCTTTCACAGGCACTCCATCATATGAACTTCCACTGTAACAGCTTGTTTTGTTGATTAAGGATTTGACTTCACACTTGCAGGAGGAAAACAAACCCTCCACCACCTGGTTCTCTGTTCTCTCTGTCCTTTCTTCTACCACTGGATCCCTCCCCATCCTTTCACTTACTCCTCAGTAGATGCTAAGTTCCTTTAACTTGTTTTCTCTGTTCTTCCCCCAGCTATCCTTCCCTCCCTTCCCGTTGTGACTTTGGCCTAGGTTCACATTAATAGGTAAGACTTATCTATCCATTGTTTATACAACTCCCATCTCTAGTGCTTCCTAGTATCTCTCCTTGCTTAATTTTTCTGCATAGTACTTGCCACCATCTGGCTTACTATGTATTTACTTATTTGGTTGTGGCTTGCCCCCTTTCCACTAGAATGTAAACATTCTATTTGTTTTTATCATTGTTCTATTCCAGCACAGAAAATTGTGCCTGGCACAAAATAGGTGATCAATAATATTTGCCAAGTGAATTAATGTATATAGTCTGTTTGATTTAAAATCTTTCTTTGGGTTCAAACCACCACATGGAATAGGGAAATAATTATCAAATGGTGAAAATCACATACCACACAAGAAGCTTCATATTGCTTCCCCAGTTTGGGCCTCAAAAATGCACTGAAAATTAATAGAGATATTTGTTAATAAACATAAGTAAAATTACTATTAAAGCATCCTTGTGACATATTTTGTAATGAATAAGACAGGGTGCTATGAAATTCAAATTTCATGCTTCCTTATAGCTTGTTAATGAGCAGGTGTTGAGCAGCTGATGACATTTTCTTTTACATGTGTAATTGCATATATGAAAGAGAAGTGGATCTCGATGGTTTTCTGTATCCGCTTTTATTCTGAAGACTTTTAAGATTTTAAATCGCCAGTGGTCAGAAGTGGTGAATTACTTACGTGTACAGTCATAATAAAAACTGAAAATTGAACATGGCTTGTGGGTCATGATTTCCAGGATCTAATTTTTTATCTGACAAATCTCTAAAATAATAATAATAAAGAAAATCTTTTCTGTTTATTTGAATAGCTGTCAGGCCTTTCCGGGGTTGTGGGGATGGGGGGAGTCCCTTATCACAAATCCTCAGGAGCTTTAACTGGGGAGATTAATCTGAGCAAAATGGTTAACAAGTGGGCATAGCAGATATTCGCCAAACAGGAGCTGGAAAAACAACAGGTCACCGGGCTAGAATTACAGCAGGAGATGGAGGGGGAATTGGATGCAGGAGCACAACCAGTCATAATTATCTTTCCTAGCTCCCCACCCCCTCTTCCCAGGCTCTCTGCCCTCCCACCCCCTAAATAATGTATATATTTATTCGACAACTGCCAATCTGCTTGTCGTCAAACTTCACTGAAAGATATACACATATATTTTAATGCGTGTTTTTAAGCGGGTGCAGAGGGTTGTTTTCCAGCCCCAGGGAGGGAGCTGCAGGCTGTGGCGCGGCCTCAGCGGCAGCGGCGGCACCGACGACCCGGGCGGCCCCAGGAGCGCCCCCAGCCCAGGGCGGCCCGCGGCGCGCCCTCTGCGCCCCTCACCTGGTTTGCCGCCACAGAAAGGTCTGGATCGGCAGGGGGATGCCGCGGCCGCCGTCCTGCTCCTGGCCCTCGGAGCTCTTCCTCTTCACCATGATGGTGGCTCCCGGGAGTCCTACTGCAGGACCCAGCGCTGTCTCCTCGCTAGCCGCTGCCACCGCCTCCTCCCGCTGCTCCCCCCAACTCTCATCCCCTCCTTCCCCGAGGCACAGCAGGCTCTCTCCGCCCTGATCCCCCGTGCCTCTCCCCTCCCCCCACCCCTCCCCGCGTGTGGAACATGGCTGCGGGAGGAGGGGAGGGCTGGAGGAGCCGCGGAGCGAGGAGGGGGGCGCTTGGAGCAGCCGTCCGCCTCGCCGCCCCCGCACCCGCTCGCTGCTTTCAGCACCTCCCACTGTGGACAGCGGCCCGTGCCGGGCGGCAGGGCCGGAGAGGCGAATCCCCTGCAGCGTGAGTTGCTGGGGTACGACCCAAGAAGTCCACACTCCGCATCGCACGCTCTGGTCCCCTGCACGGCCTCTTCAGTCCCCGGAATTCGACTTCCCCTGCTCCAAGCTGCGCTCAGGAGTGTCCCTTGTCCTGCTTTCCAACCTCAGCATCCGAACTGTCACCGTCTGGGTAGGAGGAGCTTTGGGGAACCGCAAAGCAGTCACTAATCATTCTCACCTCTAGCAAGGAGGTCAGGAGTCTAGGGTTTCGCCGGAGAAGCACATGAACATTATTAAAAGTGTAAACCAGGAAGGGGAGGCAAACTTGGCAAGTGAGAGGAAGCTTGAAAGATCTCAGATGTGAGAAGTTATTTTTATATGATAACCACAAGAAAAAAAAAAAAAAAAAAAACAGCCTTGTTTGTTTTCCCAAAGCAGGAGTACAAAGTTCCCAAAGTAACCAGTTGTGGATATCAGTTAATTGTAAATTGAGGAAAGGCATTTGAATCATGCTGTGAAGAAATGTGGTTTATTACAGTCCATTAAATGTACTTGGGTGATCCTGTTCATCTCCAGTGATAGCTACCATTTTCCTTCAGTTATAATAGTCAAATGCCTATGTATTAATATTTTATAGTTGGATTGCTGTTAGATGTATTATCTGGCAGTAAAACAAGTAGGCTGGGGTATGGTGGGGAGGTGGGGTGAAGCAATCCAAATAGTAACTACCTGCAGTTCTTCTTTCTTCTTTTCCTACTCCTCCTCCCCCTCCTCCTCCTTCTTATTCTTCCTCCTCCTCCTCCTCTGTTTCCTCCTCTTCCTCCCCTCCTCCTCCTTCCTTCCTCTTCCTCCTCCTCTTCTTCTTCCTCTTCTTTTTATTCCTCCTTCGACAGATCTCCCTCGTCACCTAGGCTGGAGTGCAAAGTTGCAATCACGACTCACTGCAGCCTTGACCTCCCAGGTTAAAGAGCTCCTCTCACCTCAGTCTCCCCAAAAGTTGGGACTACAGGTGTGCACCACTACTCTCAGCTAATTTTTTATTGTTTTAGAGTTGGTGGGGGGGGTGGTCACTCTATGTTGCCCAGGCTAGTCTCAAACTCCTGGGCTCAAGCAATACTCTCACCTTGGCCTCTCAAAGTTCAGGGATAACAGGCATGAGCCACCATGCCTGGCCTCATCTTTTAGAGCAAACATATTGGCGTAATACATGAAATGAAGAATCAGACTCCAGGTCCTAATCCCAACAGATGTAATAGTTCGTATATAATTAACAACATAGTATATATGGATATTTTTAGCAATAGAAATAAATTCTTCATTTTCTTTCTTGAAGTTATGTTTTATGAATATCAAAATATGGATCTTGAAACAAAGAAAGATCCTAATATACTTTATTCAAGGCATATTTATTGAGTGCATTTTATATATTAGACACTATGCTATATAGACTCATGCTTACAGGGAAGTCTGAATAATGAGAGAAGACAGACATGAAAAGAGAAAATAATCATGGGAGACACGAATGCAGATTCAGGTATGAATGAAGAGTCAAGGCAGAATTTATGTGCAGTAATCAGATGGAGACTTTCTATGACAAGCTAGAAAGTTTGCCTAGAAAGCCTTTAAGTAGAAAAGTAGAAACTTCATATCCATTAAGTATGAATGATATGACAGGAATGTAGGGATTGTTTGAAACAGGCAAGAGTTGTACATAGGAACCTCAGTATGGAGACTAGAGAAACACTTTATGAGATCTTGAACCCTGATCATAATAGCAGAGCTACAGACAAGGGGTGAGTTTGAGTAATACTACAGAGGTAGAATTAATAAGACATGATGATCAAGTGGGCATGGGAAAAGAGAAATAGCACAGTGGTTAAGAGCTTAGGTCTTGAGCCAGACAGCTTTGGCTCTAGCTCGACTGTTAACTAGATAAAATATACAAGAAAAGTGAAAAAACTCTACTAAGATTTCCAAAGAATACCTTCCCCCATAGAGATATTGTGAGAATTGAATGTTAATACTTGTAAACGATGAGGACACATGGACACATACAAGGGAACAGAACACACTGGGGACTTTCAAAGAGTGGAATTTGGGAGGAGGGAGAGGATAAGGAAAAATAACTAGTGGGAACTTAAGCTTAATACCTGAGTGATAACGTACGTAAATCTATACAACAAACCTCCATGATGCAAGTTTACCTATGTAACAAACCTGCGCATGTACCCCTAAACTTAAAATAAAAATTAAAAAGAATGTAAGAGAGGTCTCAGATCCATACTAAGCTTTCAATAAATGTTAGCCAAAGCTCAAGTTTTCTGTTTTGAGCAACTGAATAGGTGGTGAACTCGTTCAAAGAGTAAACATTGACAAGAAGAATCATTTTCTTATTTTATGTGTGTGTATGATGGTATTCATGAGTTTTCCTTGAGTCTTTTTTGGATATTTGAAATAGAGGTAGCTAGAAATATTTGTGTGGAATTTAGAAGAGGTAATTGGGTAGAATAGATTGATTTTGTAATTAACACTGAATAAAAAGTAGTTAAAGCCCTGGAAGTAGATAAAATAATCCAGACAAATAAATGGAAAGAGAAAAGAAAGGAAAGTCCCCATTTTGGAAGTGTAGGGAACATCAACTTTATTGTCACCAAAAATAAAAAAATGCTATTGATGGGTGACAGGATAGCATAGGATAATGGGATAGGCTGAATTATATATATATATATATATATAT